>NC_082725.1:917391-1223188 GCF_030144855.1 Hypanus sabinus | reverse complement strand
TGACCTAATGATCCTAGTGTTTAGATCCTAAAATCGGAACAGATTAGGTGCATAATCAAGAAAAAAGTTAAACGTCAAAGTTCGAAATGCAAAGGAAATTTATTATCAAGGCACGTACAGTATATGTCACCATAAACAAACCTGAGATTGTTTTCATGTGTATTCACAGAAAATACAAAGAAACAATAATAATAGTAACAATAATAATGATCAATAAATATCAAGAACATGAGATGAAAAGTAATTGAAAGTGAGTCCATAGGTTGTGAGAACAGTTCAGTGATGGGGTGAGTAAAGTTATCCCCTTTGGTTCAGGAGCCTGATCGTTGATGGGTAATAACTGTTACTGAACCTGGTGACGTGAGACCTGAAGCTCCTGTACCTTCTTGCAAGAAGAGAACATGGCCTGGCTGGTGGAGGTCGCTGATGGTGGATGCTGCTTTCCTGTGACAGCGTTCCATATAGTTGTGCTCAATGGTGGGAAGGGCTTTACCTGTGATGCACTGCACATATCCACTATGTTTTGTAGTATTTTCTTTTCATGGGCATTGGTGTTTCCATATCAGGCTGTGATGCAACCAGTCAATATACTCTCCACAGCATATCTGTAGAAGTTTGTCAAAGTTTTAGATGACATTCCGAATCGTCGCAAACTTCTGAGAAAGTGGGTGCTTTCTTTCTAATGGTAATCAAGAATGAGAAATAAATAATGCACTGAGATACACAAATGGTTG
This sequence comes from Hypanus sabinus, assembly GCF_030144855.1. Classification (NCBI taxonomy): domain Eukaryota; kingdom Metazoa; phylum Chordata; class Chondrichthyes; order Myliobatiformes; family Dasyatidae; genus Hypanus; species Hypanus sabinus. The sequence continues at coordinate 1,222,454 of NC_082725.1, read as the reverse complement.
CTATAACGAATGTGGCAATTGTGTGGCTAGAAGAGCCTCCATCCCTACCGATGTTTGGCCTGCACCATGTTTAGCCTTCATAGTGTTTGCCTTGCACAATCTTGGTCTCCACAGTGTTGGCCTACACTGTGTTTGGCCTGCACACTGTAACTATCATTTACTCTTTCCATCACTGTCAGCTTTCTGCGATTGAGGTATGATTTTAAAATCACAATATCATATCCAATATCATATCATAAACCAAAATCAGTCTATTGTCCTCACATTGTGCATGCCAACAATGATGGCTATTAGGTTTTCAATTAGCCAGGACATCAAAGGGTATGGGGTAAGGCAGTGGAGTGGAGATGACTGGAAGAATTAGATCAGCCCATGTTTGAAAGGTGGAGCAGTCTCAATGGGCCAAGTGGCCTACTTCTGCTCCTATATCTTATAGTCTTATTATACTAATCGCATTCAGCCCATGTCCCTCTAAGCCAGTGCTTCCCAACCTTTTTTATGTCATGGACTCCTACCAATAACCAAGGACCCCATGGACTCCAGCTTGGGAACCCCTGCTCTATACCTTTCCTACCCAAGTAGTGTCCCTTAAATGATGTAATTCTACCAATCTACATTATCCCCCTCTGGCAACTCCACAATGAGAAAAACTTATCCATCCTTGAAATTTCTCCACTGGAAAAACTTGTGCCCTCTAGCTCTGTACTCTGCTGCCCTGGAAAAATGTTGGACTATCTATCCAGTCTATGCTCCTCATACTTCTATAAACTTATATAAGAATAAGCCTGTCTATCTAATCTCTGCTCATAACTACTGCCATCCATTTCAGGCAACATCCAGGTGAATTCCTTTTGCACTCTCTCTATTGCTACCACATTGGCCAGTACAATAAATGCAGTCTGATCTATGTTTTATATAAATGCAACATGATGTTCCAATACCCCAGCCTATGAAGGCCAGAGTACAAATGTATTTTTCACTATCCAATTCATCCTTGTTGTTGCTATCTGGCAGTTGTGGACTTGCATTCCATGGTCTCTCTTTGAACATCAACAAGTCCAAGATCCCTGACATTTACTTGATATCTCAACACATAATAAAATGCTGGGGACCTCAGCAGGTCAGGCAGTATCTATGAGAGAAATACACAGTCATCAGGACTGGAAAGGGTCTCTGACAGAAACATAGATGCTCTATTCTTCTCCATAGATGCTGCCTGATCTGCTGAGTTCCTCCAGCATTTTGTATGTGTTCCTCTTGATTTCCAACACCTGCAGAATCTCTTTGTCAACATAGTATTTGTCAAGTCAAGTTTATTGTCATGTATACAGCCAAACAAAATGAAGTTCCTCTAGAACAGGCCAAGTCAAGTCAAGTTTAATATAATTTAACTGTGTGCGTACATGTTTTCCATCAAACAAGACAACGTTCCTCCAAAACAGGCCAAGTAAAGTTTATTATCATTTAACTATATACATATAGTTAATAATAACAGGGGATAAGAAGATGGCAGATGAACTAAATGAGTATTTTTCATCAGTCTTTACTGTGGAAGACACTAGCAGTGTGCCGGATGTTGTAGTGTGTGAAGGAAGAGAAGAGAGTGCAGTTACTATTACAAGGGAGAAGGTGCCCAAAAAGCTGAAAAACCTAAGAGCACATAAGTCACCCAGACCAGATGAACTACATCCTAGGCTTCTGAACGAGGTAGCTTTAGAGATTGTGGAGGCATTGGCAATGATCTTTCAAAAATCATTGGACTCTGGCATGGTGCGAGAGAAGGGGAAAATTGCAAATGTCACTCCACCCTTTAAGAAAGGAGGAAGACAGCAGAAAGGAATTTATAGACCAGTTAGCTTGACCTCAGTGGTTGGGAAGATGGAGTCAATTGTTAAGGATGAGGTTATGGAGTACTTGGTGACACAAGACAAGATAGAACTAAGTCAGCATGGTTTCCTTAAGGGAAAAACTTGCCTGCAACCTGCTGGAATTCTTTGAGGACATTACAAGTAGGATAGGTAACGGGGATGCAGTGGAAGTTGTATATTTGGAGTTTCAGAAGGCCTTTAAGGCTGTTTACCAAGTTAATAGCCCATGGTATTACAGGAAAGTTACTAACATGGTTAGAGCATTGGCTGATTGGTAAGAGGCAGCGTGTGGAAATAAGAGGATCCTTTTCTGGTTGGCTGATAGTGACTAGTGGTATTCCACAGGAATCAGTGTTGGGACCACTTCTTTATATACTGTATATAAATTATATAGATGATGGAATAGATGGCTTTGTTGCCAAGTTTGCAGATGATACAAAGATTAGTGGAGGGGCAGGTAGTGTTTAGAAAACAGTTAGGATGCAGAAGGATTTACACAGATTAGGAGAATGGGGAAGAAAGTGGCAGATGAAATACAATGTTGGAAAATTCATGGTCATGCACTTTGGTAGTAGAAATGAATGTGTGGGCTATTTTCTAAACAGGGAGAAAATCCAAAAATCTGGGATGGAAAGGAAGTTGGGAATCATTGCGCAAAACACCCTGAAGGTTAACTTGCAGATTGAATTGGTGATGAGGAAGGCAAAGGCAATATCAGCATTCACTTTAAGAAGTTTTAAATACAAGAGCAGGAATGTGATGCTTTATAAGGCACTGGTGAGGCTGCACCTTGAGTATTCTAAACAGTTTTGGGCTCTTCATCTAAGAAAAGACATGCTGGCATTGGAGAGGGTTCAGAGGTATTTCATAAGGATGACTTCAGGAATGAAAGGGTATCATACAAGGAACATTTGATGACTCTAGATCTGAATTCCCTATAATTTAGAAGAATGGGGGGGGGATCTCATTGAAACCTTTCGAATGTTAAAAGGGCTAGAGAGAGAAGATGAAGAAAGGATGTTTCCCATGCTGGGCAAGGCTAGAACAAAAGGGTACAGCCTCAGGATAGAGGGGTGCCCTTTCAAAACACAGATGTGGAGAAATTTCTTTAGACAAAGGGTGGTGAATTTGTGGAATTTGTTACAAGATGCAGTCATGGAGGCCAGGTCGTTGGGTGTATTCAAGGCAGAGATTGAAGGTTCATGATTGAAAATGGCATCAAAGGTTACGGGGAGAAGACCGGGGAATGGGATTGAGGAGAGGAATAAAAGGATGAGCCATGATTAAATAGCCTAATGGCCTAATTCTGCTCCTATGTGTTATGGTCTTATGGCCTTACATGTATACCATCAACTGAGACAATGTTTGTCTGGAATAGGCCAAGTCAAGTCAGGTTTATTGTCATTTAACTATAAACATGTATACCTTCAAATGAGACAATGTTTCTCTGAACCAGGGTGTACACAATAAAATCTACAGGTGAATTACACATAAATAAACAATGTAAAGTGCTTAAATTAAATATTGTCAGGTACAGAACATATTACGGTGACACTTCAAATGTGGCAGGAAGTTCAGAAGCTCAATGGCCTGAAGGAAGAAACTGCTTCCCACCCTGACCATTCTTGTTTTTATGCATCGGAGTCTCCTGCCTGATGGTAGAAAGTCAAAGAGAATGTTGGATAGATGTGTGGGATCCTTGATAATACTGAGGGCCCTGTGTACATAGTGCTCCTGATGAATGTCCCCAATGGCTGGTAGAGAGACCCCTCTGATAGTCTCAGCTGTTCTCACTGTCCTTTGCAGGGATTTAATGGTCCAATGTTCAGCTGCTACCATACAAAATGGAGATGCAACTTGTCAGGGTGCTCTCAATTGTACTCCTATAAAATTCATTTAAAATGTCAAGTGAACCTATTATTTTGACTGGGCATCCAGTCAAGAATCAGGATCCGGCACATCTAATTTCTGTGAAAGTGCTTATTGAATTTAGCCTATTGAGCTTGATTGAAATGTTGAGAGATACAAGAATGAAATCACTCACCCAAAAGATACACTGAGTTTAAAAATATAAGAACAATAAAACAAAAAATATTTAAAATACTACCTGTGCCGGCAAAAACAGAGTGTTTCTGGGCCAACTAATTTGCAGTCGATCCCACTGGGTGATGTCCAGCTAACAAAAAGGCGATTTTGTAATCTTATTGGCAGCACTTCTATCTTGTACCTCTCATATTCCTCTGGTGAAAACAGGGTCCCTCCATCATCCTCACCAACAATCCTAAAGAAAAAGTAAGTAACAAAATAAGGCTCTTGTCACCAGTTCAATCAATCAATAGAAATTAGGACCATAGCTAGGTTTAAAGAATATTATGTCTTCACATGATTGACAGAAGAGGTGTTGGATTGTTTCCAATAGTTAATAAAATGTTTCATGGGTTATTGAAAGTAACTTATTAGATGCCGGAAGCGGTGTGGGAGGCAGAGGCACAGCTGGCGCACTAAATTCTGTGCTGAGTTAGGACTGGCGGTTCCCATCCTTGCTGCCCTCCAGTGTGTACTTTGTTGAAGACAGACTGGATTGTGTTTGTCTGTGGCTGCACAAGCATGATGAGGAACTGCTGCATGCTTGTTCTTGCAGAAACAATGCTACAGCGCAACATCCCATGTACAATTAATCTATAGGCCATGCCACTCATGGACTTGGATATATTTTTAACATAACTATATGAGCTGTGTGTGACTGTTGCTAATGGGTTTTGCACCTTGGCCCTAGAGGAACACTGTCTTGTTTGGTCATATTCATGCATGCGGTTGAATGACAATTAAACTTGAACTTGAAATTTTTGAAGTTGAAGAACAATGTATCTGAGATGCAGATCATGAATTTCACCGACCCAACCGACTGTAATGATGCTAAACCTGTGTCAATGTTTTATGTGCAGTAACAAACACCATGCAGGAGGAACTCAACTGGTAAAACAGCAACTGTTTGACCTGCAAACTGTTCCTTCCACAAATTGTGGTTCCAGATTCCAGCATTTGCAGTTTCTGTTTTACATTCTTTTATATTTTTAAGTATTTTTAAAGATATCCCTTTTTTAATGAATAAAAAATGTATTCATTCTTTTTGTAAAAAAGATTGCTGGTGCTTTTTATTAATGGTGCAGGCCTCTGAAGAAAGCTCAGTTGGCTCAGGCTGATAATGAATATGTTTAATTTGCAAATAGAAACATAAAAAATCTACAGCACAATACAGGCCCTTCAACCCACAATGGTGTGCTGAACATGTACTTTCTCTAGAAATTACCCAGGGTTACCCATACCCCTCTATTGTTCTAAGCTCCATGTGCCTATCCAGGAGTCTGGATATCATATCCGCCTCCACCACCATCATCGGCAGTCCATTCCAAGCTTTCTCCACTCTGCGTAAAAAACTTACCCCTGACATCTCCTCTGTACCTACTTCCAAGCACCTTAAAACTGTGCCCTCTCATGTTAGCCATTTCAGCCCTGGGAAAAAGCTTCTGACTGTCCACACCATCAATGCTTCTCATCATCTTATACACCTCCATCGGGTCACCTCTAAATCTCCATCCCTCCAAGGAGAAAAGGCTGCATTCACTCAACCTATTATCATAAAGCATGCTTCCCAATCCAGGCAACATCCCTTTAAATCTCCCCTGCACCCTTTCTATAGTTTCCACATCCTTCCTGTAGTGAGGTGACCAGAAATGAGCACAATACTCCAAGTGGATTCTGACCAGGGTCCTATATAGTTGTAACATCACTTTTTGGCTCTTAAACTCAATCCCATGGTTGATGAAGGCCAATGCACCATATGCCTTCTTAACCACAGAGTCAACCTGCGCAACAGCTTTGAGCATCCTATGGACACAGACCCCAAGATCCCTCTGATCCTCCACACTGCCAAGAGTCTTACCATTAATACTATATTCTGCCATCATATTTGACCTACCAAAATGAACCACCAAAGGTAAATGCAGCAGGCTTTTTCAACTGAGGATGGGTGAGACTACAACTACAGGTCCTGGGTTAAGGGTGAAAGGTGAAATATTTGAGGGGAATACGAATGAGAATTTCTTCAGTCAGGTTGCCGAGAGTGTGGAATGAGCTGCCAACGTAAGTACTGGATGTGAGTTCAATTTCAATATTTAAGAGGAATTTTGATAGGTGTATGGATGGGCTGTGTATGGAGGGCTATGGTATGGGTGCTGGCCAATGGGACTAGGCAGATTAATGGTTTGACATAGACCAGGTGGGCTGGCAACTTCTCAGGATGTCAAAACATATGGAATCTACAAGGAACTAAGCACTTTTTATTCTACACACACAAAACATTGGTGGAACACAGCAGGCCAGGCAGCATCCATAGGAGAAGCACCGTCCTGACAAAGGGTCTCAGCCCAAAATGTCAACAGTGCTTTTCCCATGGATGCTGCGTGGCCTGCTGTGTTCCACCAGTGTTGTGTGTGTGTTGTTTGGATTTCCAGCATCTGCAGATTTCCTCGTGTTTACTTTTTATTCTATCAATTTTTATGTGGTATTCCAACTATTTTTGGTCATTTAATTTGCCAATCTTAAATTAAGTCTGAAGACCACCATACTCACTGAAATAGCTTTCTTTCATTTCCTGATTTATTTTCTATCCCAGGAGTTTCCAGCCTGAGGTCCATGACATAAAAAAGGTCAGGAGACTGGTGATTGGGGCCAGTGAACAACTCACATCAGTAAGGTACAACTTTTGGCTTTTAGTAGCTCCACCTATATTGATTTATCCATAAGAAACTCTTTGTTTTATGGAATGGATCAATTGTCTCTTATTCATTGCCTTTCTTTCATCCCTTTTATCAAGGTTACCTTACCTATTCTTCCACTTAGCTCATTTTTTTTGTCTCCCCAGTTCATATCTGCTGGACAACTATAAAATATTTCACCAATTCTATTTGAAATAACTTGTCAGCTGAAGTTTGACTCAGAAACACAATTGACTTTTTATTATGTAAATCTATTTGTCCATAAGACTATAAGACATATAAGAATTATGCAATTCAGCCCTTCAAGTCTGTTCCACTTTTCAATCATGGCTGATTTATTATCCCTCTCAAATCCATTCTCCTGCCTGCTTCCTGTAACTTTTGATGCCCTTACTAATCAAGAACATATCAACCTTCACTTTAAATATACACAGTGACTTCGCCTCCACAGCTGCCTGTGGCAATGATTTCCACATATTCACTTCCCCCGGCTAAAGAAATTCTCCCTCATCTCTGTTCTAAAGGGATGTCCTTGTATTCTGAGGCTGTGCCTCTACTCATAGACTCCCCCCAGTACAGGAAACATCCTCTCCACATCCACTCTAGGCCTTTCAATATTTGGTAGGTTTCAATTAGATTAATTAATTTTCCAAGATCGTGACGCAGCTTGCAGCGGCCACTCCGGAGCTGATTATCTGTTATTTGTGAAGCGGGGTGCCGTGCGCAATCATAATCGATTGAAAACTGACATGGGAGCACGGAGGAACATCAAGAAATCTCCAGGAAGACCTTCTTCGTTGCTGCTGCTGCTGCTGTGAGGTCCGGGACTCTGCTGGGAAGAACAGGCCCCCAGTCCTTGGGGTTGTGTTGCTGATGGCCGTTGGCGGGGCCGTCTTAATACGCTCAGCAGAGGATGGTTCTCGGAGAAGCTGTGCCAGAGGGGATGGTCTTCGGCTCGGAGGTTCGACAGACTCGGAGTCCGCTGCGGTCAGGTTGCTTTCGGTGTGTGCTGCGTCTGCGAGGCTGGGTTCAACGGAGCTTTCGTTGTGTGCTGCGTCTGCGAGGCTGAGGCGGGCAGCGCAATGGAAGTCCATAGCGGGGGTATTCCCGACTGCCGCCGGCGTGGGATGACGAGTCTGTCGGGACCATGGGGACTTGTGGAAACTCTGTGGTAATTTCTGTTGAACTTATAGTCCTTTAACATCTTTGGACTATTTTTACTGTGCCCATAGTCTGTTTTTTATCAATTATGCTATTGTTTGCACTGTTGTAACTATGTGGCTTTGTGCAGGTCTTGTAGCTTTAGTTTTTGGTCTTGTTTGTCTGGTGGATTTGGAGCTCCTTTCCTGGGAACGCGCTAAGACGGTAGCGCGATATTAATACGCAGCAGCCTCTCCGGACTCTGGATTGGGGATTGCCAAACGTTATGTGGATTTTCTAGTGTAGTCAGTTTTGTCTTATGTTTTTGTGATATCATTCTGAAGGAACATTGTCTCATTTTTTAACTGTATTGCTTTTGTGGTTTCTAAATGACAATAAACTGAATCTGAATCTGAATAATTATTTAATCTGTTCTGTTTTTATGAAACATTAATTCATAAGAATAAGACGGGTAAAGAGGGGCTGAGCTTGAACTTTGGTCTGTTATTTAACATGTTTGTGACTGACTTTTTACCTCAACTTTATCATTCTCATACCACTTGATTCCATCAGCATCAAGATGGGTTATGGTGTTGAGGATGGTGGCAGGAGTCTTGTGAAATGTCCGAACAGAAAAAACTGTATATTGTGGGAGAGGATCAGCAGTTTACTTCAAGGGGAATAGAATATAAAAACAACAAGATAATGCTGAAGCTTTATAAGACACTAGTCAGGCCACACGGAATACCGTTCATAGTTTTGGGCCCCTTATCTCAGAGAGGATGTATTATCATTGGAGAGAGTCCAAAGGAGGTTCACAAGGATGATTACTGGAATGAAGGTGTTAACATATGAGGAGCATTTGGGAGCTTTGGACCTGGACTCACTGGAATTTAGAAGAATGTGGGGGATCTCATTGAAACCTACCGAATGTTTAAAGGACTAGATACAGTGGATATGGGGAGGATGTTTCCTATGGTGGGGGTATCCAGAATTAGACAACAGATTGAGGGGCAACCTCTTAGAACAGAATTAAGGAGTAATTTTTTTAGCCAGAGTGATGAATCTGTGGAACGCTCTGCCTCAGACTGCGGTTGAGGTAAATCTATGGGTATATTTAAAGCACAAGTTGATAGTGTCCTGATTGGTCAGAGCATCAAGGGGTGTGGTGAGAGGGCAGGTGTAAGGGGTTGAATGAGATCCAGGTTCAGCCATGATGAAATGGCGGAGCAGACTTATTTGCCTGAATGGCCCAATTCTGCTCCTATGTCTTATGGTATCATAACTTTGTTGCTATTGTATTCTATACCTCTGTTTACAAACACAAGATAGTGTATCATTCTTATAACCACTTTCTCAACAACCCTGACACTTTAAAATATGTAATCTTTGAATGGTGTCATCTAGGTTATGTTGCTTGCTTTCCATTTTCCCACAAAAATGTGACATTTAATATTTCTTATTCTTAACTTTAACCTGCCATCTCGCTGCCTATTTCACCAGCTTGTCTATACTGCCATTAAGATATTATTACGTTTCTCGCAGTTCGTTACATCTCTGCTTTTTATGCCATCTCCGTGATTGGAAATTGTGCCCTACACATCCAAGTCCAAATCATTAATACATGTTAGAAGCAGTGGTGATAATACTGACCCAACAGAAATTCCACTACAAATAGGTTTCCTGTTACTTAAGCATGCTGCTGCAGTCATGGTTTTTCTGTGACCTACAATCTGGATGACAAGCCAATTATATAACAACATATCTATACCTTTTGAAAGTCACAGAGTTAGACCATAAGACATTTTAGCAGAATTAAGCCATACAGACCATCGAGTCTGCTCTGCCATTCTATCATGGCTGATCCCAGATCCCACAACCTCATACACCTGCGTTCTCGCCATGAGACCATAAGACATAGCAGCAGAATTAGGCCATCTAGCCCATCAAGTCTGCTCCGCCATTCAATCATGGCTGATCCTTTTTTTCTCCTCCTCAACCTCAGTTCCCAGCCTTCTCCCCGTAACCTTTGATGTCATGTCCAATCAAGAACCTATCGATCTCTGCCTTAAATACACTCAACAACCTGGCCTCCGCAGCTACTGATGGCAACAAATTCACCACCCTTTGGCTAAAGGAATTGCTCTGCATCTTTATTTTGAAAGGGCGACCCTCAACCCTGAGGCTGTGCCCTCTTGTCGTAGACTTTCCCACCATGGGAAACATCCTTTCCACACCTACTCTGTCTAGGCCTTCCAACATTCGAAAGGTTTCAATGAGATGCCCCCTCATCATTCTGAATTCTAGCAAGTACAGACCCAGAGCCAACAAATATTCCATGTATGATAACCCTTTCATTCCTGGAATCAGTCTTGTGAACTTCCTCCAGACCCTTTTCTCCTGCCTCATTTTCTAGCAGTCCTATATCCACTCTCATTTCTCTTATTTCTCTTTCATCTTTAACATATTTGAATAAAAACTTTTAATATCCACTTTGATTCTTTGCTAGCTTGCTTTCATGTTTTATCTTTTACCTTCTAATGATTTTTAATTGCTCTCTGTAGGTTTTTAAAAACTTCAAAATACTCTAATTTCCCACTAATTTTTGCTTTGTTGCATGCCCTTTCTTTTGCTTTTACAATAGTTTTGACTTCTCTTGTCAGGCATGGTTGTACTATTTTACTATTTGAGTATTCCTTCATTTTTGGAATACACATGTCTTGCATCTTTCTCATTTTTCACAGAAACTCACAACATTGCTGCTCTGCTGTCATCCCTGCCAGCAGCTCCTTCCAGTTTACTTTGGCCAACTCCTCTCTCATACCACTGTAATTTACTTGACTAAAATATTGCTACATCAGACTTTACTTTCTCATATTGTGATCACAAGTTCCTAAGGGTTCTTTTACTTTAAGTTCATTAACTGTCTCTGGTTCATTACATAACACCCAATCCAGTACAGCTGATCCCCTAGTAGGCTCAGTGACAAACCTCTCTAAAAAGCCATCTCTTAGACATTCAACAAACTCACTCTCTTGAGATCCATTACCAACCTGATTCTCCCGATCAACCTGCATGTTAAAATCATCCATGACTACCAGAACATTACCTACCCTTTTGACTCACTTTTTCTATTTCCTGTTGCAACCTGTGGTCCACCTCCCAGCCACTGTTGGGAGGCCTGTATATAAATGCCATCAACTTCCTTTTACCCTTGCAGTTTCTTAACTAAACCCACAAGGATTCAACATCTTCCGAACCTACATCACAACTTTCTACTGATTTGATGCCATTCTTTACCAGGAGAGCCATGCCAACCCCTCTGCCTATCTTCTCTCCCTCCAATATAACGTGTAACCTTGGACATTCAGCTCCCAACTACAACCATCCTTCAGCTACGATTCACTGATGGTCACAACATTGTACCTGGCAATCTGTAATAGTGCAACAAGATCATCCACCTTATTTCTTATACTACACACATTTAGATACAACACCTTGAGTACCGTATTTACTTTCCTTTCTGATTCTGCATCCCTAATGTTTTGATACTCAGCTATATCCTTTGATTCTCTGACTGATCAGGAAACTGTCAACTTTCGCATTAAATATACCTACAGACTTGGCCTCCACCACAGCCCGTGGCAGAGCACTCCAGAGATTCACTACTCTCTGGCTAAAAAAATTCCTCCATACCTCTGTTCTAAAACATCATCCCTCAATTATGAGGCTGTGCCCTCTAGTTCTGGATAACACCCACCATAGGCCTCATCCTCTTCATATCCATCCTATCTAGTCCTTTCAACATTTGGTAGGTTTCAATGAGATCCCCCCTGTGTTCTTCTAAATTCCAGTGAGTGCAGGCACAAAGCTGCCAAATGCTCCTAATATATTAACCCCTTCAGTTCCAGTATCACCCTTGTGAACCTCCACTGAACTCCCTCCAATGACAACTCATCCTTTCTAAGATACTGGGCCCAAAGCTGTGTCAGACAGACAGACAGACAGACAAACATACTTTATTGATCCTGAGGGAAATTGGGTTTTGTTACAGTCCCACCAACCAAGAATAGTGTAGAAATATAGTAATATAAAACCATAAATAATTAAATAAAATAAGTTAATTATGCCAAGTGGAAATTAGTCCAGGACTATGAATGTAAGGAAGGACAAGCTGGATATAACTATAGACAAAGGAAAGAATTAAGTTGTACCACAGAGGCAAAATTCACAAGGGGAAGAATGAAGGTGCTGTATTTAAATGCACGTAGCATTCGAAATAAAGTGGGTGAACTACTGGCGTAATTAGAAATTAGTCGGTAGACATTGTGGGCATCACTGAGTCGTGGCTGACAGAAGGTCATAGCTGAGAGTTTAACATCAAAGGATATACTTTGTATCGAAAGGACAGGCAAGAAGGCATTGCCAGTGGTGTGGCTCTATTGATAAGAGATGGAATTACATCTTTAGAAAGAGGTGATATAGGGTCAGAGAATTTTGAAAACGTGTACGAGGAATAGTTCACAAGGCTTAGGATAGCTATGTCCCACAGAAAAAGTTGTTTTCAAATGGCAGGGTTAGGCAACCATGGCCAGCAAGGAAAGTAAAGGACTGCATAAAAGCCAAGGAAAGGCTATATAAGATAGCAAAAGTGAGTGTGAAGCTGTATGATTGGGAAGCTTTTAAAATCCAAAAGGCAATGAAAAAAGATGAAACATGTGGGCAAAATGGCCGATAATTTAAAGCAGGATACAAAAAGATATTTCAGTTATGTAAAGAATAAAAGGGAATTGACAGTCGATATTGGACCACTAGAAAATGATTCTGATGAGGTAGTAATGGGGGACAAAGAAATGGCAGATGAACTTAATAAGTACTTTGCTTCAGTCTTCACTGTGGAAGATACCAGCTGTATGCCAGAAGTCCGTGAGTATTAGGGAGCAGAAATGAGTGCCATTGCTATTACAAATGAAAAGTGCTAAGCAAACTGAAAAGCTGTAAGGTGGGTAAGTCACCTGAACCAGATGGACTACGTCCCAGAGTCCTGTGAGAGGTTGCTGAAGAGATAATGGATGCATTGGTCATGATCCTTCAAAAATCACTTGATTCTGGCGTGGTCCTGGAGGACTGCTAGAATGCAAATGTCACTCCACTCTTTAAGAAGGAAGGAAGACAAAAGAGAGGAAATTGTAGGCCAGTTTGTCTAACAGTGGTTGGAAAAGTGTTGGAGTCTATTATTAAGGGTGAGGTTTCGGGGTACTTGGAGACTAATGCTAAAATAAGTCAAAGTCAGCATGGTTTCTGTCAAGGGAAATTTTGCTTGGGAGATGTTGGAATTCTTCGACGAAGTAACAAGCAGGGTGGACAAAGGAGAGGCAGTGGATGTCTTTTATTTAGATTTTCAGAAGGAATTTCAAGAGCCTTGCAAGAGGCTGCTTTAGAAGATAAAATCCTTCGGCGTTACAGAAAATATGCTGGCATGTATAGAGGAATGGCTGACAAGCAGGAGGGGGTTTTTCTGGTTGGCTGCCAGTGACTAGTGGTATTTCTCACGTGTCAGTATTGGGACGGCTACTTTTCACATTGTTTGTCAATGATTCGAATAATGGAATTAATGGCTTGGTGGCAAACTTTGCAGATGATACGAAGATAGGTGGAGAGGTAGGTAGTGTGGTTGAAGCAGAACTTAGACAAATTAGAAGAATGGGCAAAAAAGTGTCAGATGGAATACAGTGTTGCAAAATGTACAATCATGCATTTTGGTAAAAGGAACAATAGCGTAGACTATTATCTAAATAGGGAGAAAATTCAGTTCCAGATGTTCAAAGAAACTTCAGAGTCCTCATGCAAGACTCCCAGAGGGTTAATTCACAGGTTGAGTCTGTGGCAAAGAGGCAAATGCAGTGTTGACATATATTTCAAGAGGTATAGAATATAAAAACAAGGAGATAAGGCACCAGTCAGGTCGCACTTGGAGTATTGTCAACAGTTTTGGGCTCCTTATCTTAGTAAGGATGTATTGTCATTGGAGAAAGTCCAGCGGAGATTCATGAGGATGATTCCAGGAATGAAGAGATTAACAAATGAGGAGTGTATGGCAGGTTTGGGCCTGTACTCACTGACATTTAGAAGAATGCATGTGGATCTCATTGAAACCTATCAAATGTTGAAAGGACTAGGAAAGATAGATGTGGAGAAGATATGCCCTCTGCTGGGGATATCCAGAACTAGAGGACAGAGCCTCAAAACCTTTTAGAATGGGAGGATTTTTTTTTGGCCAAAGAGTAGTGAATATGTGGAATGCTCTGCCACAGCTTGCGGTGGAGGCCAAGTCCAGGGGTATATTTAAAGCAGAAGTTGATAGGTTCCTGATTGGTCGGGTCATTAAGGGATATGGTGAGAGGCCAGGTGTATAGGGTTGGATGGGGTTTAGGATCAGCCATGGTGAAATGGCAGAATGGACTCGATGGGCTACATGGCCTGATTCTGCTCCTATGTCTTATGGTCAAAGTGTGGCCTGAATAGTGTCTTATAAAGCCGCAGCCTTATCTCCTTGTTTTTATATTCTATTCCCCTTGAAAAAAATGCCAACATTGCATTTGTCTTCTTTACCACAGACTCAACCTGTAAATTAACCTTCTGGGAGTCCTGCACAAGGATACTTCACCTGTGAGTCGGCTGGTGTGGTATACTGTGTCTAGTGCTCCCAGTGTGGCCTTTTATATATTGGTGAGACCCGATGCAGACTGGGAGACCATTTCGCTGAACACCTACGCTCTGTCCACCAGAGAAAGCAGGATCTCCCAGTGGCCACATGTTTTAATTCCACATCCCATTCCCATTCTGATATGTCTATCCATGGCCTCCTCTACTGTCAAGATGAAGCCACACTCAGGTTGGAGGAACAACACCTTATATATCGGCTGGGTAGCCTCCAACCTGATGGCATGAATATTGACTTCTCTAACTTCCGTTAATGCCCTTCCTCCCCTTCTTACCCCATCCCTGACATATTTAGTTGTTTGTTTTTTTCTCTCTGCCTGTTCTCCATCTCCCTCTGGTGCTCCCCTCCCCCTTTCTTTCTCCCGAGGCCTCCCGTCCCATGATCGTTTCCCTTCTCTAGCTCTGTATCCATTTTGCCAATCACCCTTCTGGCTCTCAACTTCACCCCACCCCCTCCGGTCTTCTCCTATCATTTCGCATTTTCCCCTCCCCGTCCCACTTTCAAATCTCTTACCATCTTTCCTTTCAGTTAGTCCTGACGAAGGGTCTCGGCCCGAAACATCGACAGCGCTTCTCCCCATAGATGCTGCCTGGCCTGCTGTGTTCTACCAGCATTTTGTGTGTGTTGCTTGAATTTCCAGCATCTACAGATTTCCTCATGTTTGACTTTTTTTAGCATTAGTTTTTGAATACCCCGAAACCTTGATAGTATTAGAATGCACCACTTACCCAGCCACTGAGGTTAGGCTAACTGGCCTAAAATTTCCTTTCTTTTGCCTTCCTCACATCTTAAAGAATGGTGTGACATTTTCAATCTTCCAGTTCTCTGGGACCATGCCAGAATCAAGAGGTTCTTGTAAGATCAATTACTGGAAGTTCAAGAAATCAATGTTCATGATGTCAGGTTGGAGGCTACCCAGACGGAATATAAGTTGTTGCTCCTCCAACCTGAGTGTGGCCTCATTGCAACAGTAGAGGAGGCCAGGGATTGACATGTTGGAATGGGAGTGGGAAGTAGAATTGAAATTGGTGGACACTGGGAGATTCTTCTTTTTCTGGTGGATGGAGTGTTGGTGCTCGGCGAAGTGGTCCCCCAATCTAAAGTCAGGTCTTACCGATATACAGCAGGCCACACTGGAGGACTGGATACAATAAAATAACCCCAACAGACTCACAGGAGAACTATCACCTCACCTGGAAGAACTGTTTGGGGCCCTGAATGGTAGTGAGGGGGGAGGTATAGGAGCAGGTATGGGACTTGTTCTGCTTGCAAGGATAAGTGCCTGGAGGGAGATAAGTGGGGAGGGATGAATGGACAAGTGCATAGGGAGCAATTCCTGCAGAAAATGTTGGGGGGTTGTAATACCATACACTTTTCCTACTGACCTGAGTTCCAGCTTTCGTAGTTACAAGATCTCAAGATCTCTCTGTTCAACCACACTCCCAGGACCCTGACATTTGCTGTCCCCGTTTAACTTCCCAAAATACATCTATTCACACCAGTCTGAGTTTAATCACCTTTCCCACTTCCCCAGGTGATCTACCGACTGTTGTAACACGTCCACCACACTACCAATATTGGTGTTATCTGCAAACTTACTAATCATACCACCTTCATTCTCATCCAAATTAGTAACATATAAATGAGACAGAGGTTCCAGCACCATCCCTACCCCCCCCCACCTCATAAAACAACATTCCACTCTCACCCTCTGCCTCTCTTGACTAAGCTGATTTTATTACAAATTCACCCTGGATCCTGTTTTCCAACTTATCATACGGGACCTTGCCAAAGGCCGTATTAAATTCCATGTAAACATTTTCGCTTCTGCCCTCGTCAATCATCTTGGCCACCTCTTTTAAAACTGCAATCAAATTCATGAGACGTGATTTCCCACACATAAAGTTATCCCTAATCTGTGTCATTGGGTCATAGAGCTCACAGTACAGTGCTTTGCCCCCCTCCCCCACAGGCTCCACGATCCCTTTTCACGGGTCCCCAGCCCCGGTGGTGAGACCCAGGCCGCGACCTGTGAGATGTGACCCGGCAGTCGGTGGCTGGGGCCGCTCCCTCACCTCCGATACTCCAAGTAGGAATCAACGGCCCTGTTCGGGTTCACCGGCTCCATGGCAGCTTGGTAACCAGGCAACGGGGTCGCCCGGCTCCATGGCAGCACTGTAACCAGGCAATGGAACCATCCGGCATACACTGCGCATGCCCGAGCAGGGGCGGGGCCTCTGAGTGGACTATCAATCGTTGGGTTGCTGTCAGTCACACTACACAGCAGACTTGCTGTAATGCAGCGACTGTCAGTCACTGCACCAAAGCACCGTGAAGTTCAATCACTGCATTAATATTGTGTATTGGTCACCACTATAGGGGTAATACTCTATACAATTCATGTACTTTGGTCACTCAAATTCTAGATATGGACAAAAAAGTAACAGATGGAGTTTAACCTGGCCAAATGTGAAATGATGCACCTTGGTAGGTCAAACGTAAAGAGACGGTACACTACTCCCATTATAGGAAGGATATCGAGGCTTTGGAGAGGGTGCAGAAAAGGTTTATCAGAATGCTGCCTGGATTAGAGGACATGTGCTGTAACAACAGGTTGAACAAACTTGGGTTGTTTTCTCTTGAGTGGCAGAGGCTGAGGGGAGATCTGATTGAGGTTTATAAGATTATGAAAGACAGTATTGTTTTGCCATGAGAAAGCAGAGGACCATGAACCAGTCCTCATCAGGTGGTATTATCAACTGTCTTAGGACCAGCATGTAGGCAGATCCTCTACTTTCTTATAAGTTTGCTCTGATTCAGCAAAGTCATCAAAAACTCTGGAACTTCTGTAGATGTACAGTGAAGAGTATCCTGATGGGCTGCATCATGGCCTGTTATGAAAACGACAACGCCTGTGGATGGAGTAGTGGACACAGCCCAGTCCACCCATTTGTTCTCCTCGTCCGTTTCTATCCCACTTTCATTACCAGGTCTCATCACCTGCCCCATGAATTCCATCCATCTGCCTCTTATCACTCCCTGAGCTGTTTCCCCTTTCCTCTCCTACTTGTCCAAGATTCTCTTCCTATCACTTACACGAAAGAGAGCAGTAAATGGTATGGCTAAGGAGAACAGTTAATGGCCTAATACATTACCACATGCTGTATGACTAAGCATGCAGCATCAGGTAACAAAACATTGAGCCATATTCATTTGTCCTGATCTGCTGAAGGTTCTATAATGCGTAGTCAAAACTACCCAATGCTTCACCAATAATACCAGCCTACTGACCATCAAAGACATATATACAGAAAGATGCTGGGAAAAGGCCAGCAATGTCATGAAGGATCCCATCCATCCTGCTCACAAACTGTTTGTCCCTCTCCCATCAGGGAGGAGGCTACATAGCATCCACACCAGGACCACCAGACTCTTCAAGTTACTTATTCAAGTAGTAAGGCGGATCAACACCTCCACCCACTAGCCCAGCCCTCCACATCCCCAAACACCACTACTTTATCATTACTGTCAGAGTCACATTACTGTACAGACTCTCCAGTATCTAGTAACAATTTATGGACATACAATCACTCTGTATAGATTATGTAGTTATGTTTATTGTGCTTTTTATCTTACTGTTTTTGTGGTGCATTGGAGCATAAATAACAATTATTTTGTTCTCCTTTACACTTGTGTACAGGAAATAACATTAAACACTCCTGAATTTTCCTTATACCTAGTGTTTGCTTCAGTACTGAATAGATTGTAATGTATGGTCTTTGACTTTGGTTACCAGTAGTGATTGTCTCACTAATTCATTTTCCTTGGTGTGGATGTTCTTATTATTTGGACGGACTGCCTTTACATTGTTCGTGCACGCCTTTATTTTAGTGCACACTTTTCTGACATCCATTGAGCGCTCCATTATTTTCCCACTCCCATGACCACCCACCTCCTCCATTGCTGACACCCCTCCACATCTCCTCTCCCCTCCCTCCCCGATGTCGCTGCGAGATCCTCCCTCTCCCTTCCACACCCCTCCCCTATCCCTTACCTCCCCCACCCACATCTCTCCCCCGATGTCGCTGTGACATCCGCTCTCTCCCGTCCACACCCCTCCCCTATCCCTTACCTCCCTCACCCACATCTCTCCCCCGATGTCGCTGTGAGATCCGCTCTCTCCCCACCCCTCCCCTATCCCTTACCTCCCCCACCCACATCTCTCCCCCGATGTCGCTGTGAGATCCTCCCTCTCCCTTCCACACCCCTCCCCTATCCCTTACCTCCCCCACCCACATCTCTCCCCCGATGTCGCTGTGACATCCGCTCTCTCCCCACCCCTCCCCTATCCCTTACCTCCCCCACCCACATCTCTCCCCCGATGTCGCTGTGAGATCCGCTCTCTCCCCACCCCTCCCCTATCCCTTACCTCCCCCACCCACATCTATCCCCCGATGTCGCTGTGAGATCCGCACTCTCCCTTCCACACCCCTCCCCTATCCCTTACCTCCCCCACCCACATCTCTCCCCCGATGTCGCTGTGAGATCCGCTCTCTCCCCACCCCTCCCCTATCCCTTACCTCCCCCACCCACATCTCTCCCCCGATGTCGCTGTGAGATCCGCTCTCTCCCCACCCCTCCCCTATCCCTTACCTCCCCCACCCACATCTATCCCCCGATGTCGCTGTGAGATCCTCCCTCTCCCCACCCCTCCCCTATCCCTTACCTCCCTCACCCACATCTCTCCCCCGATGTCGCTGTGAGATCCGCTCTCTCCCCACCCCTCCCCTATCCCTTACCTCCCCCACCCACATCTCTGCCCCGATGTCGCTGTGAGATCCGCTCTCTCCCCACCCCTCCCCTATCCCTTACCTCCCCCACCCACATCTATCCCCCGATGTCGCTGTGAGATCCTCCCTCTCCCCACCCCTCCCCTATCCCTTACCTCCCTCACCCACATCTCTCCCCCGATGTCGCTGTGAGATCCGCTCTCTCCCCACCCCTCCCCTATCCCTTACCTCCCCCACCCACATCTATCCCCCGATGTCGCTGTGACGTCCGCTCTCTCCCGTCCACACCCCTCCCCTATCCCTTACCTCCCCCACCCACATCTCTCCCCCGATGTCGCTGTGAGATCCGCTCTCTCTCCACCCCTCCCCTATCCCTTACCTCCCTCACCCACATCTCTCCCCCGATGTCGCTGTGAGATCCGCTCTCTCCCTTCCACACCCCTCCCCTATCCCTTACCTCCCCCACCCACATCTCTCCCCCGATGTCGCTGTGAGATCCGCTCTCTCCCCACCCCTCCCCTATCCCTTACCTCCCTCACCCACATCTCTCCCCCGCTGTCGCTGTGAGATCCGCTCTCTCCCCACCCCTCCCCTATCCCTTACCTCCCCCACCCACATCTCTCCCCCGATGTCGCTGTGAGATCCGCTCCCTCCCGTCCACACCCCTCCCCTATCCCTTACCTCCCTCACCCACATCTCTCCCCCGCTGTCGCTGTGAGATCCGCTCTCTCCCCACCCCTCCCCTATCCCTTACCTCCCCCACCCACATCTCTCCCCCGATGTCGCTGTGACGTCCGCTCTCTCCCCACCCCTCCCCTATCCCTTACCTCCCCCACCCACATCTATCCCCCGATGTCGCTGTGAGATCCGCACTCTCCCTTCCACACCCCTCCCCTATCCCTTACCTCCCCCACCCACATCTCTCCCCCGATGTCGCTGTGAGATCCGCTCTCTCCCCACCCCTCCCCTATCCCTTACCTCCCCCACCCACATCTCTCCCCCGATGTCGCTGTGAGATCCGCTCTCTCCCCACCCCTCCCCTATCCCTTACCTCCCCCACCCACATCTATCCCCCGATGTCGCTGAGATCCTCCCTCTCCCCATCCCTCCCCTATCCCTTACCTCCCCCACCCACATCTATCCCCCGATGTCGCTGTGACGTCCGCTCTCTCCCGTCCACACCCCTCCCCTATCCCTTACCTCCCCCACCCACATCTCTCCCCCGATGTCGCTGTGAGATCCGCTCTCTCCCCACCCCTCCCCTATCCCTTACCTCCCCCACCCACATCTATCCCCCGATGTCGCTGTGAGATCCGCTCTCTCCCCACCCCTCCCCTATCCCTTACCTCCCCCACCCACATCTCTCCCCCGATGTCGCTGTGACGTCCGCTCTCTCCCCACCCCTCCCCTATCCCTTACCTCCCCCACCCACATTTATCCCCCGATGTCGCTGTGACGTCCGCTCTCTCCCCACCCCTCCCCTATCCCTTACCTCCCCCACCCACATCTCTCCCCCGATGTCGCTGTGAGATCCGCTCTCTCCCCACCCCTCCCCTATCCCTTACCTCCCCCACCCACATCTATCCCCCGATGTCGCTGTGAGATCCGCTCTCTCCCCACCCCTCCCCTATCCCTTACCTCCCCCACCCACATCTATCCCCCGATGTCGCTGTGAGATCCGCTCTCTCCCCACCCCTCCCCTATCCCTTACCTCCCTCACCCACATCTCTCCCCCGATGTCGCTGTGACGTCCGCTCTCTCCCCACCCCTCCCCTATCCCTTACCTCCCCCACCCACATCTCTCCCCCGATGTCGCTGTGAGATCCTCCCTCTCCCTTCCACACCCCTCCCCTATCCCTTACCTCCCCCACCCACATCTCTCCCCCGATGTCGCTGTGACGTCCGCTCTCTCCCCACCCCTCCCCTATCCCTTACCTCCCTCACCCACATCTCTCCCCCGATGTCGCTGTGAGATCCTCCCTCTCCCTTCCACACCCCTCCCCTATCCCTTACCTCCCCCACCCACATCTCTCCCCCGATGTCGCTGTGACGTCCGCTCTCTCCCGTCCACACCCCTCCCCTATCCCTTACCTCCCCCACCCACATCTCTCCCCCGATGTCGCTGTGAGATCCTCCCTCTCCCTTCCACACCCCTCCCCTATCCCTTACCTCCCCCACCCACATCTCTCCCCCGATGTCGCTGTGACGTCCGCTCTCTCCCCACCCCTCCCCTATCCCTTACCTCCCTCACCCACATCTCTCCCCCGATGTCGCTGTGAGATCCTCCCTCTCCCTTCCACACCCCTCCCCTATCCCTTACCTCCCCCACCCACATCTCTCCCCCGATGTCGCTGTGACGTCCGCTCTCTCCCGTCCACACCCCTCCCCTATCCCTTACCTCCCTCACCCACATCTCTCCCCCGATGTCGCTGTGAGATCCTCCCTCTCCCTTCCACACCCCTCCCCTATCCCTTACCTCCCCCACCCACATCTCTCCCCCGATGTCGCTGTGACGTCCGCTCTCTCCCGTCCACACCCCTCCCCTATCCCTTACCTCCCCCACCCACATCTCTCCCCCGATGTCGCTGTGAGATCCTCCCTCTCCCCACCCCTCCCCTATCCCTTACCTCCCCCACCCACATCTCTCCCCCGATGTCGCTGTGACGTCCGCTCTCTCCCCACCCCTCCCCTATCCCTTACCTCCCCCACCCACATCTCTCCCCCGATGTCGCTGTGACGTCCGCTCTCTCCCCACCCCTCCACCAACTCGTTACGCCGGGTGACGCATGCGTGCTGGCCTGGAGCGGGGCCTGCCGGGATGGGAGGTGCCGGGTGCCGGAAGCGGCCTGAGTCCGGCAACGGGAGGGAGCGGCTCCGGGATCGGGAAATGGACGTGGACCAGGTGAGGGAGCGGTCAGTGAGAGGCCCTGGCACCGGAGTGGGGCGGGTTAGTATGCGACGGGGATACTGGGAGGGTGACTGGATCTGTATGACCTGGAGTGACGGTTGCGAGAAGGCTGGCATAACAGGAGTGAGGGGGAAGCGGTCGGAGCGGGGAAGATGTACCCGGGGAGAAGGTAGGAGGGGGATGGCCAGTGTGTGTGTTCGAATCCCGGACCAACTGCTAGTTGTCATCACTACCTTAACCGCCGGGTCGGGGTCCAGGAGCCCCACTCCTTTCTTCGCGCGCTCACTCTCTCCAACCCAGGGTCCCGGGATCAATTTTTTGGTCTTACTGACGTTGAGTGCGACACCACTCAACTAGCTGATCTATCTCACGTCATACGCCTCCTTGACACCATCTGGAATTCTTCCAACAGTCGCTGTGTCATTGGCAAATTTATAGATGTCATTTGAGCGGTGCCTAGCCACAGAATCATGGGTGTAGAGAGAGTAGAGCAAGGTGTTGAGGTTATTTCTGATCTGCACAGATTGTGGCCTTCTGGTTAGGAAGTGGAGGATCCTGTTGCAGAAAGAGGTACTGAGGCCCAGGTTTTGGAGTTTTTTTTATCAGACCTGTAGGAATGAGTGTGCTCACTCGCTGCTTCCTCCCCTGGTGCCCACTGAGCTGTAGTCAATAAACAGCACCCCAATTGGTATTGTCTAAGTGATCCAAAGCTCTGTGAAGAGCCAATGAGATTGTATTTCCTGTACACCTATTGTGGTGATAGGCAAATCATAGTGGATACATGTCCTTGTTGGGCAAGAGTTGATTCTAACCACAACCAACCTCTCAGATTACTTCATCACCATAGATGTGAGCTGTTGTTTTGTATGGCATTCACCTTCTGATTGAAGTGTGGCCCAGCTGGGGCATTCACAAGTCTGTCCATTCAGGAGCCGGGGATGGATCAACCTTCATCTGGCATCTTGTCCACACCCATTCCAACATGGATGACCCTGAATTGACATCACTTGATGGGGTCTTTGAAGCGTGTGTTGATCCAAGTCAAAGAAGAAGATGTGAGTGCTAGTTGTTGTGATAGCTCACCCTGCTGGTGTACAGTATTAGTCTTCTTGAGCCTGAAGATGCTGTGTGAAAGGACTCTCCTGATATGTGAAAACATCTTCACCATTTGTGAATCGGATCACAAACATCTAGTGCCCTGGTTAGGCACACCAGACCATGGTGGTGTCACAGGTTAGAGTACTGAAAGATAATTAGAGGATCATGGAATATGAGTTATTGGGACTGGGAAGAAAGATTTGGAGGAATGTGAACAGCTTTAGGCCCCATATTTACATAAGAAAGGATGTGCTGACGTTGGCAAGGGTTTGGAGGAGTTCCTAAGAATGATGCCAGGAATGAAAGGGTTTATGTATGAGGAGGATGAGGAGGATGACTGGACCTGTACTCACTGCAGTTTAGAAGAATGAAGAGGAGAGGATCTCATTGAAACCTATCTAATATTGAAAGGCCTAGATAGAGTGGATGTGGTAAGGGTGTTTCTTATAGTTGGGGAGTTTAGGACCAGAGGGCACAGCCTTATAACAGAAAGACAACCCTTTAGAACAGAGGTTAAGAATTTCTTTAGCCAAAGGGTGGTGAATCTGTGGAATTCATTGCCGCAGATGGCTGTAGATGTCAAGTCACTGAGTATATTTAAAGGTTCTTGATTAGCCAGGGCATCAGAGGTTATGGAGAGAGGGTAGGATAATGGAGTTGATAGGGGTAATAAATCAGCCACGATGGAATAGTGGAATTGACTTGATGAGCAGAATGGCCTAATTTTGCTCCTATGTCTCATGAAGATAAGTGATTGAATGCTGGATCATATCCAAGGGACCTAAAGTCCACCAATGGTTATTCTGAGGACCTTGCAACCCCTCTTAAGTTGCACCTTATTTATACACCCAAAGCCACTCAAGCTGCAGTATGTGCAATTTGTTAAGGCTGTTTTGATATTTCTCAAAACTTTCCCCATGAGAAAGACAAAGGGCAACAGGTACATGTTGCCTCCCTCCAGGTCACACAGTGTCCTTCCTTGGACATTCACACACTTTACTATCGTACTGTATAATAAACCGTGCGTGTAATACAATGTCAGTCGTGCAACTTATCACCGTGATCTTGCAGATTATAAGTTTGCAAGTATTGTTTTACTGTATTCATTGTACTCAGTAATAGTGAATTGTTTTGTGTTAACAACTATGCTTTAGCAAACAGTCATTTGTCTTCTTGGTATGTTAGTAACCTATTATAAAATAAGTGGATTACTTCTATAGTTCTAAGAAAGGAAATAAAATATCATGGGGCAACTTCCTTGTTTACATAATTATTCTTGTTTCTGATTGTAATGTTAACAATGGTTTCCTGTGTTTTTAATTTGTACAACATAAAATGCCTTTAAGTATGGGATTTGGGATTTAGGGGGTCTCACTGAGATTATTCAGCCATCATATTTGATTTGCTTTTATACCATAAAGTGACTTCTTTATTAGGTACATTTTGTTAATGCAAATATCTAACCAGCTGATCATGTGGCAGCAACTCAATGCATAAAAGCATGCAGACATGGTCAAGAGATTCAGTTGTAGTTCAGACCAAACATCAGAATGGGGAAGAAATGTGATCTAAGTTGCTTTGACTGTGGAATGATTGTCGGTGTCAGACAGGGTGGTTTGAGTATCTCAGAATCTGCTGATCTCCTGGGATTTTCATACACAACAGTCTCTAGAGTTTACAGAAAATGGTGTGAGAAACAAAAACTATCCAGTAGGTGATGGTTCTATAGGCAAAAGTAACTTGTTAATGAGAGAGGTCAGAGGAGAATAGCCAGACTGGTTCAATGAATCTCAGGTTTATATATGGTGACATATATGTACTTTGATAATAGTGTGCCGTTCTGGGCAGGGCGTGGTCGACAGCCTGCCCCCGCATTTCTAATGACCAGCAGTGTTTACTGTTCTTGTGTTAAAATGCTTTTATGGGATTATGGTGGGAAGTTCCAATTCATTTATTGTTACATTTTAGCTTGGGTTATACATTTATTTGCTCGTGTATTTGTGGGTCACCCTAACTGTAACTGGGGTGTGTGATGGTTGCCTCCCCCATCTGTGTGAGGCTGATTGGGTTCACTCTCTGGGTCATGGTACCTGGTCTATTTGTGTCTATCACAATAAAACTGTTGTTGAGTTAAACAGCTTCCTCGTCTGTCATTATGGGCAAATGCTCACTGCAATACATTTATTTGAACTTACAGGAAGATGACAGTACTTCAACTAACTACGTGTTACAACAGTTGTATGCAGAAGAACATCTCTGAATGAACAACAAAGTGCAACAGAGAACCATGAATGTTCAAATCCAGCCAACTGTGCGCGCTTTCCATCCGTGCTGGGTTGAGCGTCGAGCTAGCAACTTGGCCTTGTAAAAACAAGAAAGCCTGCTAAAAAAAAATACCATTATGACAGCATCCCAATGACTCCACTCGGAGTTCAGGGCTTTCTTCTTCTTGTAATATAACTAGCAAGGGAAGTAACAGAATATCACCATGTAGTTCCTCTATTGTGTGGCCATTTGTACCTCAGACTCTCGTGGTATACAACAATTTGAGTTCAAAGGTGTATTAATGTCCAAGGCAGCAAAAAAAAACACAATAATATAAAGAACAGAATAATTATTTTAAAAACACACAGTAAATATAAATACATAGGATGGCTTATTTACTTTGATTGTGTCCATGAAGTGATGCTAGGCATAGGAGTGTCTGTACGTAAGGTGACTAACAGGAATTGATAAAGAGGTGATGGTGGGGTATGTTAGTGGGTGGAGGTGTTGATCAGGCTTACTGCTTGTGGAAAGAAACTGTCTTTGAGTCTGGTGATCCTGGTATGGATGCTATGTAGCCTCCTCCCTGATGGAAGTGAGATAAGCAGTCTATGAGCAGGGTGGACACAAAGGAGGTTGATTGGCAGTGTTAAAGCACTTTGAATTATCTCAACATTTAAATACAAGTTTAACTACAAATGATCAAAAACTAACATGCAGGAGTAGCAAGCAAAAGGATATTGTTAAGTACAGAAGTAAAGAGATCTTATTGCTAGTGTATAAGGTAGTAGTGAGATGACACCTAGAATTTTGGGTACAATTTTGTTCTCTTTATCTAAAATGACGTGCATTTCTTGTACAGAATGAGTCAGAATCACATTTGTTATCAATGACGTCATAAAATTTATTGTTTTATGGAAACAGTATGGTTCAAGGCATTAAAACAATAAAAATAATAAAATTACTGCAATAGAGGAATAGTGAGAAAGTGTTAATGATGATTCACTAAATTGTTTCTATAGGTTGTGGTTTTGTATGAGTAGACTGCAGTTATGTTCACCTCAGAGTGACAGGCCAGCTGCAGGAAGATGTTTCCCTTGCCAGGGGCAAAGGCTCAGAACAGAGGATATATACTGTTTCAGAGCAAGAAGAGAACTCTTTTATCCCAGACAGTGATTCTATATTCCAGAAGGTGTTCTGGGTACTTAGTAACACACACAAAATGCTGGAGGAACTCAGCAGGCCAGGCAGCATCTATGGAAAAGAGTAAACAGTCAACGTTTCAGGTCGAGACCCTTCATCACGACCCTTCATCGTGCGTGTGTGTGGCTTGGATTTCCAGCTTCTGCAGATTTTCTCTTGTTTGTGATTGGATACAGTCATCATTCTCATTGAAAATAGGGGTGTGGCAGGTTTCTAAGCATGAAGGGACTTGTGATATGGTATGGTGCTGAACGAGTAGATTGACCATGAGCAGAACAAGGCTTCCGCCTGCTGATTGTTCTGGCATGGCCTTGCCCATTTTTAATTGGGGTTGGTGTAGTCTGAATTTCTGCAGTCACAATGTGAAACACTTGGCATTTTCTACCATTTAATGATGTACTCATTAAAATATTTTGTATTTTCCCTACAGTCAGATTTAGATTTATTTATCAGATGTACATTAAAACAAAGTGAAAAGCACCACTTGTGTTAACAAGTCTATAGCTCTGCAAGAGTAAAAGGGAAAATGTGAATTATTGAAAACTTTATTTATTAACTAGACTGCTTAACATCTGGTTGCATGAATTTTTAATGGTAAAGTTACTGGCTGACCTACAATCTAATTTTATGCATGTGGGCTGTAATTCATTCAAGTAAATAATAGTTTTATTTACAGCATTTTAGCTACTAGCTTAATCATCGATGTACATTTCAGTCTCTTCCTTTGTAAAGTGCTGAAATGGCATTTCTTTTTTATGATTTGTAAGAAATACAGCAGAGGAAATATTTTAGGGGGTCATGAGAGAATGTTCAGAGGATGTGGAACAAGCTGCCAGTGGAAGTGATGTAGGTGGGTACAATTTCAACATTTAAGAGAAATTTGGAGAAGTAAGTAGATAGAAGGGGTGTGGAGATCAATGGTCCAGGAGCAGGTCATTCAAGCTTAATCCTCATTCGACCATGCATGAATGCAGCCAAACGAAACAGCATTTCTCTGGGGACAGAGTGCAAAACACAGTACCTACAGTCTCACACAGCACAAGCAAATATAGTACGTATAAGACAGCAGTAAAATACGGTCACACAAAAATGTATAAAGCCCAAAATCCTGAGTCCATGAACTTTGCAGCAGTGTGTAGTCGACCACGATACAGCTTGTCTTTCACCGAGGGACAGCACCGACTTCAGCTTGGACGTGGCACCACACTGTCTCTGGTGGATTGCACCAACTCTGCCTCTCACCTGTGTGGCTGTAAACAGGCTTGACGCCTTGTCCTCGCTATGACCATAGCCACGCAGTTTTCCCTCTGTCCACCAATAAATTAGTGTATCAGACCTACAGCATTCCACATTAACAATGTTCAACAGGGTCTTGCAATCACAAGAAAAACAATTGAACGCTGTTTGACTGCACATTGCCCTTGTGCACTGATTCCTCTGATGCTGGCAGCAGCATGATCTGCACCAAGTCCAGCTCCTTCAGTTTCTTCACCAACGAACAACTCACTGATTGGGTAGACCTGCAGTACTTTTAAGTTCTTAATGTCCAACAAGGTCTTGGGATCATAAAAAAAATACAGTAACACCTTTGGTTGGCTCCATAGAAGCCACTTCGACTGAGCATGTCGCCATCTTACAGGAAGTCGATAGGACTACGCAGAATAATTGTCGTGCGTAGGCTGGATGGCAGAAGGGCCTGTTTCTGGCCTGTAGTTCTATATGATTCCAACAAGAATTCAGCTGAATGGTCTTTAAAAACAGGACCATGGTCCTCCCCGTATTTCTTGCATATAAAACACTCAGTCTCAGCCCTCATGTTTTATTGTTTTACAACATTGAATTACAGTGGATTTAATTTGGCTTTTTTGACACTGATCAGCAGAAAAGGACTCTTTTGTGTCAAAGTGAAAACAGATCTCTCCAAAGTGATCTAAATTAATAACAAATATAAAACACAAAATACTTGTTTGCATAAGTATTCTCCCCCTTCAAATCAGTATTTAATAGATGCAGCTTTAGCAGCAGTTACAGCCTTGAGTCCATGTAGATAGGTCTCTGTCAGCTTTGCAAATCTGGACACTGCAATTTTTCCCCATTCTTCTTTAAAAAACTGTTCAAGCTTGGTCAAATTACATGCGGATCATGAATGAACAACCCTTTTCAAATCCAGCCACAAATCCTCGATTAGATTGAGTTCTGGACTCTGACTTGGCCACTCCAAGACATTAACTTTGTTGTTTTTTAAGCTATTCTTTTGTAGCTTTGGCTTTATGCTTGGGGTCATTATCTTGCTGGAAAACGAATCTTCTCCCAAGACACAGTTCTCTTGCAAACAACATCAGGTATTCCTCCAGGATTTCCCTGTATTTTGCTGCATTCATTTTACCCTCTACCTTCACAAGCCTTCCAGAGCCTGCTGCAATGAAGCATCTCCACAACATGATGCAGCTGCCACCACTCTTCAGGGTTGGTGTATTTTTGATGATAGAACCATAGAACATTACAGCACAGAAACAGACCTTTTGGCCCTTCTTGGCTGTGCCGAACCATTTTTCTGCCTAGTCCCACTGACCTGCACCAGTACCATATCCCTCCATACCCCTCTCATCCATGTACCTGTCCGAGTTTTTTTTATGTTAAAAGTGAGCCCGCATTTAGAACTTCATCTGGCAGCTCATTCCACACTCCCACCACTCTCTGTGTGAAGAAGCCTAATGTTCCCTTTAAACTTCTCCCCCTTCACCCTTAACCCATGTCCTCTGGTTTTTTTCCCTCCCTTAGCCTCAGTGGAAAAACCCTGCTTGCATTCACACTATCTATGCCCATCATAATTTTATATACCTCTATTAAATCTCCCCTCATTCTTCTACGCTCCAGGGAATAAAGTCCTAACCTATTCAACCTTTCTCTGTAAGTCAGTTTCTCAAGTCCCGGCAACATCCTTGTAAACCTTCTCTGCACTCTTTCAACCTTATTAATATCCTTCCAGTAATTCGGTGACCAAAACTGCACACAATACTCCAAATTCTGCCTCACCATTGCCTTATACAACCTCACCATGACATTCCAACTCTTATACTCAATACTTTGATTTATAAAGGCCAATGTACCAAAAGCTCTCTTTACTACCCTATCTACCTGTGATGCCACTTTTAGGGAATTTTGTATCTGTTCTACTCTGACCCCTCTGTTCTACTGCTCTCCTCAGCGTCCTACCATTTACCTTGTATGTTCTACCTTGGTTTGTCCTTTCAAAGTGCAATACCTCACACTTGTCTGCATTAAATTCCATCTGCCATTTGTCAGCCCATTTTTCCAGCTGGTCCAAATCCCTCTGCAAGCTTTGAAAACCTTCCTCACTGTCCACTATACCTCCAATCTTTGTATCATCAGCAGATTTGCTGATCCAGTTTACCACATTATCATCCAGATCATTGATATAGATGACAAATAACAGTGGACTCAGCACTGATCCCTGTGGCACACCACTAGTCACAGGCCTCCACTCAGAGAAAGCAGTCCTCCACTACCACTCTCTGACTTCTCCCATTGAGCCAATGTCTAATCCAATTTACTACCTCACCATAGATGTTAAACATAACCTACCATGCACATGTGCGGTGTTTGACTTATGCCAAACATGGCATTTAGTCTGATGGCCAAAAAGCTCTATTTTGATTTCATCAGACCATAGAACCTCCTTCAAGCTGAATTCAGTCTCCCACATGCCTTCTGGCAAACTCTAGCCAAGACTTCACGTGAGTATTTTTCAACAGTGGCTTTCTCTTTGCCACTCTCATGAAACTACACTGGCGAAGCACCTGGGCGGCAGTTGTTATATGCACAGTCTCCTCTCCCATCTCAGCCACTGAATCTTGTAACTCCTCCAGAGTTTTGTCATAGATAGCTTGGTGGCCTTCCTCACTAGTCCTCTTCTTGCATGGTCACTTAATCTTTCAGGATGGCCTATTCTAGGCCGATTTACAACAGTGTTGTATTCTTTCCATTTCTTGATGATTGACTTAAGTATGGAGATGAGTCCATGGCCAGATCAGCCATGATCTTACTGAATGGCGGAGCATGCTTTTTTTTTCAATCTTTTTATCATTATTATTATTAATATCAACATAATAAGATTAATACATAGATAATGGGATTACAAACATACAAATTTAAACTGAACATGAAAGGATACATAAGCAATAGTTACAATATAAATGAGTCTTCCTAAATCATGGACGATACAAGTAACATATAAACAAGGCAAACCTAGGTATATCATAATATATGCGGAGCATGCTTGATGGGCCAGATGGCTCCCATTTCTTATGTTCTTATGTACTCCAAGATATTTGGTGACTTAGAAATTTTCTTGTATACATCTCCTGACTTGTGCTTTTCAATAACCTTTTCGCAGAGTTGCTTGTAGTGTTCTTTTGTCTTCATAGTGTAGCTTTTGCCAGGATACTGACTCACTAGCAACTGGACCTTCCAGATACAGTCCATTAGAACACCTTAACTGCACACAGGTCTCCAAAAAATAGGTTTCCACTTAACGAATTATGTGACTTCTGAAACTATTTGGCTGCCCCAGTGATGATTTGGTGTGTTATATTAAAGGAGGTGAATACTTATGCAATCAATTATTTTGTGTTTTATATTTGTAATTAATTTAGATCACTTTGTAGAGATCTGTCTTCACTTTGACACAAGTCTTTTTTCTGTTGATCAATGTCAAAAAAGCCAAATTGAATCCACTGTGATTCAATGTTGTAAAACAGTAAAACACAAAAACTTCATACACTGCTCATTGTGCGATCTTACAAAATGGAGGCTACCTCAGTAAATATATTTAAGAGAAGGTTGGATTGATTTTTGCATAGCAGGGTAGCTAAGGGTTATGGGGAAAAGACAGGTAGGTGGAAATGAGTCCATGACCAGATCAGCCATGATATTATTGAATGATGGAGCAGGCTTGACTGGCCAGATGGCCTACTCCTGCTCCTATTTATTATGTTCATATGCAAACCATTTTACAATAAAAGGTCAAGGTACCATTTGTGACTCTTAGTTACCCTCATACAATGTGCACGGGGATGAGAGTCCAGATTCTACACAAGCTATAAATATGAACTCATTTTAATAACTGTTACATTTTAGAAACTATTTAACATTTATTCCTACCAATAAACCTCATATTTTTGTACATTATATATCTTTTCTACTTACTTTGTCCATATTGAGGCCTATTGAAGATTGAAAGACATGGAGAGGATGTTTCCAACAGTGGGGAGGAGTTGAGGATCAGAAAGAACAGCCTCAGAATTGAACAACATCAGTAGACAATAGACAGTAGGTGCAGGAGTAGGCCATTCAGCCCTTCTAGCCAGCACCGCCATTCACTGTGATCATGGCTGATCATACACAATCAGTACCCCGTTCCTGCCCTCTCCCCATATCCCTTGACCCCGCTATCTATAAGAGCTCTATCTAACTCTCTCTTGAAAGCATCCAGAGGCTTGACCTCCACTGCCTTCTGGGGCAGAGCATTCCACATATCCACCACTCTCTGGGTGAAAAAGTTTTTCTGCATCTGTGTTCTAAATGGCCTACCCCTTATTCTTAAACTGTGGCCTCTAGTTCTGGACTCACCCATCAGCGGGAACATGCTTCCTGCCTCCAGCGTGTCCATTCCCTTAATAATCTTATATGTTTCAATTTGATATCCCTTCTCATCCTTCTAAATTCCAGTGTATACAAGCCCAGTCGCTCCAATCTTTCAACATGTGACAGTCCTGCCATTCTGGGAATTAACCTTGTGAACCTACGCTGCACTCCCTCAATAGCAAGAATGTCCTTCCTCAAATTTGGAGACCAAAACTGCACACAGTACTCCAGGTGGGGTCTCACCAGGGCCTTGTACAGCTGCAGAAGGACCTCTTTACCTCTATACTCAATTCCTCTTGTTATAAAGGCCAGCATGCCATTAGCTTTCTTCACTGCCTGCTGTACCTGCATGCTTGCTTTCATTGACGGATGTACAAGAACACCTAGATCTCGTTGTACTTCCCCTTTTCCTAACTTGACTCCATTTAGATAGTAATCTGCCTTCCTGTTCTTGCCACCAAATTGGATAACCTCACATTTATCCACATTAAACTGCATCTGCCATATATTTGCCCTAACCTGTCCAAGTCACCCTGCATTCTCTTTCTTTCTTTTTCAATCTTTTTATTGAATTTCATATATATAAAGAGAAACATAACATAATATAAATAGGTTATAAGTGCATTAGATTTAAAGTTAAATTTATAATAGGATAATAATATCTTATTAAATATCAACCAAAGAAAAAACTTATAATAAACAATCAAACCTATTTTGATTGAACATGAAAAAGAATAAAAATAATCATCAAAAGAAAAAAAAAGTAAAAATGCACGAAGAAATGTAAATAAAAAATAAATAAACCTAAACTAACATGGGCAATAATACCAGTTTATATGAGTGTGATAGTGTCAAAAACTCCAGAACTCCATACCAGAACAAGAATAAAAAGAGAAAAGGTCTGGAAGAGGCCAAATTAATTCATACGAAAGTGTCGAATGAACGGTCCCCAAGTTTCTTCAAATTTAATTGATGAATCGAAAATAGTACTTCTAATTTTTTCTAAACTCAGACAAGAGATAGTTTGAGAAAACCACTGAAATGTGGTAGGAGGGTTTACTTCTTTCCATTTTTGTAATATAGACCTTCTGGCCATTAATGTTACAAAGGCGATCATTCGTCTAATTGAAGGGGAAAGTCGACTACCATCCTCATTTGGTATACCAAAAATTGCAGTAATAAAATGAGGTTGTAAATCAATATTCCAAATTGAGGAAATGGTAGCAAATATGTCCTTCCAATAGTTATGTAAAGTGGGACATGACCAAAACATATGGGTCAATGAGGCCACATCTGAATGACATCTGTCACATTGAAGGTTAATATGAGAATAGAATCGAGCAAGCTTATCTTTAGACATATGAGCTCTATGTACGACCTTAAATTGTATTAAAGCATGTTTAGCACATATAGAAGAAGAATTAACCATTTGTAAAATTTTTTCCCATTTTTCTGTTGATATATTATATTGAAGTTCTTTTTCCCACTCTTGTTTAATTCTACCTGATATTTCTGGTTGTATCTTCATAATCCTATTATAAATAAAAGCCACTAATCCTTTCTGACAAGGATTCAGGGTAAAAATCATGTCTGAAAAATGAATTGGGAAAGGATGGTAAAACTTTATATAAAAAATTTCTAATTTGTAAATATCTAAAAAAATTAGATTTAGGTAAATTAAATTTATTGGAAAGTTGGTCAAAAGACATCAAACTACCTTCAAAAAAGAGGTCACGAAAACATATTATACCTTTCCTTTTCCATATGCTAAAAGCTTGATCTGTTAAAGAAGGTTTAAAAAAGAAGTTAAGTAAGATAGGGCCATCAAGAACAAAGTTTTTCAGAGTAAAAAACTTACGAAACTGAAACCAAATTCGTATTGTGTGTTTGACAATAGGATTGGATATCTGTTTATTGAGTTTAACTAAATCAACCGGAAGAGAAGAACCAAGAATGGAGAATGAAGAATATCCTTGTGCAACATTACATTCTAAATTTACCCACTGTGGGCACAATGGTGAATCCAACTCTAGTTTCCAATATATTAAGTTTCGAATATTATTCGCCCAATAATAAACTCTAAAGTTAGGTAAAGCTAAACCACCATCTTTTTTAGATTTCTGTAACTGTCTTTTACTTAACCTGGGATTTTTATTTTGCCACACAAATGAGGAAATTTTTGAATCAATGTTATCGAAGAAAAATTTAGGAATAAAAGTTGGTAAGGCTTGAAATAAATATAAAAATTTTGGTAAAATCATCATTTTAATAGCATTAATCCGACCAACTAATGATAAGGATAAAGGAGACCATCTAGTAGTAAGTTGTTGAATTTGATGAAGCATGGGTAAAAAATTCAATCTGAATAAATCTTTATACTTCTTAGTAATTTTTTTACCTAAATAAATAAAGTTATCAGTAACAACTTTAAATGGTGTCCTGTCATTCAATAAAGTTTGCTCATTTAAAGGAAATATTTCACTCTTATCCAAATTTAATTTATAACCAGAAAAACTACCAAATTGAACCAGCAAAGATAGGATAGCGGGGATAGACCTATCAGGATCAGAAATATATAACAACAAGTCATCAGCATAAAGTGATAACTTGTATAACTTTTCATTACAAGTAATACCAAAAATATTAGGAGATTCACGAATAGCAATGGCTAAAGGTTCTAATGCGATATTAAATAATAAAGGACTTAAGGGACAACCTTGTCTCGTACCACGAGATAATTGAAAAAAAGAGGATCTATAATTATTTGTAAGAACAGAAGCAACAGGTTTATAATATATTAATTTAATCCATGATATAAAATTAGAACTAAAATTTAAATTTTTCAAGGCATTAAATAAGTATGTCCATTCAACTCTATCAAAAGCTTTTTCAGCATCTAATGAGATAACACATTCTGAGGTTGTGGGTGAAGAAGTATAAATTATATTAATCAATTTTCTAACATTAAAAAAGGAATACCGATTCCTAATAAAACCAGTTTGGTCTTCTGAAATAATCTGTGATAATACTTTTTCTAACCTAATAGCTAAAATTTTTGTAAGAATCTTAGAGTCTACATTTAATAGCGATATAGGGCGATAAGATGCACATAAAGTAGGATCTTTATCTTTTTTAAGAATTAGAGAGATAGTAGCTTCATAAAAAGACTGAGGTAATCTCTTCTTAGTAAATGCATCATTAAAGATTTCACATAACCAAGGGGAAAGCAAAGAAGAAAAAGTTTTAAAAAATTCTATAATATAACCATCAAGACCAGGAGCTTTCCCTGAATTCATTGATGAGATAACCTCTCCTACTTCGGCCATAGAAATAGGAGCATCAAACACACTTCGATCTTCATCTGTCAGTTTGGGAATATTTAAATTGTTAAAAAAATTATCCATCATGGACAGATCGCCATCAGATTCTGATTGATATAAAGATTTATAAAAATCTTGAAAAGTATTATTAATTTCTTTATGATCAGTAGTCAGATTACTGTCTTGTTTACGAATTTTAATAATTTGTCGCCTAGTCGAAATAGCTTTTAATTGGTTAGCTAACAATTTACCAGTTCGATCACTATGAATATAAAATTGAGCCCTGGTCTTGATTAATTGATTCTCAATTGAAGAAGATAATAATAAGCTATGTTCCATTTGAAGCTCAACTCTCTTCTTATAAAGTTCTTTGGTAGGATTAACGGAATAGATCTTATCAATTTCTTTAATTTTATCCACTAATAAAGCTATATCTAAATATCTTTGTTTTCTTTTACCAACGGAATATGAGATAATTTGTCCACGGATAAAAGCCTTGAAAGAGTCCCAAAGTATTCCTCTGTCAATCTCTTCGGTATAGTTTGTTGAAAAAAATAAGTCAATTTGTTGTTTTATGAAGGTAATAAATTCTGGATCTTGAAGCAAAGTAGCGTTGAGTCTCCAAGATCTAGTATTAATGGAAGAATCCAAAATCTTGATAGATAACTTCAAAGGTGCATGATCCATCAATGGCAATAGAATCATATTTACAATCAGTAACATCTGTTAATAAATGATGATCAATAAGGAAATAATCAATTCTAGAATAACTATGATATACATGTGAAAAAAATGAAAATTCTTTATCTTTAGGGTTCAAAAACTGCCATATTTCAGTAATTCCTGAATCAACCATAAAAGAATTAATAAGTAAGGCTGATCTATTCAGAAGAGTTCGAATAGGTTTAGATCTATCCATCAAATGATTCAGACAACAATTAAAATCTCCACCCATTATCAACATATATTCATTTAGATTAGGAAGGGAAGTAAATAAACGTTTAAAAAATTCAGGGCAGTCAAAGTTTGGAGCATAAATATTAACTAGAACCACTTTTCGATTAAAAAGTGAACCAGTAATCAACAAAAATCTGCCCTGTGGGTCAGAAATAATTTCATGATGTGTAAACGAAATTGAGGGGTCTATAAAAATAGACACACCCCTAATTTTGGCGGTACAATTCGAGTGAAATTGTTGATCCTTCCAGAACCTAAAAAATCGTTGATTATCCTCCCTCCTAATATGGGTCTCCTGTGCAAAGATAATATTAGCATTCAGTCTATGGAATACTTTAAACATTTTTTTACGTTTAATCGGATGATTTAAACCATTAGTATTCCAAGAGATAAAATTAATAGACTTATCCATCATGCCAATATTGATTGTGTATATCATAAAAGGTTAAGAAGACACATAACCCATAATTCAGGAAGAAGAAAAAATGATTCAGGAGCAACCTGAGAAAATGACACCTCAACAATATTAATAGTTTAAAGTTGGCCCATAAACTAAAAGCAAAAAAATAAAAAGCAAAAGCGTGAGAAAATATCCCTCCCCCCTCCCCCAACCCCTCGAAAAAAAGCCAAGCGGCAGGCGCACAAACTAATACTAATATTACCCCCATTTCAAGATGGCAACTCCATGAAAAGATAAAAAGAGATTATAAAACACCCAGATTTAAGTACAGGGTTGCAAAAAAAAAAGAATATATATCAATCAAAATGAAAAAAAAGTAATATAATAAAGTAAAAGATCATTAATTAAAAAAGGATAGACGTTAAAGTTTGAAACAGTGTAATATGCCTTTAAAAAAAAGATTCCATATTCAAATACAAAAAAATGACGTTTCAAAAGCAAAGACTTATGGGAAGAAGAAACGACATTTTGAAAAAGCCATATTACAAAATATAAATGTAAATTCACCAATCTATTAAAAAAGTTTAAAAAAAGGTTATCAAAATAGAATTAAAAAAGGATTCAATAATCACTACAATATAAAAAAAGGGTCCAAAAATCCAAAACATTCGTCCCATTCTCAAATACAAGCAAACAAATGAATGCTTACGGAAAGCAAAGTCTTATGGGAAGAAGAAACGACATCTTAAAAAAAGAAATCATTATTACAAAATATAAACATGTATATCCAATTCAGAAAAAAAAAGAGAAAAGACATTATAGTAAAATTAAAAGAGCATCTATAAACCATGATAGTAAAAAAAAACCAGGTCTACAGACCAAAGTAAAAAAACTATAATGCAGCTTCACAAGTTAAAGCCCAAAACGAAATGGCATCTTCTCTCCAAAAATTCTTCAACATAACACATAGTTCAGCTTATGCTGGAAGATCGATGTTCTTCAACGAATTTCTTCGTATCTTCCGGAGTATTAAAAAAGCGCTGAGTGTCGTCACTCAACGTAACTCTGAGATTCGCTGGGTATCTTAAAGCTTGTTTAAATCCAATCGAATGAATCTCTGCCATCACTGGTTTAAAAGCGATTCTTGCTTTCATTACTTCAAATGAATAATCTTCAACAATACGAAATGTGTTGCTTCTGTAAGAAATCATACCTTTCTGACGAGCT
This sequence comes from Hypanus sabinus, assembly GCF_030144855.1. Classification (NCBI taxonomy): domain Eukaryota; kingdom Metazoa; phylum Chordata; class Chondrichthyes; order Myliobatiformes; family Dasyatidae; genus Hypanus; species Hypanus sabinus. The sequence continues at coordinate 1,184,109 of NC_082725.1, read as the reverse complement.
AGTCGGATTAAAAGTTCTTTCTCCCGAGGATAATGGAGGCGAACAATCACAGCTCGTGGCTTGTCTCTCGAGATCGAAAATCTCGAAACTCTATGGGCACGATCAATAGTAGGTTTAGCTTTCAAAACATCAGCGCCAAAAACTTCCCATAATAAGTTAGAGAAAAATTCAGTTAAGTCACCAGATTCAACATTTTCGGGAAACCCGATGATTCGCAAATTCTGTCTGCGAGATCGGTTTTCAAGATCGGTGATTTTAAACTTATAATGCTCTACTGTTTTAGCAGTCGACAGTACCTTCTTCTCCAGTGTTTCGATTGTACGTATTTTTTCACAAATTAACTTATCAAGAGCTGCGAACTTTTCTTCATGTCATTCAATATCTGCTGCCTGCGATTGTAACTTGGTATCAAACGATCTAACGACTTCTTCGAGCCCAGACATTTTCGCAGTAAGCGTATTTTTCAGACTTGTCATTTTACTTTCCAAACTTGCAAGTTTAGTATCCAGTTTAGTATCCAGAAGATTAGAAATTGCGTCAATAGATAGAGGCTCTTTAGACGATTTCTTAGGTGCAGACATTTTAAGTTTGGAAAGATTAAATCAAGTATTATTTTAGAAAAGAAATAAATCGTAAGTATCAACCCATGTAATAAAGATGAAAAGATTTGATTAAAGGGTGATTATAGTTTAAAAAACTGAAGAGCGCCTAAAAGGCAGTTGTTTATGTCGCCATCTTGAAACTCCGCCCCTTCACCCTGCATTCTCATAACATCCTCCTGACATTTTACACTGCCACCCAGCTTTGTGTCATCGGCAAATTTGCTAATGTGACTTTTAATCCCTTCATCTAAATCATTAATGTATATTGTAAACAGCTGCGGTCCCAGCACCGAACCTTGTGGTACCCCACTGGTCACGGCCTGCCATTCCGAAAGGGACCCGTTAATCGCTACTCTTTGTTTCCTGTCAGCCAGCCAATTTTCAATCCATGTCAGTACTGTGCCCCCAATATCATGTGCCCTAATTTTGCCCACTAATCTCCTATGTGGGACTTTATCAGAAGCTTTCTGGAAGTCCAGGTACACTACATCCACTGAGTCTCCCTTGTCTATTTGAGTTATATCCTCAAAAAGCTCCAGAAGATTAGTCAAGCATGATTTTCCCTTCATAAATCCATGCTGACTCGGACTAATCCTTCTACTGCTATCCAAATGTGTCGTAATTTCCTCTTTTATAATTGACTCCAGCATCTTTCCCACTACTGATGTCAGGCTAATCTGTCTATAATTTCCTGTTTTCTCTCTCCCTCCTTTCTTGAAAAGTGGGACAACATTAGCCACCCTCCAATCCGCAGGAACTGATCCTGAATCTATAGAACATTGGGAAATGATTACCAATGCATCCACGATTTCTAGAGCCACCTCCTAAAGTACCCTGGGATGCAGACCATCAGGTCCTAGGGACTTATCAGCCTTTTAGAAAAGAGATGAGGGGGAAATTTCTTTTGGTAGAAGCTGTTGAATCTGTGGAATTCATTGTCACAAACAATTGTGGAGGCCAAGTCACTGGGTATATTTAGCATGGAGATTGATAGGTTCTTACTTAGAGTGTCAAAGGTTACAGGAAGAAGGCAAAATAATGGACTTGGGAGGGATAATAAATCAGCCATGGTAGATTGGCAGAGTGGACTCAATGGAACGAATAGCCTAATTCTGCTCCTATGTCTTATTGTCATATAATATATAAAAAGTAATAGATCTTTTGCAGTTATTGTGTTGCTTTCTGACACAAAGCCTGTTTGTTTCAGATATTTACCTCTCATATTTAACAAATGTTCTGCCCCTAATTAATTAGTTTTCGGTCATAACATTTTATTGGAAAGTTCCTGATAAACTTAATATATTTGCTCTATCTGCTTCTAATATAACACCACGTCTAGTTTGGTGCTGTAATTTGCTTCACAATCCACAATTCTATTTTGTCACACCCTGAACAAACCTACTATCATTTTTCATGTCTTGAGCATAATACACCTTGTTTTGCTTTGATAATTTTTTCATTTCTAACAGCAAAATATATGGGAACACCAAGGCTTTCAGAAGGACTTCACCATGGGCTTCTCCATTTGAAGTACACCTGTACTTCACTGTTGTTAAAGATGCTTTTGCAGTCAGGAAGATGTTAAGAGAGAAATGAGAGAAGAGTGATAAATGGTGCCCTTGCTCTGCTAATGAATACAGAAAGTGTTTTGTCTCTCAATATTAAATCATATAGCAAGAAGCATTTATAATTTTGTCTGTCCAGAAGCAAGGCAGCCTAGATAGCAGCTTTCTCAGTTTGGTAATTGCTGTCTGAGTTACGCTTCAGAAATTGTCAGGCTTGCTGTTACTTTCACTGGTGTCCAGTGTTCCTCCAATTCCATATCTTAAATTGAGCATCATTGACATGGTAGTAGATTGTTCATCCCCTCCTGCCCTGCTATCTCAGAGCTTTAATGTCATAGAGAAGTTCAAAGTGCAAAGTAAATTTTATTATCAAAGTACATATATGTTAGCATATACAGCCCTGAGATTCATTTGTCTGTGGGTATACTCAGCAAATATGATGGCAGAATATAGTATTAATATAGGTAAGGCTCTTGGCAGTGTGGAGGATCAGAGGGATCTTGGGGTCCGAGTCCATAGGACGCTCAAAGCAGCTGTGCAGGTTGACTCTGTAGTTAAGAAGGCATTTGGTGTATTGGCCTTCACCAATCGTGGAATTGAATCTAGGAGCCGAGAGGTAATGTTGAAGCTATATAGGACCCTGGTTAGAACCCACTTGGAGTACTATGCTCAGTTCTGGTCGCCTCACTACAGGAAGGATGTGGAAGCCACAGAAAGGGTGCAGGGGAAATTGACAAGGATGTTGCCTGGATTAGGCAGCATGCCTTTTGAGAATAGGTTGAGTGAACTCGGCCATTTTTCCTTGGAGTGATGGAGGATGAGAGGTGACCTGATAGAGGTGTATAAGATGATGAGAGGCATTGATCTTGTGGATAGTCAAAGGCTTTTTCCCAGGGCTGAAATGGTTGCCAGAAGAGGACACAGGTTTAAGGTGCTGGGGAGTAAGTACAGAGGAGATGTTAGGGTTAAGTTTCTTACTCAGAGAGTGGTGAGTGCGTGGAATGGGCTGCCGGCAACAGTGGTGGAGGCGGATACAATAGAGTCTTTTAAGGGACTTCTGGGTAGGTGCATGGACCTTAGAAAAATAGAGGGCTATGGGTAAGCCTAGTACTTTCTAAGGTAGGGACATGTTCGGCACAACTTTGTGGGCTGAAGGGCCTGTATTGTGCTGTAGGTTTTCTGTGTTTCTAAATGTATAGAATAGTAACTATAACAGGAACAATGAAAGATAACCAGAGTGCGGAAGACAACAAACTGTGCAAATGCAAATATAAGGAAATAATGAGAACATGAGATAGAGTCCTTAAAAGTGGGATCATTGGTTGTGGGAACATTTCAATAATGGGGCAAGTGAGTTTACTTGTACTTTTTATTCATGAGCCTGATGGTTGAGGGGTAGTAACTGTTCTTGAACCTGATGTCGTGAGTCTTGAGGCTCTTGTACCTTCTTCCCGATGCCAGCAATGAGAAAAGAGCATAACCTGAGTGCTAGGGATCTCTGATGGATGCTGCTTTCCTATGATGTGCTCAATTGGGAGGGCTTTACCCGTGATGTACTGGGCTGAATCCACCACCTTTTGTGGGATTTTCCATTCAAAAGCGTTGGTGCTTCCATATTGGGCTGTGATGCAGTCAGCCAATATTCTCTTCACGATACATCCATAGCAGTTTGTCAGATGTCATGCTGAATCTCCACAGACTCATAAGAAAGCAGAGAAGCTGCTATGCTTTCTTTGTGATTGCAGTTACATGCTGGGTCCAGGACAAGTCCTCTGAGATAGTAACACATAAGAATTTAAAGTTACTAACCCTCTCCACCTCTGATCCTCCAATGACCTCTGATTTCTCTCTCCTGAAATCTACATCAGTTCCTTGGTCTTGCTGGCATTGAGTGAGAGGTTGGTGTTATGACACCTCTTAGCCAAATTTTCATTCTCCTTCCTGTTATGCTGATTCATCACTATCTTTGATATGGCTCACAACGGTGTTGTCAGCAAACTTGAATATGGTATTGCAGTATTCAAATATTAGTAGGCAGAACAAGTGCTGAATAACGGATGTAATTAAGTAATTGATTTATAAATAGTTAATGGAGCAAGGGAAGTTAACAGAATTTTTTTGTTAAAATTGTTGCAGCTGTTGGCTTAAAAAATTGTTAGGAGGGAAATTAAAAAGAAGTGTCAAAATTTCCAGAGTAAAATTCACAGACAGCTCTATATTTGATGTGATCTTTATATTTGAGGACTGTGAAATTAATTCATAAGAAATACTTTTTGTGTAACCTTGTCAAAACTCCTCTCAGGCTGAGTCTTGGCCTCAGTTCAAAGAAAAGCTGCAACTTCTCACCGGCCTTGAAATGGTGGAGGGTCAAAAGCATGAGACCTAACTCCCATCTGGAGCTGTACTTGACCTGCTGAGTCTTCTCTCGGATTTCCTAAACCCTCGGTATTTTAGTTTTTAAGAATCAGAGAAGACTACAGTACAGAAACAGGCAGTTCAGCCCATCTAGTCGATGCAGATCTATTAGTCTTCCTAGTCCCATTGACCTGCACTGGGACCATAGCCCTTCATACCCCTCTCATCCATGCACCTATCCAAACTTAACAAGTTGCAATCGAACTCACATCCACCACATCCTCTGGCAGCTCATTCTAGTCTCACACCACTTCCTCTGGCAGCTCATTCTAGTCTCGCACCACCCTCTGAGTGAAGAATTCCCCCTTAATGTTCCTTTAAATATTCCACCTTTCACCTTAACCAATTATCCCTAGTTATACTCCCAATGGAAAAAGCCTGCTTGGCTTTATGCTATCTATACACCTCAAACCCCTTTCGGTTTGCTGAAATTCCAGTGAGTGGGTTGTTTGCCAACTGAACTAGTTCAATAAAATAACCTTGAGAGATCACCAACATCAAAACTACAGCTATAATATAAAGAAACTTTGAAAAAATTGTTAAAGTAATGACCTCAATTTGAGTCATATAGCATTGAAACAGGCTCGATCGAGTACAGCTTTACCTCATGGACTTATAAATGGTTCCCTAGTACAATAAGATGCACTCTTGACAGCACCATCTATGTTATTATGATTTTGCATGTTATTGTCTGTGTAACTGTGACACTTTGTTCTGCATTCTGTTGTTGTTTTACCCTGTATGACCTCAATACGCTGTGTAATCTGTCCTTTATGAACAGTATGCAAGACAAGCATTTCACTGTAATCCGCTGCATGTGACAATAATAAACCAATTTCAGCCCAAACCAGTCCTTGCCAACCATAATGCCCCATCCAAGTTAGTCTCAGTTGCCAGCATTTGTCCCATAACCTAAACCTGTCCAAAGTATTTTAAAGTTGTTATTGTACCTGCCTCAATCACTTCCTGTGGCATCTCACTCCACATAGGTAGCTACCTCCCTTCCCGGGGGAAAAAGGTTGCCCTTCAAGTCCCTCTTAAGTCTTTTCCCTCTCACCTTATAACTTTGCCCTCGAGTTCTTGATCCCACAACTCCAGAAAAAAAGGCTAAAGTGCACTCATTTTATTGATGCCCATCACCTTTATAAAAACTCTGTCTGAGGGGAGTGATAGATAGGACACATAGAGGGGTAGTTACCCCCTAGGTGCTGGGTGAGAGTCAGGAAAGGGAAATAGAGTTAAACAATGCAGAGGACCCCTATGCTGTTCACATTCAGCAACAGGTACCGTATACCACTTTGAATACTGATGAGGGGTGGGGGGGGTAAGGGTGACCTTGCAGAATAAAGTCACAGTGGTAAGGTCTCTGGCACTGTGCCTCAGAAGGGCAAAGAGCAGAAGAGGCATGCCATGGTGGTAGGGCATTTGTTAGGGGTACCGAAAGGAAGTTCTGTGGACAAGAACAGGATTCCTGGATGGTGTGTTATCTCCTGGATGCCAGGGTTTGGGACATCTCCAATCAAGTCCTCAGCATTTTTAAGTGCAAGGATGAACAGCCAAAGGTCATGGTCTATGTAACCAATGACATGGATAGGATAAGTGACAAGGTTTTGCAAAGTGAATTCACGGAATTAAGTGCTAAGTTAAAGGGCAGGACTTCCAGGGTTATGACCTCAGGATTGCTATCCATGCCTGGGGCTAGTGAGGCCAGAAATAGGAAGATTATATAGTTTAATATGTTTCTAAGGAGCTGGGGTAGGGGAGAAGGTGTCAGATTTTTGGACCATTCGGCTCTCTTCCAGAGAAGGTGGGATGTGTACAGAAGAGGAGGTTTGCACCTGTAATGGGAGCTAATATCCTAGTGGGAAAGTTTGTTAGTGCTGCATAGGTGAGTTTAAACTAGAGTTGCAGGGGGATGGAACCAGAGTGCCAAAACAGTTAGGGGAGAAGTTGTGGAGATGTTAGACAAAGTCAGAAATCAAAATGATCAGAATGGTACAGCTAGTGTCCTGAGCTGTGTATATTTCAATGCAAGAAGTATCGTAGGAAAGGCAGATGAGTTCAGGGCATGGATCAAAACAGGGAATTATGATATCGTAGCCATTAGTGAGAAGGGCAGGACTGGCAGCTCAATATTCCAGAGTTCTGTTGATATAGGCGCGACAGAGTGGGAGAGATTAAAGACAGAAGTGTGTTGTTACTAAGCAGGGAAAATGTCAAGACAATACTCAGTCAGGTCAGACTGGAGAACTCGTCTAGTGAGGCTTGATGATTGGAAGTGAGGAGTAATAAAGGTATGACCACATTAATGGGGCTATATTATAGACCACCCAACAGTCCATGGGATTTACGGGATCAAATTTGTAGAAAGATCGCAGACTTACAAGAAACACAAGGTTGTTATGATAGGTGATTTTAACTTTCCCATATTGACTGAGTCTTCCATACTGTAAAATAGTGGTCGCCAACCCATCAATCTTTGAGACTCTCCCAGTAGATCATGAAAAAAAAGAAAAATAAATACACAAATACTGTTGAGAGATTGTTTCCATGTTGCGGGGTTTTAGTTCCGCTCTTTTGCCCAGTGGGCATGCGTGTAGCTCCCCTGCCACGCACTTGACTACACAGTGTACTTCAGTGGTCCCCAACCACCGGGCCTCGAGGAAACGATATGAGTCAGCTGCACCTTTCCTCATTCCCTGTCACGCTCACTGTTGAACTTGAACGCATGCGAGGTCATCAGTCTCCTAAGCGCAGTGACACCCTCGCACGGCTGGTGGGAAGTGCCGTTGCTACTTGCCTGGAGTAAGGACAGATGGGCGCCGCCTCTAAACCTGTTCAGCACACCGAATGTTCGTGGGGAACCCGGTGCTAAAATATTCACAGACAACCTAATCCAAGCTCAGGATTTCGTAAGTAGCAGAGCAGCTACCTTGCTGCGATCTACTGAAGCAAATTTTGTTGGCCGATAGATCCTACAAGGGGGTGGGCGCGCATCCTGTCGCACTCCTTGCTCGGTTGGTCGCTTTGTCTGGACTGTGCGCCGCGGCTCTGGCACGGGGACCTCTGGCTCTGACCTTGTCCGCTCACCCCACCCATGACCAAGGCGTCTGGCAGGAGGCTGGAGTTTGGGCTCAGAGGCTGTATAATAATGCAATGAAGCCCTCAAAACTGCTCCAGTACCTTAAGTCCAAGCACCCTGCACTTAAAGACAAAAGCGTTGAGTTTTTTCAGTGGAAAAAAGAGTGAGCAAGTGGGACAGCAGCTGAGAGCCATGAAAACTAAATTGTGGAATAGACTGGACATAAATAACCTGCTTCGAGTATTGCTGTATTCTGGTCGTGTTTAACACCCCCCTCTCCCACCCCACCGCCGTCGGCCGGTCCGGAAGAATATTGTCAATATTAAACTGGTCCACGGTGCAAAAAAGGGTGGTGACCCCTGGTGTTCATACGTTATTTCTATTCCGGGTTGCGGCGTTTTACTTCGGGTCTTTTCTGTCCTGGTGCGCATGCATGTAACTAATTGATTTGGAGTCGATCTTGCCTTTCATTAAGTCCGAGGTAGGGGATCTTGGGCTTAAAAAGGTTAGTGACCACTACTGTAAAAGGACTAGATGGGATAGAGTTTGTCAATTTTTTTTCAGGATTATTTCCTTAATCAGTACATAGAAGTCCCAACAAGAGAGTATGCAATACTAGATCTGCTTTTAGGGAATGAGACAGAGCAAGTGACAGAAGTTTGTGTCAGGGAGCACTTTGCATCTAGTGATCACAAAGCCATTAGTTTCAAAGTAAGCATGCAAAAAGATAAGTCTGGTCTATGGGTTTAGATTCTAAATCGATGTACGGCCAATTTTTGATAGTATCAGAAAGGATCTGACAAATGTGGATTGGGACAGGCTGTTTTCTGGCAAAGGTGTATTTGGTAAGTGAGAGGCCTTCAAAACTGAAATTTTGAGAGTGCAAAGCTTGTTTGTGCACTTTATTGTTTGTCAGAATAAAAGGTAAAGATAACAGGTTTAGGGAGCCTTAGTTTTCAAGAGATATTGAGGCCCTGGTTAAGAAAAAATAGATGCATAGCAACTATAGGCAGGTAGGAACAAAGAAGGTGGTTATGGAGTATAAAAAATGTAAGAGAGCGCTTAAGAAAGAAATCAGGACTAAAAGAAGGCATAATATTGTTTTAACAAAAAAGGTAAAGGAGAATCCTAAGCAATTCTGGATTGCAAGGGATAAAATTAGTCCTCTGGAAGATCAAAATTGTAATCTAAGTATGGAGCCAAAAGAGATGAAGGAGATCTTAAATAGAACTTTTGTATCCATATTTACTCAGGAGACAGAGAGTCTATGGAAGTGAGATAAAGCAGCATCAAGGTCATGGACCCTACAGATTACAGAGTTGTTTGCTTCCTTGAGGCAAATTAGGGTGGATAGATCCCCAGGGACAGACAAGGTGTTCCGTCAGACCTTACGGGAGGCAAGTACAGAAATTACACAGGCCCGAGCAGAGATATTTAAATCTTCCTTGGCGACAATGAGCTGCTGGAGGATAGCTAACATTGTTCCGCTGTTTGAGAAAGGCTGTAAAGCAGGAAATTATAGGCCAGTGATCCTGACAGCAGAAGTGGGAAAGTTATTGGAATGTATTCTATGGGACTGGATATAAGAGTTAGGCATGGACTGATTAAGGATAGTCAGCATGGCTTTATTCCTGGTAGATCATGTTTAACCAACCTTATAGTTTTTCTAAGAAAGTTGATGAAAACAAAGCAGTGGATGTTGTCTGCACGGACTTTAGCAAGGCTTTTGACAAGATCTCACATGGGAGGTTGGTCAACAAGGTTTAGTCTCTTGACACTCATAGAACATAGAATAGTACAGCGCAGTACAGGCCCTTCGGTCCGCAATATTGTGCCGACCCTTAAGCCCTGCCTCCCATATATCCCCCCCACCTTAAATTCCTCCATATACCTGTCTCATAGTCTCTTAAATTTCACGAGTGTGTCTGCCTCCACCACTGACTCAGGCAATGCATTCCACACACCAACCACTCTCTTGAGTAAAAAACCTTCCTCTAATATTCCCCATGAACTTCCCACCCCTTACCCTAAAGCCATGTCCTCTTGTATTGAGCAGCGGTGCCCTAGGGAAGAGGCACTGGCTGTCCCCCTATCTGTTCCTCTTAATATCTTGTATACCTCTATCATGTCTCCTCTTATCTTCCTTCTTTCCAAAGAGTAAAGCCCTAGATCCCTTAATCTATGATCATAATGTATACTCTCTAAACCAGGCAGCATCCTGGTAAATCTCCTTTGTACCCTCTCCAATGCTTCCACGTCATTCCTATAGTGAGGCAACAAGAACTGGACACAGTACTCCAAGTGTGGCCTAACCAGAGTTTTATAGAGCTGCATCATTACCTCGCGACTCTTAAACTCTATCCCTCGACTTATGAAAGCTAACACCCCATAAGCTTTCTTAACTACCCTATCTACCTGTGAGGCAACTTTCAGGGATCTGTGAACATGTACCCCCAGATCCCTCTGCTGCTCCACACTACCAAGAATCCTGCCATTTACTTTGTACTCTGCCTTGGAGTTTGTCCTTCCAAAGTGTACCACCTCACACTTCTCTGGGTTGAACTCCATCTGCCACTTCTCAGCCGACTTCTACATCCTATCAATGTCTCTCTGCAATCTTTGATAATCCTCTACACTATCCACAACACCACCAACCTTTGTGTCGTCTGCAAACTTGCGAACCCACCCTTCTACCCCCACATCCAGGTTGTTAATAAAAATCGCGAAAAGTAGAGGTCCCAGAACCGATCCTTGTGGGACACAACCAGTCACAACCGTCCAATCCAAATGTACTCCCTCTACCCTGACTCTCTGCTTTCTGCAGGCAAGCCAGTTCTGAATCCACCTGGCCAACCTTCCCTGGATCCCATGCCTTCTGAATTTTTGAATAAGCCTACCATGTGGAACCTTGTCAAATGCCTTACCAAAATCCATGTAGATCACATCCACTGCACTACCCTCATCTATATGCCTGGTCACCTCCTCAAAGAGCTCTATCAGGCTTGTTAGACACGATCTGCCTTTCACAAAGCTATGCTGACTGTCCCTGATCAGACCATGATTCTCTAAATCCCCATAGATCCTATATCTAAGAATCTTTTCCAACAGCTTTCCCACCATAGACATAATGGTGTAAAATTACCCGGACCATCCCTACTACCTTTTTTGAACAAGGAGAAAACATTCGCCTCCCTCCAATCCTCCAGTACCATTCCCATGGACAACGAGGACATAAAGATCCTAGCCAGAGGCTCAGCATTCTCTTCCCTCAACTCGTGGAGCAGCCTGGGGAATATTCCATCAGGTCCCGGGGACTTATCCATCCTAATGTACTTTTAACAACTCCAACACCATCTCTCCCTTAATATCAACATGCTCCAGAACATCAACCTCACTCATATTGTCCTCACCATCATCAAGTTCCCTCTCATTGGTAAATACCGAAGAGGAGTATTCATTGAGGACCTCGCTCACTTCCTCAGCCTCCAGGCACATCTTCCCACTTTTATCTCTAATCGGTCCTACCTTTACTCCTGTCATCCTTTTATTCTTCAGGTAATAGCAGAATACCTTGGGGTTTTGCTTTACCCTACTCGCCAAGGCCTTCTCATGCCCCTTTGTTCCCCTCAGCCCCTTCTTAAGTTCCTTTCTCGCTATCCTATATGCCTCAATAGACCCATCTGATCCTTGCTTCTTAAACCTCATGTATGCTGCCTTCTTCCACCTAACTAGATTTTCCACTTCACTTATCACCCATGGTTCCTTCACCCTACCATTCTTTATCTTCCTCAACAGGACATATTTAGCCCTAACATCCTGCAAGAGATCCCTAAACATTGACCACATGTCCATAGTATATTTCCCTGCAAAAATACCATCCCAATTCACACCCGCAAGTTCCAGCCTTAGAGCCTCATAATTTGCCCTTCCCCAATTAAAAATTTTTCTGTCCTGTCTGATTCTGTTCTTTTCCATGATAATGCTAAAGGCCAGATAGCAGTGATCACTGTCCCCTAGCTGCTCACCCACTGAGAGATCTGTGATCTGACCTGGTTCGTTACCTAATACTAGATCTAGTATGGCATTCCCCCTAGTCATCCTGTCAACATACTGTGACAGGAATCCGTTCTGGACACACTTAATAAACTCTGCCCCGTCTAAACCATTGGAACCAATTGGGTGCCAATCAATATTAGGGAAGTTAAAGTCACGCATGATAACAACCCTGTTATTTTTGCACCTTTCCAAAATCTGCTTCCCAATCTGCTCCCCAGTATCTCTGCTGCTACCAGGGGGCATATAGAATACTCCCAGTAGAGTAACTGCTCCCTTCCTGTTCCAAACTTCCACCCATACTGACTCAAAAGAGGATCCTGCTACATTACCCACCCTTTCTGTAGCTGTAATAGTACCCCTGACCAGTAATGCTACCCCTCCTCTCCTTTTTCCCATTCTCTATATCTTTTAAAACACTTTAATCCTGGAATATTGAGAATCCATTCCTGCCCTGGTGCCAGCCAATTCTCTGTAATGGCCACTATATCATCATAATTCCATGTATGTATCCAAGCTCTCAGTTCATTACCTTTGTTCCTGATGCTTCTTGCATTGAAGTACACACACTTTGGGCCTTCCGCCTTACTACCTCTACACCCTTTATTCTGCTTCTCTTTCCTCAAACCCTCTTGATGAAGTGTTAATTGGATTAGACATTGGCATTGTGGGAGCGGTAGTAGATGGTTGCCTATCTGACTGGAGGCCTGTGACTAGTGGAGTGCTGCAGGGATTGGTGCTGGGTCCATTGTTGTTTGTCATCTCTATCAATGATCTGGATGATAATGTGGTTAACTGGACCAGCAAATTTGCAGATGACACCAAGATTGGGAGTGTAGTGGACAGCAAGAGCTTGCAATGGGATCTGAACCAGCTGGAAAACTGGGAGAAGGAATTTATTAAAGACAAATGCAAGGTGTTGCACTTCAGTGGGATCTACCAGAATAGGTCTTACAGTGAAAGTTAGGGCACTGAGGAGTGCGATGGAACAAAATGATCTGGCAGTACAAGTCCACAATTCATTGAAAGTGGCAGCAGAGATCAATAGGGTCATAAAGATGGCTCTTGGCTCATTGGCCTTCATAAATCAAAGTATTTTGTACTGGAGATGGAATGTTATATTGTTTGAGATGTTGGTGCAGCCTAATTTGGAGTTTTGTGTGCAGCTTTGGTCTCCTGCCTACAGGAAAGATGTCATTAAGGTTGAAAGAACATCGAGAAAATTTACATAGACATTGCTGAGTCTGGAGGACCTGAATTTTATGGAATGATTGATTAAGTTAGAACTGTATTCTCTAGAATGTAGCAGATTGAGAGATTTGATAGAGGTATACAAAATTAGGAGGGGTATATATGGGGTAAATGCAAGTATGGTTTTTCCACTGATGTTGGGAGGGACTATAACTAGACGTCATGGGTTAGGGTTGAAAGGTGAAATTTTTGATGGGACTATGAGGAGAAACATTTTCACTTGAAGGGTCGTGAGAGTGTGGAATGAGCTGCCAGTGCAAGTGGTACATTTCAACGTTTAAGGGAAGTTTGGATAGGTTCACGGATGGTAGGGGTATGGAGGACTATGGTTAAGCTGTTTGGCATGGACAAGATGGGCCGAAAGGTCTGTTTCTGTGTTATACGCTTCTGTGAGTCTATGACTCCTATATGCTAAGGAATAAATTCCTAGTCTGTCCAATTTATCCCCCAGAAAATTCAGTTCCTCAAGTCAAAGTAAGTTTATTATCAAAGAATGTATATGTCACTTCATACTACCTTGAGATTCATTTTCTTATGGGCATTTATTAGAAATTAAAGAAATGCAATAGAACTTATGAAAAGCTATACATAAAAAGTGATAAACTGTGGCGACCCACTTCCCAGTGCATTAGAACCAGCTCACAAAATGACACGCGCTGGCATTGAGGCTGGTCCCAAAAAAGAGCGCCGAGCCTGCTTCACCAGCAAGGGGAAAAGCCCGCGCGCGGGATGGGATTGTGAATATGCACCCCCTATAGCATTCCCGCCCGGGGAGGGCGGGAACAGGAAGGCTTTAAAGCGAGACCGCGAAGTTTGAATAAACCTCTTTTGCAACTGCAGCTCGCCAACTCCGTGGCGTTATTTTAGCGCTGCGTGTAGCACACCTGTACAATTGGTGACCCCGATGGCCCAAATGATATTTGGACTGGAGATGAACATGCCACATCTGTTCATGCAGTTTCATTAAAACTGCCAAGCTTCTGGACGCTGTGACCTCACCTATGGTTCCAGCAAGCAGCAGCCCAATTCCATATTCAGCATATAACCTCGGATACCACATGTTACTACTACGTGGTGAGCTCCCTCGACCAGGAGACAGCCGCCCAGGATGAGGAGTTCATACAGTCGCCCCTGGAGGACGGCAAATACACAGAATTCAAAGCCCTGCTCATAAGGACTTTTGGACTCTCACGGCGCGAGCAAACTGCCCACTTACTGCACCTGGATGGTTTAAGAGACAGGCCACCATCGGCATTGATGAACGAGATGCTGTCACTGGCCGGAGGACACAAGCCCTGCCTCATGTTTGAGCAGGCATCCCTGGAGCAGCTGCCTGAGCACATACGCCTGTTGCTGTCCGATGCAGATTTCAGCGACCCCCAGAAGGTGGTGGCCCGGGTAGACATGCTGTGGAAAGCCAAGAAGGAGAGTGGGGCATCCGTCGCACAGATCACCAGGCCACGCTCCCGGCAGCAGACCAGACCAGGCCCGGCTGAAGAGCCCACTAACCCCAGAGGCAGGAGTGAGGAGGCCAACTAACAATGGTGCTTCTACCACCAGCGGTGGGGCGCAGAAGCCCGCCACTGTAGCGCGCCCTGCAAGTTCCCGGGAAACGCCAGGGCCAGCCGCCGCTGATGGCTATGGCGGCTGGCCATCGGGATAGCCTCCTGTATTTCAGTGCTGCGTGTAGCACACCGCTATAAAACAACCATTGCACAAATGAAGACAAATAGCACAAATAGAAATAAATAAATAATACTTGTGCCCGGGTACAAGCAGTCCCCGGGTTACGTACGAGTTCAGTTCCTGAATCCGTCTTTAAGTCGGATTTGTACGTAAGTCAGAACAAGTACATCTGGTATTATTTAGTGTCAGGTAGTCAAATGTTTGTCTTAGTATATAGTATGTATTTTACCCTTCTATGCATATAAAACACTTAAGAAACATATGTATTCCAATAATTAAACCACTGCATTGCTTAGTAATAATTGTAGCTTTCATCAGGGCAGGGCCTTTCACATGCTCCATTATTCTCACTTTATCCTTTAAAATGGTTCCGATCGTTGACCGATTGTAGCCTAATGCTTTTCCAATGACTAATGACGTTTCACCTCTTTCCAAACGCTTTATTATTTCCAATTTATTTTCGATCATGATCGCTTCCCATCAATGGAACAGAAACATTGTCAGCGGTGGGTATCGAGCTCTGCTGGGTCTCCAAACTGCTCTCCGCAATTAAATGGACAAATTTTTTGAAAATATCAGTAAATTGATAAATTGTGACATGTACCAATATATCGCGAAAAACTTCTCAAATATCGTTCATAAAAATCAAATTATTACAACAATGCATTGACGTATAGGACAAAACAATAACAGAATGCAGAATAAAGTGTTAGTTACCGAAAAAGTTCAGTTCAGGTATAAAATAAGGTGCAAAGACATAACAAGGTATACTGGGACCTCAAGAGTCTATCTTATGTGGGAGACTGCTCAATAGTCTTATAAAAGCAGGACAGATGTTGTTCTTGGGTCTGGTCATACATGATTTCAGGCTTTTGTATTACCGTAGGATGCCTGTAGTATCCAAGACATCTTTAAGGAGCAATGCCTCAGAAAACCAGGATCACCCTCAGATCACCCGGGACATGCCTTATTCTCATTGCTACCATCGGGAAGGAGGTACAAAGGCCTGAAGAGAGGCACTCAATGATTCAGGAACAGCTTCTTCCTCTCTGCCATCTGATTTCTGAATGGACACTGAACTCATGAATAATACCTCACTGCTTTAGTTCTACTTTTGCCCTACTTGTTCAACTAAACTATTTTTTATATATAACCATATAACAATTACAACACGAAAACAGGCCATCTTGGCCCTTCTAGTCCATGCCGAACATTTACACTCACCTCGTCCCACCAACTTGCACTCAGCCCATAACCCTCCATTCCTTTCCTGTCCATATAACTATCCAATTTTTTTTAATGATGTTATCGAACCTGCCTTGTAATTCTTGTCTGCACACCTTGCATGTGAAAAGAATATCCTTTCTATAGCAAGGCAATCAAAAGTGACCACAACAGAAGTGTGGCCTCATGGAGTCCAGTACAACCTCCCCATCATCTCAGTCAGTTCCCTTGCTTTAATGTCCATGCTCAGCATTTGGCAGAATCAGTGAGCAGAATGAGACACTGACTCCTGTACATGATTAAATGATATGCCACAAGTGCTTTGCTCCAACCATTACAGATTTTCTACAAAAAAAATCATGAAGAAATTTGACATTTAATGCTAATAATTTCACAATTTTCTGCATCTGAACAATTATGCTTCTATGTAGGTCAGTTGGCGGGAGCCTGTTCTGGCAGTGTGACTTGACTGCCTTTTATAGTAACTTCAACACAGTGGGTGCTTCACATAATCTCAATATAACCTGCTGCAGGGATCTTGTTATCTTCTTGGCATGCTGAACTATTTATATTTAAAAACTACATTTTAGTTCATCCCTTCATCTGTTTATCCTTTAGTAATGAAGCCAGGTTTTTCAGATATCAAAAAAGGATATGAATCACAACAGGAATGACTATAATATGTCCTTGAACTCAAATTGTTGTGTACCACCAGACAGTCTGAGGTATAAAATGGCCACACAATAGAGAAACTGCATTGTGATATTCTGTTACTGCTCTTGTTAGTCATATTATACATGTACGCTCAGTGTATGTTCATGTTCTTCTGCTGCTATGGCCTATCCACATCAAGATTTAACATGTTCAGACGATGCTCTTCTGCACACCAGTGTTGTAACATGTAGTTATTTCAGTTACTGTCGCCTTCCTGTCAGCTTGAACCAGACTGGCCATTCTCCTCTGATTTCTCTCATTAACAGGATGTTTTTACCCACAGAACTGCCACTCACCTGATGTTGTTTGTTTATCGCACCATTCCCTGTAAACTCCAGAGACTATAGTAGAAAGTCCAAGGAGATAAGCAGTTTATGAGATATTCAAACAACTCCATCTGGCATCAATAATCATTCCACAGCCAAAGTCATTTAGATCACATTTCTTTCCCATTCTGATGCTTGGTCTGGACAACAACTGAATCTCTCGGCCATGCCTGCATGCTTTTATGCATTGAGTTACTGTTAGATATTCGCATTATTGAGCAGGTGTACAGGTGTACCTAATAAAGTGGCCACTGAATATATGTTACCAGAAATTCCTATAATATTGGAAATACATGCCTGATATAAGACCATATGACATAGGAGTAGTATTAGGCTATTCAGCCCATTGAGTCCACTCCACAATTTCATCATAGCTAATCCTGGATCCCATTCAGCCCCATGCACCTGCCCTCTCACCACATCCCTTGATGCCCCAACCAATCAGGAATCTATCAACTTCCACTTTAAATATATCCGTGGACTTAGCCTCCACCGCAGTCTGTGGCAGAGTATTCCACAGATTCACCACTCTTTTGCTAAAAGAATCCCTCCTTACTTCTGTTCTAAAGGGTTGCCCCTCATTTTTGATGCTGTGCCCTCTAGTTCTGGAAACATCCTCTCCACATCAACCCTGTCAAGGCCTTTCACCATTTGATAGGTTTCAGTAAGGTCACCCCTCATTCTTATGAATTCCAGTGAATACAGGCCTAGAGCCATCAAACACTCTTCATATGATAAGCAGTTTAATCCTGGAATAATTTTTATGAACCTCCTTTGAACACCCTCCAGTTTCAGCACATCTTTTCTAAGGGGCCGAAAACTGCTTATAATACTCCAAATGGGGCTTCACCAGAGCCTTGTAAAGCCTCAGCATCACATCCTTGCTCTTATATTCTAGATCTCTTGAAATGAATGCTAACATGGCATTTGCCTTCTTCACCACCGAATCATCCTGCAAGTTACCCTTCAGGGTGTTGTGCACAAAAACTCCCAAGTCCCTCGGCATCTCAAAATTCCTGGATCTCCTCCACGTTTAGAAAATAGTCCACACATTTATTTCTAATACCAAAGTGCATGACCATGCATTTTCTAACATTGTATTTCATTTGCCACTTTCTTGCCTTTTCTCATCCTTCCTGTTTCCTCAACACTACCTGCCTCTCCATCAATCTTTGTATCATCTGCAAACTTGGCAACAAAGCCATCTATTCCATCATCTAAATCATTTATATACAGCATAAAAAGAAGCAGCCCCAACTCCACCCCTGCAGAAAACTACTAGTCACTGGTAGCTAACCAGAAAGGATCTTTTTTATTCCCACTCACTGCCTCCTATCAATCAGCCAATGCTCTAACCATGTTAGTAACTTTCCTGTAATACCATGGGCTCTTAACTTGGTAAGCAACCTCATGTGTGGCACCTTGTCAAAGCCCTTCTGTAAGTCCAAATATACAACATCCACTCCAACCCCTTCATCTATCCTACTTGTAATCTCCTCAAAGAATTCAAACAGATTTTTCAGACAGGATTTTCCCTGAAGGAAACCATGTTGACTTTGTACTATCTTGTCCTATGTTACCTCATCCTTAACAATTGACTTCAACACCTTCCCAATGAGGTCAGGCTAACTGGTCTATAATTTCCTTTCTGCTGCCTTCCTCCTTTCTTAAAGAGTGGAATAACATTTGCAATTTTCCAGTCCTCTGGCACCATGCCAGAGTCCAATGAGTTTTGAAAGGTCATTTCTAACACCACCACAATGTCTAACACTTCCTTTTTCAGACCCTAAGGTACAGTTCCTCTGGTCTGGATGACTCGTGTTCCTTTAAGTCTTTCACCGTCTCTCTTGTAACAGTAACTACACCCACTTCTCTTCCTTCACACACTACAACATCAGGCATACTGCTAGTGTCTTCCACAGTGAAGACTGACACAAGGTACTTATTTAGTTCATCTACCATCTCCTTGTCCCCCATTATTATTTCTCCTGCTTCATTTTCTAGTGGTCCTATATCCGCTCTCATTTCTCTTTCATTTTAACATATTTTTTAAATAAATTTTTTAATTGAATTTTCAAATACGTTACAAAAAGAAAATAAAATTATCAACCCTTCCCCCCCAACATATCCCTATAGAAAAAAAGAGAAGAAAAAAGAAAGAAAGAGAGAATGCCTGGATATCAGAAGATCCCCACATGCTCCACGGAGTTCATAATAGCTTTAATATGTATATTTATTTCTTTCCCCAGATAACCAATAATTTTATCTTTGGAGCACCTATGTATTTAATCCTATCTTTTTGTAAATAAGGGCACCAAATTTTCAGAAATATTTCATACTTATCTCTTAAATTATAAGTAATTTTTTCAAGTGGAATGCAGCTAAAAATTTCATTCTTCCAACGATCTATACTTAAGTATGAATCCGATTTCCAAGTAACTGCAATAGCCTTTTTGGCTACTGCCAATGTAATTTTTATGAATTCTTTCTGATATTTATTCAATTTGGATTTCGATTTTATCCCTTCAATATCGCCTAGTAAAAATAATGTTGGATTATGTGGAAGTTGTATTCCAATAATTTGTTCCAGTAAAACTCTTAAATTTGTCCAAAAAGGTTGAATTTTAAAACAAGACCAAGTAGAGTGTAGAAAAGTACCAATTTCTTGATTACATCGAAAACATTGATCAGATAAATTTGAGTTTAATCTATTTTTTGTGGTGTAATATATAATTGATGTAAAAAGTTGTACTAATCTTAGTCGAACATTTATTGTATTTGTCATACTGTCAAGACATAATCTTGACCAACTTGTTTCATCAATTTTAATATTCAAATCCGATTCTCATTTTTGTCTTGACTTATGAATTCCTTGTTTAATTGCCTGGTTTTGAATCAAATTATACATACCAGAAATAATTTTTTAAATTTTTCCTTTATGAATTAAAGTTTCTATTTCATTAGGTTTCGGCAATAACATTGTTTGACCCAGTTTATCTCTTAAATAAGCCCTTAATTGGAAATAACAGAAAAGAGTGTTATTTGATATTTTGTATTTATTCTTTAATTGGTCAAATGACATTAATATACCTCCTTCAAAACAGTCTCCTATATATCTAATCCCTTTGTGAAACCAGTTATATAAAAGTTGATTATCCATTGTAAAAGGAATGTTTATTTTGAATTAAAGGTCTCTTTGCTAATAAAGATTTCTTTATCTCATCATCAACATTTATCTTATTCCATGAATCAATCAAATGTTCTAATATAGGAGATCCTTTCTTTTCCCGTATCCATTTAGATTCCCATTTATATATAAAATCTATTGGTATATTTTCTCCTATTTTATCTAATTCTATTCTAATCCATGCCAATTTATCTTCATCAAAAAAAGATGCAATAAATCTAAGTTGATTTGCTTTGTAATAATTCTTAAAATTTGGTAATTGTAACCCTCCTAGGTCAAATTTCCATGTCAATTTTTCCAACGATATTCTTGACATCTTACCTTTCCAAAGGAACTTCCTCACACATTTATTTAACTCTTGAAAAAACTTCTGCGATAATTGTATTGGTAGCGTTTGGAATAAATATTGTAATCTAGGGAATATATTCATTTTTACAGCATTGACTCTACCTAATAATGTTATTGGTAACATCATCCATTTGTCAAGATCCTCTTGAATTTTTTTCAATAATGGCAAATAATTTAGTTTATATAAATTCTTTATATCATTATCAACTCTTATACCTAAATACTTTATACCATTTATCGGCCATCTAAATTGAGTTATTAATTGACATTGACTATAATGTCCTTTAGTAAGGGGTAGAATTTCACTTTTATCCCAATTTATTTTGTACCCTGATATTTTCCCATATTCTTCCAATCTAGAAGATAATTTACGCAACAAATGCAATGGGTTAGTTAGATAAATCAGAACATCATCAGCAAATAAGTTAATCTTATATTCCTGCTGATTAATTTTGAAACCCATAATATCTGAGTCAGTTCTAATTAATTCAGCTAATGTTTCTATCGCCAACACAAATAAAGCAATGATAATGGACAACCTTGTCTAGTTGACCTTGTTAACTGAAATGATGTTGAAATTTGGCCATTTGTCACCACTTTAGCTTTGGGGTTAGTATTTGTTTTAATCCATTTTTTAAAATATACTCCTAATCTATATTTTTCCAATACCTTAAATAAAAAATCCTATTCCAATCTATCAAATGCTTTTTCTGCATCCAAAGCAACTGCCACACTCATTTCTTCCCTCTTTTGTGCCAAATGAATTATGCTAAGTAACCGAGTTACATTATCTGCCGATTGTCTATTTTTAATAAATCCTGTTTGGTCCATGTGTATTAATTTTGGTAAGTATTTAGATAATCTATTAGATAAAATCTTTGCTATTATTTTATAGTCCATGTTCAACAAAGAAATAGGTCTATATGAGTTGGCTTTAAAAGATCTCTGTCGTTTTTTGGCAACACTATTAAAATAGCCATCGAAAAAGATTCTGGAAGTTTATACGTTCTTTCTGCTTGGTGTATTAGCTCCATAAAAGGAGGAATTAATAACTCTAAATTTAAACTTTTTGTAAAATTCAGGCGGAAAACCATCTTCTCCTGGAGATTTATTACTCTGAGGTGATCCTAGAGCTTCTTCGACTTCTTTTAATGTAAAAGGCACATCTAATCCGTTCTGTTCTTCCGAATTCAATTTTGGGAGAGTTGTTTGAGATAAAAAACCTTTCTATCTCAACAATATTCTGATTGATACAGTTCAGAATAAAAAATTTTTAAAGTTTCATTGATTTCTAAAGGTTTATAAGTAATTTTATTTACACTTGTTCTAATTGCATTTATCGTTTTGGAAGCCTGGTCTGCTTTTAACTGCTAAACAAGAATCTTGTGTGATCTTTCACCTAGTTCATAATATCTCTGTTTAGTTCTCATAATTGCTTTTTCTGTTCGGTATGTCTGAAGTGTATTGTAGCTTCTTATTAACAAGTTGCCTTTGTTTTTCTTCTGTCATATTTGAGATTCGTTTTCTAATTTTGTAATCTCTTTTTCCAATTGATCTATTTCTACCATATGTTCCTTCTTAATTTTAGAAGTATAACTTATTATCTGGCCTCTCAAATATGCCTTCATCACTTCCCATAATATAAATTTATCATCAATTGAATGTGAGTTTGTATCTAAAAAAAAATTGAATCTGTTTTTTCATAAAATCACAAAAATCTTGACGTTTTAATAATATTGAATTAAATCTCCATCTGTAAATCGATTCCTCCTTATCCATCATTATCATTGTCGTTATCAAGGGGGAATGATCTGACAATATTCTTGCTTTATATTCCATATTTTTCACTCTGTCTTGAATATTCGCTGATAGTAGGAAAAAAATCTATCCTTGAATAAGTTTTATGTCTATTTGAATAAAATGAATAATCTCTTTCTCTTGGGTTAATTCTTCTCCATATAGCAATCAAATTTAAATCTTTCATCAATGATAAAGTTAATTTTGCTACTTTTGGTTTTGTAACAACCTTTGTTAACCTATCTAAAACTGGGTCAAGACAAAAGTTAAAGTCTACAACTATTAATATTTTATCGTGTGCACCAGCCAAATTCAAAAAAGCCTCTTGTATAAATTTTACATCATTTTCATTTGGTGCATAAATATTCGTAAGAGTCCATAGTTCTGAAAAGATTTGACAATGTATAATTACATACCTTCCAGCAGAATCAATTAGTACATTTTGTATTTTAATTGGTAAAGTTTTGTTAACCAAAATTGCAACTCCCCTCGCTTTTGAATTAAATGAAGCTGCAATAACATTTCCGATCCAATCTCTCTTTAATTTCTGATGTTCTATCTGTTAAATATATTTCTTGTATAAAAGCTATATCTATTTTCATTTTCTTAATGTATGTTAAAATTCTTTTTCTTTTCACCAGTCCATTAAGCCCATTAACATTAAAACTTTAAAAATTAATTAAATTAGTCATTATTTTTAAAGGGGTTACTCCAATCTATAATAATACATAATATTTCAACTCTCGTAGTACCTTGGGGAATTATTTTAAAATTCTCCATGTTGCTATGTGTCTCCCCTCCGATCATCCAGGCAAAGAAAGAAAGATAAAAGAAAAATAGATTATAAAAAAACCAACAGAAAACCCCCCTGCTAATGTTGTGAATGAAAAAAAACACAACATTATCCCCCTCCGTTGTGCGGGTCATGGCAAACGCCATGATTACACACATGAATCCCGTAGCGATCCCCCAGCTCCCCCGTAGCATGGAAGAAGTATATGTAAGAGAAGAAAAAATAGTATCACTACTCTCAGTTAATATTTCTCAAATTTTTACCTTTCTCCCCCTGTATCATATAACTAAAAGTATATTTCAATATTCTTCTGTCCTTAATGTCCATCAACTCACTTCACTGTCCCTGTCTTCATCTTTAATCTGTTTCACTTTTAAATCTTTACTGTGTCTAGCGAATATTTGGGAGTTCTTGTGCAAACTCCTCTGCATACCGATGATCAGTAAAAAATCTTCTTTTTCCGTCATCCAAAAAAATTATCAGTGTTGCCGGGTGGCGCAATATAAATTTATAACCCTTTTCCCATAAAACTTTTCTCGATGGATTAAATTCCTTCTTTCTCTTCAAAAGGTCATAACTTATATCAGGATAGAAAAGAACTGCTTTCCCTCCTATCATCAATGGTTCATTTCTCTTTCTGGCACATTGGGCAGCCGCCTTCAGGATCTTTTCTTTATCTTGATATCTTAAGCATTTTATCAAGATTGGTCGTGGGTTTTGATCAGGTTGAGGTTTTGGTCTTAAGGCTCTGTGGGCCCTTTCGATTTCAATCAACTGGGTTCCCTCTTCCATTTCCAAATTTTCCGGGATCCATTTTTGAAAAAATTTTATTGGATCCTCTCCCTCTATCCCTTCTTTAAGACCAACAATTTTAATATTATTTCTTCTACTAAAATTTTCAAGCATGTCTATTTTTTCCAACAGTCGTTTTCTTTCTGATGTCCAGGCAAGAATATGATTTTCCATTTTATTCACTCTATCAATAGTGTCTCCCATTATTTCTTCCAACTTTTTAAATTTCTTGTCCATTTTCTCCTGTTTTTTTCGCCATTTTATCAAACATAGTCTTCATATTTTTAATATCTTCTTTTATTATTTTTAATGTTTTTAATTCTTTTAATTCATGCATTATTTGCACCAAAGCTTTTCTTACGTCTCCAGAAGATCTTCCACCTCCAACCTCTTCCTGTTGTTCTTTTGCCTCCTCATCTTCATCTGTATGTTCCAGAGAATCCGAATCCACTGCGGATTCTTTTTTCACTTCCACTTCCAATCGTAGCTGGGATTTGTAGTTCAAATAGCTCGTGTTTCTGTTGTTCCTTCTTGGAGACTGTTGATGTTGCTGCTGATTCCTGTCCTGTATCGCCGGAGGTAAGATGCACTTGAGTCCAAGGCTCCTTCATGGTGGCTGGCCCAGCTTGTACTGTCTTCAAAGTAGTAGTTTTCTTCTGCGTCTGTTTAGGAGGCATATCTAAGGAAAATCCTGAGTAGTTTAGACATTTTTAGAAAATATTTACTAACTTTTCTTCACTTAAACATTAATTTATTAGTTTTTTATGGGAGAGCTGGATTTCCACATCTCGATCCTACGTCATCACGTGACGTCCCCCCATTTTTAACATACTTGAAAAAACTTTTGCTTTTATATTACTTGCTAGCTTGCTCTCATATTTCATCTTTTCTCTGCTAATGATTTTTTTAGTTGCTCGCTGTAGGTTTTTAAAAGCTTCCCAATCTCTATATTCCCACTAATTTTTGCTTTGTTGAATGCCCTTTCTTTTGCTTTTACAATAGCTTTGACTTCCCTTGTCAGCCACAATTATACTATTTTACCATTTGAGCATTTCTTCATTTTTGGAATACATATGTCGTGCACCTTCCTCATTTTTCCCAGAAACACACACCTTTGCTGTTCTGCTGACATCCCTGCCAGCAGCTCCTTCCAATTTACTTTGGCCAACTCCTCTCTCATACCACTGTAATTTCCCTTACCCCACTGAAATACTGATACGTCAGACTACTTTCTCTCTATCAAATTTCAAGTTGAACTCAACCATATTGTGATCACTGGTTCCTAAAGATTCTTTTACCTTAAGTTCCCTATTCGTCTCCTGTTCATTACATGACACCGAAACCACTATAGCTTATCCCCAGGTAGGCTCAGCAATAAACTGCTCTAAAAAGCCATCGCTTAGGCATTCAACAAACTCACTCTCTTGAGATCCATTACCAACCTGATTTTCCCAATCGACCTGCATGTTAAAATCTCCATGACTACCATAACGCTGTCCTTTAGCCTCTCCTTTTCTATTTCCTGTTGTAACCTCTGGTCCACCTCCCAACAATGTTCTTTTACCTTTGCAGTTTTTTTTTAACTCGAACAACAAGGATTCAACCTCTTCCAATCCTATGTCTCATCTTTCTACTGTTTTGGTGCAATTTTTTACCAGTAGAGCCACACCACCCCTCTGCCTACCTTCCTACCCTCCAATATAACATGTAACCTTGGACATTCAGTTCCCAACTACATCCATCCTTCAACTACGATTCAGTTCTGAGACCTCCGTACCTCCTCACCTAACTCTTCAGTTTCAGACACTACTGGAGATACTTCAGGTCTACCTGGTGAGGCCTTCCCGATCTACAACTCATGCCCACCTGCAACTCTGACTCCTCTGTCCCCTGCCCAATCCCAGCTTCATCCCCTGTAGTGTCTCGCTGAAACCCAGGCTGTCCACAGATAACCCCCCTCCCCAACTTTACCTGACTCAGCGGGAGAAGGGCTGAAAGTCTCTTCCTCAGTCAATGGGGAGTTAAGAAAAGGCAGCATACACCACACATCCAGGTCCTCATCCTCCAAATCAGTATCCCCCTCGGTTGGGAGCTGGCCTAACCTCTCCTGCTTGGGCCCTGCAGTTACCTCATGTTTCCACAGAGTACTCTTACTAGGTGTAGGCTCCGTCGGGCTCTGGGTCTACCTGCACCTCTTGTTCTGGGGCAGCAGGTGGTTCTGATGGAGAATCTTGACAGGCCCATTCCTATCCTCTGGTTTCACCCGGAAAACTGTTAGGTTTGGCATTTGACTCTCCACCAATAGGGCTTAGCCGCCCAGTGGTCCACAAACTTGTGTTTCCCAGTAAGCGCGAAATTCCTTATAGAGGATTCGGTCTCCCCATCAGGAGTTAGGAGAACCTCAACTTTTGATCATACCTCTTATTTCCTTGATTCTGCTTGGCAGCCATGCTCCCATCTAATTCATAAGCCTTTTCAGCTCTCTTCTCTTGTCAGACACATACTTCAGATAAGTCTTCGACGGTAAGTCACCCTTGTCAGTCCCAAAACAAAGGTCAATGGGCAACTTGGCCTCGCGCCCAAACATCAGATAGCATGACGAGTACCCGGTAGCTTCATTTTGTGTACAGTTGTAACTGTGGACCAGATGTCCAATATGTTGACTCCATCTGCTTGTCTTGCTGATCTCTAAGGTCCTGAGTATGTCAAGCAACATCCAATTAAACCTCTTGGGCTGGGGATCACCCTGAGTATGATAGGGCGTGGTCCTTGACTTCTCAGCTCCAAGCATGCGTCTGCTTTCGAAATCCCGACCCTGATCTCTATGTATCCGCTTGGGAAAGCTATAATAAATGAAATACTTCTCCCATAACACTTTGGCCACCATGAATGCCCTCTGGTCCTTGGTAGGAAAAGCCTGCACGTATCTGGTATAGTGGTACATATGACTAAGACATTCACCATGTTGCTGGCATCGGATTTTATTGACAGGAAATCCATACACACCAGGTCTAGATGCCTTGCACTCTGCAAGTGGGAAAGGGAGCTGCCCACGTAGGCAGCATCTTCCACCATATGGATCAAATGCAGGACTTGCAGTATTCTTCGACCTCCGACTTTATTTGAGACCGGTAAAACTGGCCTCTGAGCACTCCATAGGTCTTTCAACCCCCTAATGTCCAGAATCATCATGAAGTGATTTCAACGTAATCCTCCGATACTTCTCGGGCAGAACCAGCTGGCAACGCTGAGGTCAGTCTGGGGGTGATGTGACCCGGTATAGGATCTGGTTCCACAACTCCAACCGAGACCATTCTCGCAGTAATGGAGGCACCACCACATATTTCATTTTCTCTGCCTGAGCCATGTCTCCCATTTCAACCGCTGACTAAATGATACCAATGACTGGGTCTTCTTACTGAGCAGCTGCCACTTCCCCAGAACTCAATTCCAGCAGCTGATTTGTCTTCAGAGCAGTCAGGTTACAGTAATTTTGGGGAATGGCATCATTAGAAGCCCCCAGTTGATCCACCACTCTATCCTGCCCCTCCTTTGCCTTCACGGTGATGGCAAACTGACACAGGGCCTTCACCCCAGGGGCAGGAATGCTCTCCCACTCCCCGTCCCTGTCCAGTCCCTCGTGCACCTGTCAGGACAAAGCATCAGCATCAATGTTCCTGCTTCCTGGACAGTACTTCAGGCTGAAATCATAGACAGACAATGCCGCCAGCCACCGATGGCTTATGGCATCCAGTTTCGCCAAGGTAAGGACGTAATTTAGGGAGTTGTCTGTCCTCGCCTCAAACTTGGCCCCATAGAGGTAGTCACTCAGCTTATCCACCACCGCCCATTTCAACGCCAGAAATTCCAACTTTTGAGTGGGATAGTTTTTCTCAGAGGGTGACAGACTCTGGCTGACAAATGCA
Organism: Hypanus sabinus; assembly: GCF_030144855.1. Classification (NCBI taxonomy): domain Eukaryota; kingdom Metazoa; phylum Chordata; class Chondrichthyes; order Myliobatiformes; family Dasyatidae; genus Hypanus; species Hypanus sabinus. The sequence continues at coordinate 1,156,348 of NC_082725.1, read as the reverse complement.
ACGGATCTCAACCAGTGCCCTGATCCTGATACAGCACAGCCCCTAAGCCCTCTTGTGCAGTACAAATGGTGAAAACCAGCTCCAGTGCCTGGGTCAGCAGCTCCTTCAGCAACTGAAGGCCCCCCTCACATTTTGCATCCCACCAAAGGGCTTCGAGAGGCTAAGAAGCTCTCCGCCATCCAGTTCTTTCTTCCCCAAGGGAGGGTAACCGCACAGAAGCTAATTCAACAGGTGACTCACTTTCACGTAGCCTTTCACGAAGCTCTGATAGTAACCACAGAACCCAAGGAACGAGCGCAGAGCACTCACAGTCTAGGGTCTTGGCCAAATGGTCACTGCCTCTATCTTTGCCGGATCTGTAGCTACTCCATCCCATGAGACTATGTGCCCAACATAGCGAGCAGACATTCGGCAGAACTGGCACTTGTCCAAGGAAAGTTTTAACCCTTCAACTTTCAGGTGGCTCAGCACCTGCAGCAGCCTCATTTCATTTTCTTCCAAGGTGGATCCAAACACAATGAGGTCATCCAGTACACCAATACCTCAAGCAAGTTCATATTCCCACTGTCTTTTCCATGAACTGCTGCAAGATTGCAGGGGCTCCCAATATGCCCTGAGGCATCCTTTCCAACTGGAAGAATCCCAGTGGACATATGAATGCCATCTTCTCTTTGTCGGCCTCACTCATGGGGATCTGGTAATATCCACTCCTCAAGTCCAGCACACTGAACCACTTCATACCACTCAGGCAGGCCAACATGTCTTTAATCCTCGGGACAGTGTACTGGTCAGGGACGGTGCACCTGTTCAGTCTATAGTCCACACACATCCGTACCTTCCCATTCTTCCTTCAGGCCACTACTATTGGGGATGCATAGGGGCTTCGGGACTCGGTGATGATCCCAGCTTCCTTCAACTTGCACAAGTGCTACCGAACGTCCTCCACCTCTGCAGGGGCCAGTCTCCGAGATCGCTCTCTAAACGGGGTGTCCTCAGTCACCGGGTTAGTGTGACAAGTGCTCTTGGAACAACGCACATCAAACTCGTCAGTGGAAAAGACACCTTCCAGCTTCAACATCTTCTCTACCAACCACCTCTTCCAACCCACAGGAACTAGGGAGTCCCCGAAGTTGAATGACTCAGCGGTCAACTTTCCCTCTTTTTCCAATAGTTCCTCACCGGCTGGTCTCACAGAGACACTAGACATTACTGTCACCGGGAACAGATGCACCAGGGGCATCCCCTGCTTGAAGGTGACCTCTCTCTTCATAGTGTTCCTGACTATCACTACCATCCTGCTTGCCTGTACAACCGAGGGCTTCTGCAATTCGAGCCTCACCAGTACCCCAGCAGGAAATCCTGACCCCCCCCCCCCCCCCCCCGTTGTCTTCCAGAGAAGCCACTAAGAGGGCCTCGCTCTCAAGCGCTCCAGGAAATTTGGGGGACCCCATCACTCTCGCTACTTTCCCGGGCCATGCCACCATTAGATTTGACTGGGTGAACCACACAATTCCTCGTCTAAATTCGGTATCCGGCCTAATGCTGCCACGCACTTCCTTAAAGCATCTCAAAACATCAGGTGAATGGATAATGTTCCCAGGAAGCTCTCGCCAGCCTTCTGCTTTCAGGCCTCCATGAGTTTCCTCACAAGATGGGTGCTGGTTCCCACCAAAGCTGAAACGCCACCCTTCTCAACGGGGTCTGGACAAACCAGCTCTAATGTATCAAGGACCTCAGATGCTCCCACAACCACCTCCGAAAACTCCAGCTTCACTGACAAATAACCATCATACGGATAATCACTTAGCACTAAGCCCCCATATCTCCAGTGCCCTGAATGGTGTCAATGTAAATGCTTCAGATACCGGTTGTAGAACAAATGGTACAACAGCATGACCTGTGACCTGGTGCTGAGTATGGCTTTAGCATAAATACCCTCTATCCGTAGCAACACACTGGAACATTGTCCCACTTAGCCTTCAGGAATAGGGCCTTTCACTTTCAGGGGTTCCTTGGTATATTGCTGGGAACGTGTTCCCCCTAGAGACACCAGGCCAATCCCTTACTGGGTCTCCTCTAAATTTTCCCAACGACTCTCTTAGGTACCCGGGGGCTCACTTACCTTCTTGCATGACACCTACTGCCAGCAACCCTCCGCATTGTTCGTCCTGCTAGGGGATCTGCTCCCCCCATCAGCTCCATCATATGGGGGAGGGTTACACCCACTGATAACAGCTGACGTACCTCCGGTCTCAACTCTGCCACTATCTCCTCTACCGGTCACCATGGCAGGCTATCCATGGTCACTTCATCACAAGGGGCTACTACCGAGGACTGTACCCTGCAGATGGAGGCCTCCTGCGCCTCTTGACACAGTCTCCTCTTTCCGTACCTCTCTGATCAGTTCAACCAAATATGGAGGGGGCGAGCACCTCAGCTGCCTGAATGACCCCTCTGCACTGCAAGCAATTTAGCTACCTCTCTAGCCAAAAAATATAAACAGAAAACTTCCCCCTTCTGCTGCCGCATGTTCTGAAACCCCACCATGAGCTCCATTGGGCTTCCTATCGGGCCAAAAGCATTGTCCAGTGCTTGAATGTAATTAACAGCTGTCACTATGGGATACTTTAACCTGATGGCTCTCACAACGTTAGCAGCCTGCCCATTCAAACTTTCAACCAATCTCTTTTGCTTTACTGATGGGGGTTTACTGCCACTCACCTAACAACTGAGAGGTCTGCTCTGCCCAAGTCTCATACTCCTCTTTCCCTTTAGGGGTGGGCATTATTCCAGAGAATAAGTGGAGCCTACTATAGCAGGGACTCTATACCTGGGCATTTTTCCATTTATTCGCCAGAGAGGAAGGGTGACTACTACCTCAGAATTCTCACTCTTCACTGGGGGACGTGGACTAATTAGATATTCCAAATCCAACCACTCCTTCCCCTCACTCCTCAGATAATGATAGAACCCCGTCTTTGAAATCTCCATCCCCAGCTACCGCTACGTCAGCACTGGTCTGCATTAAAACGAGAGCTGCACAAGCCATTTTATCAAACCTCTGCCCTCAATCGCAACTTTAACAGTACTTAACAGGCGAATTAACAATGCGAGTATCTACCCCACTGGTTCAATGCAGAGGGTAATCATACAGCATCCAACAAAACCAATCCTGGATGAGCCCCCACAATTATAACTTTCAGTTCGGCTAGCAGTTTAATCTAGAGGAAGACAGCCCTTGGCCCAGTCAAACTTAAGAACTCTTGTTTGGGTGGATGCTGCACAATGTATCCACTGTTACAAATCAGTACCACAAAATAACAAACAGTACACAATATGCGATTAAACGATTGAGCTTTATAATTCTTAATTTGAATATATGGTTGGTAAAGAAACAAAAAAACCAAAAAGGGCCCATTCTCATGAAACAGTCTAATGCACGATGTTGGACCTCATGGTTCTGTTCATTTGTTCCCTGCCAACCTCCTCTGATTGTTGCTGACCCTTGGATCCTCGGTCCAAGTCCACTCCGTCTGGCGCTCTACCAACTCTGTCCATTCACGTCTTCTCTCCTTATCCCTCCCCGGCAAAAGACCGCAAATCCCTGCTCCCAGACTCACAAGAAAGAACAACATGCCTCTCATTGGCTAGCACACATTCCAAAGCCCAGTTATCTCCAGTCATAACCCAAACATTGCTGCTACAGAGAAACTATTACATTAGCAGTGAAACATTACAGAGAGGCCATTACATTAACAGTGAAACATTACAGAGAGGTCATTGCATTAGCAATGAAACCTTACAGCGAGTTAGACACAACGCATACCTGGCAATCTGTAACACTGCAATATCATCCACTTTATTTCTCGTAAACTGTCATGGTGTTGGTTTTGCAGTCAAGTCTGTTGTCGAGGTGAACACCCAGGTATTTGTACTCCTCCACCACCATAATTACTTCACCCAGTATGTATACAGGACTCGTCACAGTCCTCTTCTTCCAAAAACCAGTCACCATCTCCCTGGCCACATTCAGGAGCAGGTGATTCATCCCACACCACTTCACAAACTTGTCCACTAGTTCTCTGTACTCTGTCTCCAGCCCATCTGATACATCCAACCACCACAGAGTCATCAGAGAACTTCTGCAACTGACGACTCAGATTTCTACTGTGAGTCTGAGGTGTACAGTGTGAACAGAAAGAGAGACAGGACAGTCCCTGTTGGTGCTCCAGTACCACTCACCACCATCTCAGCCAGAGAACTACCCAGCTGTACAAACTGGGGTCTATCTGTCAGATAGTCAGTAATCTAGGAAATAGTGGATTTGTCTATGTCCATCCTTTGCAGCTTCTTGCTCAGAAGAAGTGGCTGCATTGTATTAAAGGCACTTGAGAAATCAAAAAATGTGAATCTCACAATGCCACCAGCATCATCCAGCTGGGAGTGAGCTCTGTAATGCAGGTAGGTGATGGCATCATCTACTCCCACATGAGGTTGGTTAGCAAACTGTAGAGGGTTCAATGAAGATCTCACCTGTGGTCCAAAGTAAGTCAGGACCTGCCCGTCCAACATCCTTATCACATGGGATGTTAGGGCAATTGGTCAAGTTCAGATGGAGTCACCTTCTTGAGTACAGGAACCAAACAGGAAGTCTTCTATAGCACCGGTATCTTTTCCTGGCTCAGACACAGATTGTAAAGGTGCTGCAAAATATTAGACAGCTGGCTCATATAGGCCTTCAGTAGCCTGGGGCCGATACCGTCTGGTCCAGCAGCCTTGCCTTGATGTAGTCTCTCCAGCTGTCTCTTTAACCTGACCTACAGTCGCAGTCAGGTGGGAAAAGGTGGTCATCCCCATGAAAGCAGGATACTCCAAAGTTGTGGGGTTTGGAACACAAGCTCTTACCAGAGGGGAGGGAGGGGTGGAGGGAGATGACATCAGTCCCAAGGAGAGTATGTGGTTTGCGCAAGTGGGGCAGGGGACAGCATGAGGTCGCACGCTGAATCTGTTGAAAAATAAGTTCAATTCGTTGGCCCTATCCAGGCAGCCCTCAGCCTTCCTTTCCTTAACTTTGAAACAAGTGATCTGCTGGAGTTTGTACTCCAGCTTCCTCTTGTAGGATTCTTTGTACTCCTACAGCCTTACCCTCAGTTCACTCTGTACTTGCATCAGTATTTGTCTATCTGCAGACCTGAAGGCTTTCTTCTTAATATTTGAAAGTTCTTTCTGGTCACTGGAGATCCAGGGCTTTGTTCAAAGAAGGTATACAGAAGGTTATCATATCTGGGAGAAGCTATTAAAAGAATGCAAACCAACTGGTACTACAACCGTGCTAGTTCGTCAACTCAGGAAACTGCTTCCTTTTGAATGCTATTACTGAACGGGCTTAGAATACAGTTTCATATGGTGTTTTTCAGATAACAAGAAGGCTCTGAAAATAAATATTTGCACATCTTACACTGGTTTGGCAGGGTTTTTTTTAATCCTAGTTACCAACTGTGCCCACACCGCTGTTGAAGCAGTTCTATATTATTTACCCTATCTCCAAGATTTTGAGCATCTCTTAACCTTCTCTGTTCAAATTCTGGAAAACCAAATTTCTCCCCCGTTTTTACCTGCCTGAAAAAAGTGCTTATAAATGTCTTATTCTTGTACCACATTAGTAATTTGTTCCTTTCATTTAGTTAATGACCTAAATCGGGGAAAAATGAGAACCAATCCACAAATGTGCAAGAAGTTTGAATGATCTTGCAAAATAGAGATAGAAACATAGAAAAGCTACAGCACAATACAGGCCCTTGCATTACGCAAAGGCAGAATTATTGGCAGACTGCAAGGATGGAGTCTGCTCTTACCAGGCACAAACATCCCCATAAATTTCAATGTTTTAGACAGATGTTTCACAGAGTATTTGGAATTGATTGTTAGGTATGAGATTACAGACGACCTGGAGGCACATGACAAGATAGGCCAAAGCCAGCATGGTTTCCTGAAAGGAAAATCCAGCCTGACAAATCTACTGGAATTCTTTGAGGAAATTACAAGCAGGGTAGACAAAGAGAATGCAGTAGATGTGCTGTACTTGGATTTTCAGAAGGCCTTTGACAAGGTGCCTCACATGAGGCTGCTTAGCAAGATAAGAGCCTACAGAATTAGAGGGAAGTTACTAGCATAGGTGGAGCATTGGCTGGTTGGCAGAAAACAAAGAGTGGGAATAAAGGGATCCTATTCTGGCTGGCTGCCGATTACCAGTGGGGTTCCACAGGAGTCGGTTTTGGGACAGCTGGTTTTTATGATGTATATCAGTGATTTGGAACTACGTTATTAATGGATTTGTGGCTAAATTTGCCGATGATACAAAGATAGGTGGAGGAACGGGTAGTGTTGAGGAAACAGAGCTTGCTGAGAGACTTAGATAGTTTAGGAGAACGGGCAAAGAAGTGGCAAATGAAATACAATGTTATAAATTATACGGTCATGCACTTTGGTGGAAGAAATAAACGGGCAGACTATTATTTAAATGAGGAGAGAATTCAAAATACAGAGATGCAAGGAGACTTGGGAGTCCTTGTGCAAGATACCCTAAAGGTTAACCTCCAGGTTGAGTCAGTTGTGAAGAAGGCGAATGCAATCAACACACACAAAATGCTGGTGGAACACAGCAGGCCAGGAGAACTGTCGATGTTTCGGGCCGAGACGCTTCATCAGGACTAACTGAAAGGAAATATAGTAAGAGATTTGAAAGTAGTGGGGGGAGGGGGAAATGCAAAGTGATAGGAGAAGACCGGAGGGGGTGGGATGAAGCTAAGAGCTGGAAAGGTGATTGGCGAAAGTGATACAGAGCTGGAGAAGGGAAAAGATCATGGGACGGAAGGCTTAGGGCGGGGGTCGGCAACCCGCGGCTCCGGAGCCACATGTGGCTCTTTTACGTCTGTGCTGCGGCTCCCTGTTGCTTTGGGAAATAATTGGTTGTGGCGACCCTTTTCCTGGCACATCCGAACCAACTCACAATTAGATAGCCTACGGGGGTTTGCGAGCACAGAGCTTTGGAGCCTCTGCGCCATGGGGGGCAGGTTGAGGGAGGCTTAAAAGTGAGGCTGAAGATTTCGAATAAAGTTTTTTCCTTCGACTGCAGTTACCGACTCCGTGTCGTAATTTTAGCGCTGCGTGTAGCACACCGCTACGTGGTCAGTATTTAATTAAAATGTATTTTATGTTAGTTTGTTAGTTTTTGAAATGTAAATCTAAATTTGAAGATTATGGTGATCTTGTACAATCTAAATAAGACGTTGTGGCGACCCATTTCCTGACACATCCGAACCGGCTCACAATTAGCCAGCGTTCAGGCTAAGGGAGATAGCATACGGGGGTTTGTGAGTACGTGTCTTTTGCAGCATCCGCGCCCATGGGGGGCGGGTTGAGGGAGGCTTAAAAGCAAGGCTGTTTAGTTCGAATAAAGCTATCATTGACTGCAGTTTACTGACTGCGTGTAGCACACCGCTACAACGTGTTTCTATCGCTGGCTGTCCAGAGGGGAGGTGCTGAAACGCTTTGTTGCGTGTCTGGAAGAAGTGAAAACTTTCCTGGGCAGCAAAGTGCTCACCTTTCCTGAGCTGGAACAGCCAGAGTGGCTGGAAAAGCTACACTTCATGGTAGACATGACAGCGCACCTGAACACGCTGAACACAGCTCTTCAACGGGGTAAGGACGTACAGCCCTGCACATGTTGGAGGATGTTTTGGCATTCGAGCGCAACTTGACGTTGCTTGCCAGAGATTTACAGAAAGGCACATTGTCTCACTTCCCCAATTTGAGAGAGTTCAAACAAGGTCACGACATGATAAATTCGGAGTATTTACATTCTGCAATCATCGCAATGCAAACATCGTTTGGGAAACGCTTCTGTGAGTTCAGAGAGGAAAAAAATACATTATCCTTCCCGGTCACTCCCCTAAGCATCGATCCATCCCTACTGAATACGACTGCATTGTCAGGTGTGAGTCAACCTGAACAAGTATGATAAATATTTTAATTGCCTATTATTTTACGTATATTCATATGTTTTCATTGTTCAGTGAAATAGTCCTTTTATTTTTCAGGTTGACAGCTGGCTGACGTTATTTTTGCTGCTGGCGGCAAATTTAAGTTCGGCGTTTTTCATAAATACAAGGAGGACTCAAATAGACGTTGAGTATTTTACTTAAAAGTAACCTTCAACCCAACGTCTTTTTTTCGGAGTTCAAAATGTTTTTGTTGCATGCAGAAATGTAATTTCGTTTTCTCTGCAGGACTTCATCAATTTCATAAATGCAACACATTATAGTTTGTTTATACATAGCATAAAGGCAAAACAAAACGTTGTATGCAGTGTTATTTCATTTTAAATGTCAAACGGGTTTTGCGGCTCCCAGTGTTTTCTTTTCTGTGGGAAATGGGTCCAAGTGGCTCTTTCAGTGGTAAAGGTTGCTGACCCCTGGCTTAGGGAGAAAGAAAGGGTGGGGGGGGAGCACCAGAGGGAGATGGAGATTGGGCAGAGAGAGAGAAAAAAAACAAACAACTAAATATGTCAGGGATGGGGTAAGAAGGGGAGGAGGGGCATTAACGGAAGTTAGAGAAGTCAATGTTTATACCATCAGGTTGGAGGCTACCCAGCCGGTATATAAGGTGTTGTTCCTCCAACCTGAGTTTGGATTCATCTTGACAGTAGAGGAGGCCATGGATAGACATATCAGAATGGGAATGGGGTGTGGAATTAAAATGTGTGGCCACTGGGAGATCCTGCTTTCTCTGGCGGACCGAGCATAAGTGTTCAACAAAATGGTCTCCCAGTCTGCGTCGGGTCTCACCAATATATAAAAGGCCACACTGGAGCACGGAACGCAGTATACCACACCAGCCGACTCACAGGTGAAGTGTCGCCCCCATCCCTTCCCACCAATCTCCCTCCTGGCACTTATCCTTGTAAGCGGAACAAGTGCTACACCTGCCCTTACACTTCCTCCCTTACCACCATTCAGAGCCCCAGTCAGTCCTTCCAGGTGAGGCGACACTTATGATTAATCATCAATTGTGAAACAACCAACTTTCAGTTCCTTTTGTTTTACAGGACTGAAAAGGAACATTAGACAAAGATGTTTAAAGCAACAGACTGCTTGGATGCTCCACACAAAAGGTGAAGATGTTGATTATGAGACTATTTCGCATTTAAAGGAGGCAGTGGCCGGCAAAGATGTTTGGAAGTCTGTTCAGGAGAAATGCATCCCAGAAACTAAGTGCTCTGTTGCTAGTTTTTGGGTTTATTTGGGGTTTGGTGTTACTTCGTTACACTTTCCAGCATCCAAAACGTCAAAACAGTGCAGAACTGCGCGAACAGATTCTGGAATTGAGTAAAAGATACGTTCGAGCTCTCGCAGAGGAAAACCAAAATGCAGTAGATGGCCCTCGTGGTGCCTCAATGGCAGGATATGGTAAGAATTGCCAAACCTTTGCTTTGGTCATGTGCATATATTATAGCACTTAGAACATCACAGCACAAGCACAGTACAGGTCCTTTGGCCCACAATGTTGTGCTAATCTCTTAACCTACTCTAAGATCAATCTAACCCTTTCTTTCCACATAGCCCTCTGTTTTTCTATCATCCATGTGCTTACCTAAGTTTATTAAAATCTCTAATGTATCTGCCTCTGCCACCACCCCTAGCAGGGCATTCCAGGCACCACCACTCTTGTCACCACTCTGACATTCCTTCCCCCCCCCCCCCCCCGCCATACTTCATTCCAATCACCTTAAAATTATGCCATTTCTACCATGGGAAAAAGTCCCTGATGATCCACTCAATCAATGACTTTCATCATCTTGTACACCTCTATCAAGTCACTGCACAACCTATCCTCATAAGACATGCTCTTTAATCCAGGCAGCATCCTGGTAAGTCTCCTTTGCACCCTTTCTAAGTCTTCCACGTCCTTCCTATAAGGATATTATGATCTATATTTCATAGGCTTTGTTCTGGGATGGAGAATATTATGCTGAGAATGCCCTTTTAAATTAATCAAAGTTATAAATTAATATGTTGGACAAATTGTTAGTTTCTTTATGAGCATTGGTGTTCACAAGGAAGTGGCAAATGAACATTAGTATCCTACTTTCCCCTTTATAAACTGAAACAGAGATACAAATGATGCTTAAACTGTCTTACCAAGAAAAAATGGACTGCAATTTTATAAAGTATTTCCTTGTATTGTCACAGAGGTGAGCTGAAAGATAGGGGAAATAGACCTAAATTAGAAATGAATTGAATTTTCTGACTCCCATGAACACAGATGGTCAAAGTTACAGAATTATTTATTACACCCTATCCTCATTATATGCGGGGGATACATTCCTCGCAATCAATGCATAGTATGGAAAACAGATAATGTGAATAAATTATTTAAATGGAGAAAATAAGGATGTGTTCTGGAGGGCTTCCTAAATATGTTTTATCTGTAATTTATTCACATTTTCATACCAGTACAACACAAAAGCAGTACCTCAAGGCAACATTCATATCATATTTAATCAATTTAAGGTAATATTCAACGTAATAAATCATAGAAAGTTAACACATTAGAACACATAAGCAGAGTCAACCTATCCATTGCTGCCTTGAAACCTGACACTCTTTTCATCCTTACTTATTACATTTCAGCACACACTTCCAAAAAAGGCTGGTCTCGTCTGCATTGAACATCTGCTTTGGTGTGATGCCTAACTCAGCTATCATAGCCCGCAACTGCACAGGGTAGCATTCAGCAGCTTTGTGGTCAGCACTAGCTTGCTCACCATGCACAACTAAGTTGTGAAGCCTGTGACGATGAACAAACTTAGAAAACCATCACCCACTTGCATTAAAGCTAACAATATCACTTTATACTTCCTCACTAGCCTCTGAACAAAGGCGTCCATAAATTTCCAAAGCTTTCACACAAAGATGATTGGAACTGATTGTTGATTTTTCTTTGTTTCATGCTCAATGTACAAACTCAACATTTTCTCCATTTTTGTCATAATCGGGTAACGCACTTTGGTAACAATCTTTGAAGACAATGAATCAATCACTGTGCTTTTTATTTTTTAAGCATTTTTCTTTATGTTTCTGATCATGGACTCACCCAGGCTGAAGTAGCATCCCAGAGCCTGGTACCACCCTGTTTATAATTTCTAACTTTTTTTCAAGTGTTAAGCGGTTCTCTACCGCTCGGCTGATGGTCCAGGACATGACATCGGACGCTTAGGAGAAATAGTTAAATATTCAAGCACAAAATCAGTGCACCGTAGATGATAACAACAGAAGTTTAAGAGTGCAAGATCGCACATCCACATGCTGGCAAAACCAATGCGAGACCAGCGGGAATGCGCACGTGACTTGTATTGACAAGAAAGCGGTGCTTCTCGTCCCAACAGCCTGACATAACTGTGAGTTTTGGACCCATATAAGGAGAAGTTGGTAGAAATAGTTTTGACGCGTAACTGTGAATCCGCATTGTCTGAAGGCGCATATAATGAGGATATGGTATATGTTAAAGGATTATATAGTTTCGCTACGGCTGTCAGAATTTTCAAATAGTTTTTTTATTTTGACCATAAGACACAAGAACAGATTTGGGCCATTCTAGCCCATCGAGTCTTGCTCCACCATTCCATCATGGCTAATTCAATTCCATTCTCCAGCCTTCTCCTTTCATACCCTTGCTAATCAAGAACCTATCAGCCTCTATTTTAAGTATACTCAATAACTTGGCATGCAGAGCAGTTTGGCAATGAATTCCAGATTCTTCATCCTCTGGCTAAAGAAATTCCTCTTCATCTCTGTTCTAAATGGACATCCCTCTGTTCTGTGGTTGTGCCCTCTGGTCCCAGGTAGTTCCATTATTGGAAATATCCTCCCCACATCCACTCTTTCAATATTTGATAGGTGTCAGTGAGATCCTTCCTCATTCTTGTAAAATTCCATATGATAGCTTGGAGAAATACTGCACAGAAAGAAACAGCTTATTCCTAATGGATGTGTCTGAGTCTGAATGAGTGACTGACATTTCTATATGGCCCTGTATTGTTTCAACTTCAACTGCATTTCATTTAAAAATTAAATCTGTTTCCATCACCCCTTATGGTGTCATAGTCATAGAACACAAAAGCACAGAATTAGGCACTTTGGCCAATCTAGTCCTTGCCAAATGATTAATCTGCCTTGTCCCATTAACCTGCACCCAGACCATAGCTCTCCATACCCCTCCCATCCACGTATAGTACTTATCCAAATTTCTCTTCAGTGTAGAATTGAGTTTGCATGCACCACTTGTACTGTCAGCTCTTTCCACACTCTCATGATCCCTTGAGTGAGGAAGTTTCCCCTCATCTTCCTCTTAAACATTTCACCTTTCACCCTTAACCAATGACATCTCTGACTGGAGGCTTGTGACTAGTGGTGTACTGCAGAGATCGGTACTGGGCCCTTTGTTGCTTATCATCTTTGTCAATAATGTGCAAATTTGCAGATGACACCAAGACTGGGGGTGTAGTGGACAGCAAGGAAGTTGGGAGAGTGTACTATGTAATGATTATGTACTGAGTACCTAATTATGTTCTATGTACTGATTAAGGAAACTTTCCTGAACACATTTGACAACTGAGTGACTGTCAGGAGAGGGAAAGCAGAGCGTTAGGTAGTGCAGAGCACTCCTGTGGCCATCCACTTTAAAAATAGAACCATAGAAAATTACAGCACAGAAACAGGCCTTTTGGCCCTTCTTGGCTGTGCCTAACTGTTTTTCTGCCTAGTCCCACTGACCTGCACCTGGCCCATATCCCTCCATACACCTCTCATCCATGTACCTGTCCAAGTTTTTCTTAAATGATAAAAGTGAGCCCGCATTTACAACTTCATCTGGCAGCTCATTCCACACTCCCACCACTCTGTGTGTGAAGAAGTCCCCACTAATGTTCCCTTCAAACTTTTCCCCCTTCACCCTTAACCCATGACCTCTGTTTTTTTTTCTCCCCTGGCCTCAGTGGAAAAAGCCTGCTTGCATTCACTCTATCTATACCCATCATAATTTTATATACCTCTATCAAGTCTCCCCTCATTCTCCTACGCTCCAGTGAATAAAGTCCTAACCTATTCAACCTTTCTCTGTAACTCAGTTTCTCAAGTGCCAGCAACACCCTTGTAAACCTTCTCTGCACTCTTTCAACCTTATTAGTATCCTTCCTGTAATTCGGTGACCAAAACTGCACACAATACTCCAAATTCAGCTTCACCAATGCCTTATACAACCTCACCATAACATTCCAACTCTTATACTCAATACTTTGATTTATAAAGGCCAACGTACCAAAAGCTCTCTTTACTATCCTATCTACCTGTGATGCCACTTCTAGGGAATTTTGTATCTGTATTCCCAGATCCCTCTGTTCTACTGCACACCTCAGTGCCTACCATTTACCTTGTATGTTCTACCTTTCCAAAGTGGTTTTTCCTTCCAAAGTGCAATACCTCACACTTGTCTGTATTAAACTCCATCTGCCATTTTTCCAGCTGGTCCAGATCCCTCTGCAAGCTTTGAAAACCTTCCTCACTGTCCACTATACCTCCAATCTTTGTTTCATCAGCAAATTTGCTCATCCAATTTACCACATTATCATCCAGATCATTGGTATAGATGACAAATAACAATGGACCCAGCACTGATCCTTGTGGCACACCACTAGTCACAGGCCTCCACTCAGAGAAGTAATCCTCCACTACCACTCTCTGACTGCTCCCATTGAGCCAATGTCTAATCCAATTTACTACCTCACCATGTTTACCTAGCAACTGAATCTTCCTAACTAACCTCCCATGCGGGACCTTGTCAAAGGCCTTACTGAAGTCCATGTAGACAACATCCACTGCCTTCCCTTCATCCACTTCCCTTGTAACCTCCTCGAAAAACTCTAATAGATTTGTTAAACATGACCTACCACGCACAAAGCCATGTTGACTCTCCCTATCTAAATACTTGTAGATCCTATCTCTTAGTACTCCTTCCAATAATTTACCTGCTACCAACATCAAACTTACCGGCCTATAATTTCCTGGGTTACTTTTAGAGCCTTTTACCAGCCTATAATTTCCCAGATTACTCCATTTTGAGTACTGTTGAGTGAGGGAGGCCCTACCTGGCGGAAACAACAGTGGTCGTCCCTCTCGGTTTGAGTCTGGCTCTGTGACTCAGAAGGGTTGAAAACAGAAGAGGATGGCAGCAGTAATATGGGACTCTATAGTTAGAGGGACAGATAGGCGATTCTATAGGTGGAAAAAGAAACACGGATGATAGTTTGCCTCCTAGGTGTCAGGGTTCGTGATGTTTCTAAATGTCTCCACAATATCCTGAATTGGGAGGATGAGCAGCCAGAGGTCATGGTCTGTATTCGGACCAACGACATAGGTAGAAAGAGGGAGGAATTCCTGGAAGCAGAGTACAGGGAGTTGGGAAGGAAGCTGAGAAGCAGGACCTCAAAGGTAGTAATCTAAGGATTGCTGCCTGTTCCATGTGATAGTGAGTATAGGAGTAGAACAAGGTGGCTGGTAAATATGTAACTGAAGGATTGGAGCAGGGGCAGGGATTCAGATTTCTGGATCATTGGGACCTCTTCTGGAGCAGGTGTAACCTGTACAAAAAGGACGGGTTGCACTTGAATCTGAGGGAGCCAACGTCCTGGTGGGGAGGTTTGCTAATGCTATTGGGGAGGGTTTAAACTAGATTTACAGCGGTTCGGAACCAGTGAAGAGGCAGAGGATAGGGAGGTTGGGGCATAAGTAGAGACAGCTTGTAGGGAGTTTGTGACGAAGGATAGGCAGATGATAGAACAAAGCAGCACTCAGCCTGAGATGTGTCTATTTTAATGCAAGGAGTATCATAAGCAAGGCGGATGAACTTAGAATGTGGATCAATATATGGAATTATGACATTGTGGCCATTACAGAGACTTGGATGTATCAGGAGCAGGAATGGTTGCTGAGCGTGCCGGGCTTTAAATGTTTCAAAAGGAACAGGAGCGAGGCAGAAGAGGTGGGGGTGTGGCATTGATTATCAAGGATGGTGTCACAACTGCTGAAAAGGAGGAAGTCATGGAGGGACTGTTTACTGAGTCACTGCGGGTAGAAGTCAGAAACAGGAAGTGGACAATAATTCTACTGGATGTTTTTTGTAGACTCCCCTCCAATAGTAACAGAGACTATCGAGGGGCAGATAGGGAGGCAGATTCTGGAACAGTGCATTAATAATAGGGTTGTTGTGATGAGCGGTTTTAACTTTTCAAATATTGACTGACGTCTCCTTAGAGCAAGGAGTTTAGATGGGAACAGGGGAAGTACCAAAAGATTGGAGAGTTGGAAATTTTGTTCCCTTGTTCAAGAAAGGGAGTAGAGGTAACCCATGAAATTATAGACCGGTAAGCCTTACTTAAGTGATGGGCAAGTTTTAATAATTTGATTAGGGATAGTCAGCATGGCTTTGTCAAGGGCAGGCCATGCCTTAAGAGCCTGATTGATTTCTTTGAGGGTGTAATAAAACACATTGATGAAGGTAGAGCAGTGGATGTAGTGTTTATGGATTTGAGTAAGGCATATGATAAGGTTCTCCATGCAAGGCTCATTCAGAAAGTAAGGAAGCATGGGATCTAAGGGGACATTGCTTTGTGGATCCAGAATTGGCTTGCCCACAGAAGGCAAAGGATGATTGTAGATGGTTCATATTATGCTTGGAGGTTGGTGACCAGTGGTGTTCCACAGGGATCTGTTCTGGGACCCCTCCTCTTTGTGATTTTTATAAATGACCTGGATGAAGAAATAGAAGGGTTCAGATTTTGAAAAGTGTCACAAGACACTTGAAAGACTTTGTTTAAGGCTATTTTTATGCCATACCACATCCCTGTTGCTTGTACTTGTATGGGAATTGAATAAGATATTAACTGTTTTGGTTTGTTTGTTTCCTCAGCTGACCTAAAGCGGACGATTGCTGTTCTTCTCGATGACATACTGCAACGCCTATGGAAGCTGGAGAACAGAGTGGATGACATGATTTCAAGCAGCCTGACGAACACCACCAACAACACCAGTAACAATGCAGCGCCTGCAGGTGGCAGTAAACAGATCAGTCAGCAAGGTAGTGTCAGATAGCAGGGCTGGGCTGCGATTGGAGAGTGGTGTGCTGTTATCCAGTCCTCCTCTTCCTGCTTTGGTCACTTTGTTATTCTGCAGGGCCCTTTGGAAGGTTTCATTGATGCTCTTGCCCAGCAGAAATACAGAATGTATTTGCTGCTCTATATACACTCTCAATTAGTTTTGGGATTGGTGTGTAGTATTAACAGAAAAGTAATACAATGAATGTAATGCTGTGATGTGGTGTACACAATGGAACCCTTGGCTGTCCGTCCCCAGGCCAGTGCAGATTCTATTTGGCTTAAACTTTAAGCGTGGTTCTTTGTAAGAACAAGAAAACCCCTAGGTGGAAGACGGGTGAAATCTATGACAGTAGGGGTGAACACTTGTATCCCTATAAATATACCTAAAATAGAGACTTAAAATTGTAATATTTTCAATGTTTACTCTAGAAAGTACTGTTACTGTTTAAAATCCATGTTTAGTGCACTGAACTCAGCATGTAAATGCAATCACTGTAAGATACTAAATAATCAATCAGTGACAGTCAATTTCAGAATACCACTCGCTTAGGATAGCATAGATGTGTAAAGGGGGTATATTGATTAGAATTTTAAATCAACACCATTTATCTTCTACCCCACCTCTCCCTAACTAGTATTTGCACCTCCTGGTGCCTCAGCTGTAAAGACATGGTTACTTGTTGTCAATGTAATGAGCACTCTAGGGCAGTGGTGCATAGTCTGTAATGGAAGTATAGGGAATCAGGTGAACATGATTCAATAACCCATGAACAAATTGATTTAATTGTGCTTCAGCTGTGTTAGAGGAAGTGGGAGGGTACCTAGATTGTTCTCCACATTTTTTAGTGGTTCTTGGTACCCGCACAAGCCTTCTGACTACTTGATCTAATTTTGGTTCTTTTTTTTATGCTTGTAAAAAAATTCACCATGTACGTGTGTATCTCTAGTTCATGGGGTTATTATTGAAAACAAACTGCACTGTGTGCTCTTTCCCTGGTGTAATTAAAACTGCAGTTGCATTGTAGCAAACGTGGATAGGCAATATTTATAACAAATCTAGCAAAAAGCTCACGAAAACTTGCACTTATTTTGAACATATATGTCTGTAAATAAATTGCAGTGTAATTTATTTGTCCAGAGCTGTGCACTGCACAGATTCCTAACTTAAATTGTTTGCTGCACAGTACTGCAGATTTAAGCGTAATATGCTTAATGTTCTTCTGTGCTTCATGGATCTGAGCAATAAAATTTAATATTGGGGGCTTAGTGTTGCAAATGCTCTGGAACCTTTTGCTTTATGTGAGTGTTCCTTTATTCATGCTGTCAATTTATTTTGCAAAGTAGTGAAAAGTGCGCAGAGTGAATATTCACAGCACTGTATCTCTTGTGTAGTTACTGGACATATCAGACATCTTTCTATAAGGCTGCTTACAGTTCCACTCTTCAATCTCCTATTATTGCGCCTTAGCCCTTCTATCTCAAATAGTGTAAGGAGAGTCCTTCATAAAAACTTTTTGAAAAAATTTAATCTGGATTTTGGTGGAATTTAAACAAGCGGCACAAAAATCTCAGAATGATAGTGTTACTCAAAGGGGATGAAAATGTGTGGAAAAGAAATGGCAGTTTTGTGGAGAGGGAATATCCTCCCAAGGTGAGGCATAATGATACTGGAGAGTGAAGGATTAATTATCTTACCTAGAAATGCTTTGCATTGACATTCAGTGCCATGTGCGAGTATTACTCCCCAGGGCCATTTTTGCTGATTTTCGGCACAAAGCTTTACCAATGACAGTTTAGAAATATAGACACAGTGTATTTCTAATATAATTGCTGTTTATTTTAAATCAATTTACAGACAAAACTAAGGTAAATCTATTATTGTAAGGTAGTTGATCGAGTAGCCTTTACGTGGGAAAGCAATCAACGTATTCTCAGTTTTTACTCATGTTAGCATTTCATTTTTAAGGGTGTCACTCTCTCAAAAGGAACATGGTCAGAATTTTAGAAGCAAATCTGGTGGACCAGGGCAACATGGGAATTAAAGTTGTTCTTAAAGGCTGCGATTCATTCCAAATGGCAACTTTGCACCCTACTTCAATTTTTTTAATTCCTGATTATAGCTTCCCAAGTCCCTCGAATGGTATTTTGTAATAAATAGAAACATTAAATCTCAGTGAAATATAAACAAAACTTTTAAAAAAGGCTAATCTTAAACAAAATTATACTACATCAAGCAGACACTAGCATTGCATTAGTTTTTTTAACTTTTGAACGGAGTCCTTTAATTCTGAATTTATTCTGCAAACAAGTACACTAGGTGACATGCTCTTTCGGAGTTCCAGAATTCCAGTCTCTTCAATACAGATCAAGTGAAATTTAATATTAGAACTCCTTATTTGCTGTTCTCATATTAATGAAGTAATCTGACTCAAATTGGAAATAGCTTTGGCTCTGTTCGGTCTTGGGATCTGGCCTTTGCTAATCAGGTCAATTTCCTGCCCTTGCCTGAGAAGGTATGGGAATTCCTTGAATTCCAGCAGTCTTTGTGGTAACACATTTCTATTGCTGCTACAATTTGCACCTTTTACTAACTGCTGTTCTGGTTAATTAGAAGAGATCACTTCCTAACCTTGTGCAATGTGTGTGTTTGTGTTGCTTTTCACTTGAGAAAAATGTTTGTGCCACTCCTGGGTAAACCAGTATTTCTTGCAATTTGCACAGTAATAATACCATCTCCTAGGCAGGTTAAATGTTCATTTAAATAATAAAATCAAGAGATATTAACTATTTTTTGAGAATTTGTAACTATCCAAAACTATAATTTGCCTTGTTAGCTTTTCCTTTGAAAGTGTTAAGCAGAAGAAGCTGCAGCAAAGCTTAATCATGATCATGTGACATTGTTCTGTGTGTTATTAATAAAGTTTACTTCCAAAGGCTGATGATACTTTACTCTGCCTTTCTTATTTGTCTGGTTCTTTTGTGCGTTGGTTTGTTCTTTGGACTGGGAATCTTTTCTGCGTTTTAATGCATTCTTCTTGTCTTCTTTCCTTATACTTACACAATGCCTGGTGCCAACAATGATTCTTCCTCATTACAGGACTGTATTTGATTGAAGGTACGTGCTTGTTGGTCAGCTGAGAGCCTGTGTGATAAAAATGCCCCAGGCTGGCCATCATTGGCTTTAAAGGAGTTTGATCTCACTTCTTCATCTAATGCAGATCACCAGGGCTACAGGAAGAGCTTAGAAAGAATTTCAATTATTCTCACTAAAGGCAGGTAAGGACACTGTGAAGACCGAAGAATGTAACAGGCGATACTTAATTAAATCTGTTCTTAATTAAAAGTGGTTTTACCAAGGTAAGAATAAATACATTGCACTTCTGCTATAAACATTCATATTTTTATACAGACTCATCCAAAGTTATGGCAAAGTGCGGACAGCCAGAGACTTTTTCCCAGGACAGAAATGGCTCGTAAAAGAGGGCATGTTTTGAAGTTGTTTGGAGGAAATTATAGGGGAGATGTTAGAGGTTTTTTTTTAACACAGAATTGTGGATACATGGAACACGTTGCTGGGGATGGTGATAGGGGTATTTAAGGAACTCTTAGATTGGCATGGATGATAGAAAAATGGAGAATTATATAGGAGGGAAGGGTTAGATGTCAGAGTAGGTTAAAAGATTGGCATGCATTGTGGGCTGAAAGGTCTGTCCTGTGCTGATCTTTGTTAAAAGCAGCCTTTTGAAAAATTGTTGGTGCTGCCTTACGTAGATTCATGTTCAGAGCATATTTGTAGGAAGGAAGAGGTAATGGTTTAATATTTCATCAGAACAATTTTTTGTGTTTATGCATGCTTTAGGTGTTAGCATGGGCTAATTTGCTTGAAGTATGTTCTAACATACTTAGTCAATCTAGGTATTAAATATTAGTCAGTATGGATGGTCTGTAAATTGGCAAACTAAAATGCCAGATCAGGAATGTCAGCAACCTGTGAGTTATTTGTGGAGAGAAAACAGAAGTAATCTTTCAGGTCACACGAGTGAATCTGCAGATGCTGGAAATAAATAAAAACACAAAATGCTGGCAGAACTCAGCAGGTCAAACAGCATCTATGGGAGGAGGTAGTAACGACGTTTCGAGCCAAAACCCTTCATCAGGAGTGAAGTAACATGGGATGGTCGAGGGGGGGATAAGAAGTGGGGGGAGGGATGAAGTAGAGAGCTGGTAAGTGATAGGCTGGAGGGGAAAGGGCTAGGGGGAAGGTGGAGAATTATGGGAAATAAAAGAGAAAGAAAGGTAGGGCTGGGGGGAAAAAGAGAGAGAAAGAGAACCAGACTAAAATAATAGATAGGGATGGGGGTAAGGGGGGGCAGGGGTATCAACGGAGGTCAGTGAGTTCTATGTTCATGCCGGCAGGAAGGAGGCTACCTAGGCGGGAGATAAGGTATTGCTCCATCGACCTGTGTGTGGCCTCATCTTGACAGTAGAGGAAATGGGCTAGGGAGAAGGTGGAGAATTATGGGAAATAAGAGAAAGAAAGGTAGGGCTAGGGGGGAGAGATTATAGTTGAGGGGGGAAAAAGAGAGAGAAAGAGAACCAGGCTAAAATAATAGATAGGGATGGGGGTAAGGGTATAAACGGAGGTCGGAGTGGGAGCGGTCTGTGGAATTGAAGTGTGTGGCCACAGGGAGATCCTGCCACTGCTGGAGGACTGAGCGCCGGTGTTCGGCGAAACGGTCTCCCAGTCTGCGGCGGGTCTCCCCAATGTGTAAATGGCAACATCGGGAACACCGGATACAGTATATCACCCCAGTTGACTCGCAGGTGAAGTGGTGCCTCACCTGAAAGGACTGTCTGGGGCCTAGGATGGTGGTGAGGGAAGAAGTGTGGGGGCAGGTGTAGCACTTCTTCCATTAGCAGGGATGAGTGCCCTGAGGGAGGTCCGTGGGGAGGGATGAGGGTATGAATGGACAAGGAAGCCGCGTAGGGAGCGATCCCTGCGGAAAGCCGAGAGAGGTGGGGAGGGGAAGATGTGGTTGGTGGTGGGATCATGTAGGAGGTGGCGGAAGTTACGGAGGATTATACGTTGGATTGGTAGGGTGATAGGTGAGGACCAGGGGGACTCTGTCCCTGGCGGGTGGATGGGGTGAGGGCAGAGGTGCGTGAAATACGGGAGACGCGATGGAGGGCAGAGTTAATAGTGGACAAAGGGAAGCCCCTTTCTTTAAAAAAGGAAGATTTCTCCTTTGTCGGCCATGTGGAGTAATCTATGTTCCAAGCCTACACCGGTATCTGTCCTCTTGCGTTATATCGACGACTGCGTCGGTGCTGCTTCCTGCACACTTGCTGAGCTCGTCGACTTCATTAACTTCGCCTCCAATTTTCACCCCGCCCTCAAATTCACCTGATCTATTTCCGACACCTCCACCGACGTCTACTACAAACCTACTAACTCCCACAGCTACCTCGACTATTCCTCCTCCCACCCTGTCTCCTGCAAAAATGCTATCCCTTTCTCTCAATTCCTCCGCCGCATCTGCTCTCAGGATGAGGCCTTTCATTCTAGGACAAAGGAGATGTCTTCCTTTTTTTAAAGAAAGGGGCTTACCTTTGTCCACTTTCAACTCTGCCCTCCATTGTGTCTCCCATATTTCACGCACCTCTGCCCTCACCCCATCCCCCCACCAGCCCACCAGGGGTAGAGTCCCCCGGGTCCTCACCTATCACCCTACCAGCCTACAGATCCAATGCATAATCCTCCGTAACTTCCGCCACCTCCTACGTGATCCCACCACCAACCACATCTTCCCCTCCCTACCACTCTCGTCTTTCCGCAGGGATCGCTCCCTACGCGACTCCCTTGTCCATTCATCCCCCCCATCCCTCCCCAGGGACCTCCCTCCGGGCACTCATCCCTGCAAACGGAAGAAGTGCTGCACCTGCCCCCACACTTCTTCTCTCACCACCATCCCAGGCCCCAGACAGTCCTTTCAGGTGAGGCACCACTTCACCTGCAAGTCAACTGGGGTGGTATATTGTAGCCGGTGCTCCCGATGTGGCCATTTACACATTGAGGAGACCCGCTGCAGACTGGGAGACCGTTTCGTTGAACACCGGCGTTCAGTCCTCCAGCAGTGGTGGGATCTCCCTGTGGCCACACACTTCAATTCCACAGACCACTCCCACTCCGACATGTCTGTCCATGGCCTCCTCTACCGTCAAGATGAGGCCACACGCAGGTCAATGGAGCAATACCTTATCTCCCGCCTAGGTAACTTCCTCCCTGCCGGCATGAACATCCAATTCACTGACCTCCGTTGATACCCCTGCCCCCCCCTTACCCCCATCCCTATCTATTATTTTAGTCTGGTTCTCTTTCTCTCTCTTTCTCCCCCCTCACTCTCATCTCCCCCCCCCCCACCCTACCTTTCTTTCACTTTTATTTCCCATAATTCTCCACCTTCCCCCAGCCCATTTCCCTCCAGCCTATCATTTCCCAGCTCTCTACTTCATCCCTCCCCCCACTTCTTATCCCCTCTCCACCATCCCATGTTACTTCACTCCTGATGCAGGGTTTCGGCTGGAAACAACGTCACTACCTCCTCCCATAGATGCTGTCTGGCCTGCTGAGTTCTGCCAGCATTTTGTGTTTTTATTAATCTTTCAGGTCAATGATTTTGTATTGGAATTCTAATATTTCATAATAGACTTGTATGAACTGTTTGTAGCCATGAGTTAAGTGCAGATATTAGCTTTTGGTCTGAAATATAAGCTATAATCCCACCTGATCTGAACAAACACCAATTTGCCTACCAGGCAAACTGCTCCACAGAGGATGCAATCACAACAGCTCTCCATTTTGCTCTGACTCACTTAGAGGAACTGAAGACTTATGTGAGATGTTATTTGTGGACTTCAGTTCTGAACTTTGTCATCCCCCATAAACTGGTCAGCAAACTGAACACTCTTGGCCTTGGTTCCTCCCTGTTCTCATGGGTCATGGACTCTCTCACAGACCGAGCACAGCAAGTCAGAGTTGGTAAGCACACCTCCACCAACCTCATCTTAAACACAGGCACCCCGCAGGGCTGTGTGCTGAGCCCTATGCTCTACACACTCTTCACACATGACTGCACCTCCATCCACACCTCCACCACCCTCATCTTAAAAACAGGCACTCCGCAGGGCTGTGTGCTGAGCCCTATGCTCTACACACTCTTCACACATGACTGCACCCCCATCTACACCTCCAACTCCATAATTAATTGGGGCTCTGTGTTCCTGCTTGTCATTCAGTAATTAAAACAAATCAAAAAACCTTAGTAAAAGTTTCAAGGCTGCAATATAGCAGGTGCCCACTTGATGCAAGATAATTCACCCAAGAGTCAACGCCTTTAGAAAACCAGTTATATTTTTAACACAGCTATATGTGTCGATGTAGCAAGGATTAAGTTGTATGTAATGGGGGTCCTTGTATATAAATATGATTTCCTGAGATTTTACAATATTTAGTTGTGTTATGGAGGAAAACAGATTATTGGGTCTACACTTCTTTTCTCCTGTAGGGAGTTATCAACAGCAAATGGAGGTGATGTTACCTAATAGATGAATGCATAAAACAATCTTCAAAACTATCAAGTAATAACTTCTGAACAGTGAAGGCACATAATTCATTTCAACTTATTTTCATTACAGAGTTTACAGCTTTGTGTGGATTAACATCAATAGATGGTTTTCCACATTGTCAAGGCAAAGTTAAGGTGAGGAGATGAAGTTATTATCAGTGGTTCAGCAATGAAAAGTTATTCTGTGGAAGTTTTAAGAGGGAGTGATGTGGTGTGTACTTAAAAATGAATTCTTTTAGTTTCTTCAACCAACACACACAAAATGCTGGTGGAATGCAGCAGGCCAAGCAGCATCTATAACGAGAAGCACTGTCGACGTTTCAGGCTGAGACCCTTCGTCAGGACTCTTAGTTTCTTTCCTGGTTGAGTGGTTTTTCAGTGCTGGCTGTTTAAACTCAGTGGAATTAGGCATAGTACAGGGAGGCTTCAGCAAAGAATGGAAGGATGACTGAGAAAATAAGTGAGTGAATATCATTAATAAATGAATTTCTGAAACTGGCTGGTGAAGGTTACTCCTCTCTTCGCTACACTGAGGCCAAGGGTATGGGCCTGCTCTGACTGCTATAGGCTCGGGCAATGTTCACCCTGCTATGTGCTGAACTGGAACTGAGGCTGTGGGCTTGTCCAGCTGATTCTGGATACTGGTCTGAGGACTGACTTTCGTTCTAAATGCTATTTACTTGCTTTTATAGTTTGCACAATTTGCTTTGTTTTCTCTCTCTGCATATTGGGTGTCTGCTGCACTTTTTTAATGGATTCTTTTGGGTTTCTTGCTTTGTGGCTGCCTGTAAGGAGATGAATCTCAAGGGTGTATAATGTGTGCATACTTTGATAACAAATATATTTTGAACTTTGAACCTGTGGGCTTGATATGCTTCCTGTCATATAAACAGAATGTGTGAAGCAAGCTAGGCACCGTATCACTCTGGTCTGGATGAATTAGTGAGTAATCATGAAGGCAATTTATATATTAAGGACACAATTTATTTTTTTAAATAGTATGCCCAGACAGTTCAACGGTGTTTTTGATGAAGGTACAACTACTATGGTTATGTTTCAGTAACATACCACTGAATGACAACCTCCAATTTGCCAGCAAACACTCGTTGACATTTTAAATACAGAATCAGAATTGGAATCAGATTAATTATCATGACAGATCATGTGAAATGTATTGTTTTGCAGCAACAGTAGGGAACAGTAGGAAAAATTGAGAAAAAAATATAAATTACAACAATAGTGTTTTAAAAAAAAGAATAATGGGTTCAGAAATCTACTGGTAGATGGGAAGAACCTATTCATGAGTGTGTTATTCCTTCAGATTCCTGAACCTCCTTCCTGATGGAAACAATGCGGGGGGTGGGGGTCAGGATGTGATGTATGCTGCCTTCTTGAGACCATCACCTCCTTAAGATGTCCTCAAAGGAGGAATGGATTGTGTGCATGTTGGAGATGACTGATGAATCTGATAAAGTCTGGACTCTTAGTAATTAGGTAAAGGTGCAATGAAAGATCCAGGACTTGTGTCATCTTTTGAGAAAAGAATAGAAAATGGAGGAGAGGTTTGAGACTAGATCACAAGCAACAAGAGAGTCTTGGGATCAAGTAAGTCTAGTCTGTTACCGAAGTACAAAATGCTGGAGGAATTCAGCGGGTTGGGCAGCTGGTCCAGGAAGAATTGTCAACATTTTAGGACGTCTTCCAAGAGGTCGTGCATTGCTGTGTATTCCAGCACCAGCAATTCCATGTGTCTCTGTGTTCCCAGTATTCCAGCATGGACACTCCCTGGTGTCTCTGCTCTCTATCCTACTTTTCCGTCACAGACAGTCCCTTTTGTCTTCACTCCGTATCCTAGTATTCCAGCACCAACCATCTCTTATGTCCATAAGACCATAAGGCATAGGAGCAGAATTAGGCCATTCAGCCCATCGCATCTGCCCCACCATTCCATCATGTCTAATACCAGATCCCACTCTACGCCATACACCTGCCCTCTCACCATATCCTTTGATGCCCTGACCGATCAGGAAAAGATCAACTTCCACCTTAAATATTTCCACGGACTTGGCCTCCACCACAGTCTGTTGCAGAGCATTCCACCGATTCACCATTCTCTGACAGTCCCTCGTGTCTCCGCTCTGTGTTCCCAGTATTCCAGCACTGACAAGTCCTTCATGTCTCCACTGTGTTCCCAGTATTCCAGTACTGACAGTCCCTCGTGTCTCCGCTCTGTGTTCCCAGTATTCCAGTACTGACAGTCACTCAAGTCTCCGCTCTGTGTTCCCAGTATTCCAGTACTGACAGTCACTCAAGTCTTCGCTCTGTGTTCCCAGTATTCCAGTACTGACAGTCACTCAAGTCTCCGCTCTGTGTTCCCAGTATTCCAGCACTGACAGTTCCTTGTGTCTCCGCTCTGATTCCCAGTATTCTGGTGATGACTGTCTCATGCCTAGGATCGGATTGAGTGGAGCCACTGAAGGCTAGGGTCAGACCGAGTGGCTAGAGACTAGGATCAGTCCAAGCAAAGCCACTGGAGGCTTGGATCGGGCTGAACTGAGCTGCTGGAGTCTAGGATCAAACCAAACCACTGGATTCTAGGATCGGACTGAGTGGCTAGAGACTAGGACAGGTTCGAGCAGAGCCACTGGAGGCTCGGATTGGACCAAGCTGTTGGAGGCTAAGGCTAGACCAGGCTGCCCACTATGTGAAGATATCATTAATAAGGCCAGCATTTGTTCTCCACTCCTCGTTTTCCTGAAAAGGTTCTATGTCTGATAAATCACCACCCAGATCATGCTCTCGTCTCACTGCCACCATCAGGAAGGAGGTACACTAGTCTCAGGACCCACACCACCAGGTTCAGAAACAGTTATTACCTTTAAACATCAGGCTCCCGAGCCAGCATGGATAATCTCAACCCTGAACTGACTCCACAGCCTATGCACTCACTTTCAAGGCTCTACAACTCATCTTCTCTGTATTATTAACATTTTTTATTCGCACAGTTTGTTGCCTTTGCATATTCGGTGTTTGTCAGTGTATAGTCTTTTCATAAGCTTAATTGCATTTCTTTATTTTCCCCTGAATGCCTGCAAAAATTTAATGTCAAAGTGGTATAAAGTATGGGGACAGATATGTTTTTTGATAAGTTTATTGTGGGTTTTGACTAAACCGCTGGTGAGAATTCAAGATTCAAGATTGTTTAATGTCATTTCCTGTACACAAGTGAAATAATTGTTGCACTAGATCAAATGCAACACAAAACAAAAGGTAGAGAACACAATAATTTAAAAACACACAATAAATGTAAATACATAAGATAGCTTAGATACATTAATTGCATGTCCATAAAGTGACAGTAGTCTGTTTATAAGGTGACTTGCAAGAAATGATAAAGTAGTGGTGTTTGTGGCTATGGAGGGATGGGTTAATGGGTGGAGGTGTTGATCAGCCTTACTGCTTGGGGAAAGTAACTATTTTTGAGTTTGGTGGTCCTGGTGTGAATGCTATGTAACCTCCTCCCTGATGGGAGTGCAACAAAGTCTCTGAGCAGGGTGGGTGGGATCCTTCATGATGTTACTGGCCCTTTTCCAACACCTTCCTGAATATCTGTCCTCGATAGCAGATAGGCTGGCGCCAGCGATGCATTGGGCAGGTTTGACTACCTGTTGCAGAGCCATCCTGACCACCACTGTGCAGTTTCTGTGCCAAGCCATGTTGGGATGCTCTCTACTCTACATCTGTAGAACGATGTGGGTATGGATGTGCATATTCCAGCTCTCTTCAGCCTCTTCAGAAAATAGAGGCATTGATGAGCTTTCTTAAAGGTGTAGGATATGATCTGGGACCATGAGAAGTTGTGTGAGATGTGCACTTCCAGGAGTTTAAGACTGTTCTCAGTTTCCACTGATGTAAAGATTGGTGTGAGTGGTGTTAGTTCTCCTGAAATTACTCCCATAGGTGCTTTAACATGATAGAGATTATGCCTTCCCACATTGGTAAGATATAAACAGGATCTGAAGGAAGAAAAGTTCTTGCCTTTTCAGGGCTCAATTCAGCATCAGGAATCATGTACTCTATATTGTAAGTTTAAACACAAGAGAGTCTGCAGATGCTGGAAATCCAAAGCAACTCACACAAAAGCTGGAGCAACTCTGCTGGTCAAGCAGCATTTATGGAAAAGAGTAAGCAGCCAACGTTTTGGGCCGAGACCCTTCAGCAGGACTGGAAAGGAAGGGAGAAGGAATCAGAATAAAAAGGTGGGAGGATAGGAGGAAGTAAAGAGCTGGGAAGTTGATAGGTGAAAGAGATAAAGGGCTGGTGAAGGGGGAATCTGATAGGACAGGACAGAAGACCATGGAAGAAAGGAAAGGGGGAGGAACATCAGGAGGTGATGATGGGCCAGGCAAGGAGATAAGGTGAGAGAGGGAAATAGGGAAATGGTGAGGGAGGTGGGGCATTAACAAAAGTTTGAGAAATCGATGTACATGCCATCAGGTTGGAGGCTATCCAGATGGAATATAAGGTGTTGGTCCTTCAACCTGAGGGTGGCCTCATCCTGGCAGTAGCAGAGGCCATGGACCGACCTGTTGGAATGGGAAGTAGAATTGAAATGTGTGGCCACCAGGAAATCCCACTTCTTGTGGCAGATAGAGCAAAGGTGCTAGGCAAAGCTGTCTTCCAATCTACATCAGGTCTTACCAATATACAGGAGACCACACTGGGAGCATTGGCTGCAGTAGATAATCCCAACAGACTCACAGGTGAAGTGTTGCCTCACCTGAAAGGATAGTTTTGGGCCCTAAATGGTAGTCAGGGAAGAGGTGTAGGGGCAGGTGTAACACTTGTTCTGCTTGAAAGGATAGTGCCAGGAGGGAGATCAATGATGAGGAATAAGTGGACAGGGACAAGATTCTGCAGATGTTGGAAATCCAGAGCAATGCACAAAACACTGGAGAAACTCAGCAGGTCAGGCAGCATCTATGGAAATGAATAAAACATGAAGTTTCAGGCCATGTCCCTTCATCAGGACTCGATTCCTCCAGCATTTTGAGTGTGTTGGTCACATTGGTAAGACACCCAGTTTTGAGTAGTGGTTTTCCCAGGCACCACTTTGCTCATGGTTGCTGTCCTGTCAGTGGTTGGAGTAAAGCTCACAGGTAATAAATACTGAATATCGTCCTCATTTTATGTTCTTTCTGATTCATTCTCCCTGTTTGCACATCGAAGTCTTCAGTCTCCCCAGCCCCCAACTCAGCTCTTTTAACCCAGCTCTCCCGCAGTCCAGGCTGAATGGTGGCCAGCAGTTTTCAGTCATCACTGTATATTGGAGGTTAAACTGTAAGTCCCCAACTATAGTCTTTAGTCAGCCTTCCCTCTCTCACCATCACTTGCCAGGCTGTCAGTTTGACTTGTTGGGCAAAACTGCAAACAAATAATTTCACTAAGGACCTGCCTTTGATTCCACCAAACCTTCAAGTCTTGCAAAGTTCCTCCAATGAAGGTCCTAGGTATGTGCCTGGCTTCTCCATCAATGTTAGGGTCAGGGTATCAGGTGGCTGAGACCTCCACTTCTCAACTGGTCATCTTTCATGAACAGAAGGACATCCCTTTACAACACAGATGAAGAGGAATTTTCTTAGCCGGGGGTGGTGAATCTGTGGAGTTGGGAGGGAAAATAAATCAGTCATGATGGAATGACAGAGCAGACTTGATGGAGCAAATGGCCTAATTTTGCTGTTATACCTTATATTTTCTTCTGGACCCTCTCCAATGTCAGTTTATCCTTTTTGGGATAAAGGGCCAAAATCTGTTCACAATCCTCCAAGTGTAGCCTCACTAGTACTTTATAAACCTTCATCTTATTTTTTCCTGTTTTACGTAGAACACAGAACATAGAACAGTACAAGCCCCTCAGCCTGAGATGTTGTGTTGACCTTTTAACCTACTCTAGATCAATCTAACTCATCCATCGTACATATCCCTCCATTTTTCTATCATCCATGTGTCTATCTAAGAGTCTCTTAAATGTCCCTGATAGATTTGCTTCTACCATGGAATGTGGATCATTGATAAAGTATGCAGTCTTCAGTGGCAGCTAAGTGAAGACAGGTGAATGGGGTAGAGAGGGGGCTCTTCAGAGAAGTATAAAGACTGGCAATAGACTGGTGGCTGGGTCTGAAATTCAGCTGTGCATAGTGGCTTTAACTTGAGCAATCATCAAGAACAGTGGAGGGGATTAAGAAACTAAGGTACCATGTTTGTGGCATATCCTTTGAACTTGACAATGATGGGAAGCTGTAAGTTTTGATGTGTCCACAGCCTGATAATGGGAAAAAATCATGAATGACATTGAGGCAACCAAACTGTACATCACAGTCATGCACATGAAATCTGACTCAATGCCTACGGGATATTATTTGTGCTCCATGACAAGCACACAGAGGCTGACTGATACATCCATGTGAAGCCTGTGCTGGGATGAGTGATGGTGGCAAGGGGAACATGACAGAGGTGAGTCACGGAATGGTGAAGGAAGAAGATGATGTGGTCAAGCTTGTGAAAGGGTACAGAGCAACTAAGAAGGACTCAGTGTGAAATTGTCCCATGTCCCACAATTACTGATAGCTTTAAAGACACACACAAAATGTTGGAGGAATATAGCAAGGTGGGCAGCATCTATGGAGTAGAATAAACAGTCGATGCTGACTTGCTGAGCTCCTCCAGCATTTTGTGCATGTTGCTTAAGTTTTCTAGCATCTGCAGAATCTCTTGTGTTTATGATTTACTGGTAACTTTAACCAGGTGATTTATGATGCTTGAGGCAAATCTGAGCAAGCGAAAATGCAGACTTATTGGGCAGAACACGACCCTCGTTAAAGAAAACACCAAGAAATAAGGCTTTAAAATTTGTCTGTTAAAATGCATATTTTTGTATCCTTCTCTTTATCTTGCATTGCTTAAGATAGTCTCATAGATATTAGCAACCATGAATGCAGTAAATGTTTGTATCGGAACTCAGTGTAATTTTTTCACCAAATTTCTTCTCCCTGCAGTGGATGAAGGAGATGTGGAAGTCTGAACCTTGCTATGCAAGCTACGGTGTCAATGGATCCATCAGCTCGATTATTATATATCTCAGTGAGGTATTTGCATTTCTCCACCAAAATTTCTTCAGAATTAGTTTATTATTGGGAATTGGTTTAATATTGGTATATGTACTGAGATACAGTGAAAAGTTTATCTTGCATACTGTTCATACAGATCAGGTCATTGCACAGTTCATTGAAGTACTACTACTACTACTACTACAACAACAACAACATTGACTCAGACCTGGGGGGCTGGCATCGGGCATGATGATGGACTCTCCACTCCTCCCTCTCCCTCATCAGTGTGTTCAGTTCATCCACATTAGCCACGCAGCTACCTTCTAGGAGTGTGTTGACTATAGTCTTGGGAGGGCGCCCAGGGTTCACCCTCCCATGCTTGGGCTCCCAGGTGATGACTAGGCTGGCAGGTAGCTCAGGGTGGCGTAGACAGTGCCCCGCTAGTTGCAGTCTTCTCTCCTCGATTTTAGTGGTGAGCATCGGTAGGTCGTCATAGAGCTCGACGTTCGTCATGTGCTGTTGCCAACTCACGTCAAGAGCCATCCGGAGCATTCGTGTATAGCAACCATCTAGTGACTTTCGCATGGTGTTGGTGAGGCATCCGTACATGAGAATGGACTCTATGACTGCTATGAAGATCCTCTTTTTGTGCCCTCTGGTCAGGTTCGACCTCCAGATTTCCTTCATGTTGTTCATTACCCTCCACACCAGCGCCATCCTTATCTTTATGTCCTTCTCCAAACTCATCATTCTTGAACAGAGGTTCTTGTAGTCTAAGACTTTCTTAATGGTATCATTCTTTACGGTCTTGAGAGTACCTTCGTTGCAGCTGAACGCCATGTATTCTGCCTTTATTGCGTTTAGGTGAAGTCCAACTTCGTTGTACTCAATGTCCACTTTTGTCAGTAACTACTGTGCTTCATTGAAGTGGAACAAGATAAAAGAATAATAATGCAGAATAATGTGTAAAACCTACTGATAGTGCAATGTAGGTAAATGATAAAGTGCAAGATCATAACAAGGCAGGTTGAAAGGTCAAGAGCACATCTTAGAAGGGACTGTTAAATAGTCTGATAACAGTGGGATGGTGGCCATTGTTGGGAGTAGGCCAGGGGTGAAAGTAGGCCAGGCTTTGACTCAAGAGGCTGAGGCCATAGAAACAGGTTAGAAGATTTGGTCTTGGTTGATCATTGTACAGTGCAGGCAGACTGGCAGATATGGCAGTGGAATGCTCCTCCTGTAGGATGAGGGAATTCATGGAACCTGATGGTCTCCCTGATGACTATATCTGCGGGAAGTGTAGCCAACTCCAGCTCATGAAAAATCACATTAAGAAGCTGAAGCTGGAGATGGATGAATTTAGGATTATCCGGGAGGCAGAGCTTTTGATGGGTACGATTTTTGAGTAGGTGGTTACACCCAGAGTAAAGGGAGAAGGAAATCAGTGCAGGGTCCCCCTGTGGCCATTCCCCTCAGTAACAGCTACCCCTTTGGATTCTGCTGGGGGTGACTTATCTGGGCAAGGCAGCAGCAGCAAGTCCAATAGGACTGTGGTTGACTCTGAGTCTCAGAAGGGTAGAGTGAAGTCAGGCAGAGCAATAGTCATAGGGGACTCGATAGTTAGTTGGACAGCTAGGAGATTCTGTAGCAGCAAAAGAGACGCCAAGACAGTGTGTTGCTTCCCGGGTGCTTGGGTCCAGGACGTCTCTAAGCAGTTGCAGAATATTCTTGAAATGAAGGGTGAGCAGCCAGAGGTCATGGTAGATGTTGGTACCAATGACACAGACAGGAGAGGGATAGAGGTCCTGCACAGTAAGTTTAGGGAGTTAGGAATGAGGCTGAAGAGCAGGACCTCCAAGATGGTAATTTCCGCATTACTCCCAGGTTAGAACAGGAAAATAGTGCAGATGAATGAGTGGCTGAGGAGATGATGCAGGGCACAGGGTTTCAGGTTCTTGGATCATTGGGACCTTTTCTGGGGAAGGGGTGACCTGTACAAGTGGGACAGGTTGCACCTGAACTGGAGGGGAACCAATATCCTGGGAGGGAGGTTTGCTGATGCAATTGGGTGGGTTTAAACAATATTTTCAGTGGGGTGGTGTGGGTACTGAAGTGAAAGAGCAGAGGTTGGGGAAGTTGGCTCACAAGTAGTGACAGCTTGTTGGGAGTTTATGAGGAAAGATAGGCAGATGATAGAGCAAAGAAGCACTCAACCTGATGGTTTGAGATGTGTCTATTTTAATACAAGGAGTATCATAAGCAAGGAGGATGAATTAGAACGTGGATCAATATGTGGAACTGTGACATTGTGGCCATTACGGAGACTTGGATGTCACTGGGACAGGAATGGCTGCTAAGTGTGCCAGGCTTTAGATGTTTCAAAAAGAACAGGGAGGAGGCAAAAGAGGTGGGGAATTGGCATGCTAATCGGGGATAGAATCACAGCTGAAGAAAAGGAGGAAGACATGGAAGGATTACCTACTGACACATTGTGGGTGGAAGTCAGAAACAGGAAGGGGGCAATAACTCTATTGGGTGTTTTTATAGACCACCCCCCCCCCCAATAGTAACAGAAACATTGAGGGAGGCAGATTCTGGAACGGTGTAATAATAATATGGTTGTTGTGATGGGTGATTTTAACTTTCCTAATATTGACTTAAGAGTAAAGGGTTTGGATGGAGTAGAGTTTGTTAGGTGTGTTCAGGGAGGTTTTCTGATGCAATATGTAGATAAGGCAACAAGAGACAAGATTGGTATTGGGAAATGAACCCAGTCAGGAGGAAGGGCATTTTGGAAGTAGTGAGCACAACTCTATCTCCTTTACCATAGCACTGGAGAAAGATAGGAGCAGACAATTTGCGAAAACATTTAATTGGGGGTGGGGAAATATGATGCTATTCGGCAAAAACTTGGGAACATAAATTGGGTGCAGATGTTCTCAGGGAAATGCATGACAGAATATGGAAAATGTTCAGGGATTATTTGCATTATATTCTGCATATGTATGTTCCATTGCGGCAGAGAAAGGATGGCATGGTAAAAGAACCATGGTGTACAAAGGATGTGGAAAATCTAGATAAGAAGAAGAGAAAAGCTTACAGGAGGTTCAAGAAACTAGGTACTGATAGTTCTAGAAAATTACAAGGGTGCCAGGAAGGAGCTCAAGAATGAAACTAGGAGTGCTAGAAAGGGCCATGCGAAGGCATTGGGCGAGCAGGATTAAGGAAAACCCCAAGGCATCCTACAAGTATGTGAAGGGCAAGAGGATGAGCTGTGTAAGAATAGGACCAATCAGGTGTGATAGTGAAAACATGTGCATGGAGTTGGAGGAGGAAGTGGAGGTACTTAGTTTATACTTTGCTTCAGTATTCACCGGTTAGATAAGTCTCTGGGACCAGATGAGATATAGCCGAGGCTACTGTGGGAGGTGAGGGAGGAGAATGCAGAGCCTCTGGTGATGATCTTTCCATCATCAGTAGGGACAGGAGAAGTATGAGAGGATGGAAGATGCAACATTGTTCCCTTGTTCAAGAAAGGGAGTAGAGATAACCCAGGAAATTATAGATCAGTGAGTATTAATTCATTCATGGGCAAGTTGTTGGAGAAGATCCTGAGAAGCAGGATTTATGAACATTTGGAGAGACATAATCTGATTAGGGATAGTCAGCATGGCTTTGTCAAAGGCAGGTCATGCCCTACGAACCTGATTGAATTATTTGAAGATGGAAAAAAACACATTGATGAAAGTAGATGGAGTGTATATGGATTTCAGTAAGGCATTTGATAAGGTTCCCCATGCTAAACTCATTCAAAAAGTAAGGAGGCATGGGATCCAAGGAGACCTTGCTTTGTGGATCCAGAACTGGCTTGCCCACAGAAGGCAAAGAGTAGTTGTAGATGTTCATATCCTACATGGAGGTCGGTGACCAATGGTCTTCCGAAGGGATCTGTTCTGGGATCTCTTCTCTTTGTGATTTTTATAAATGGCCTCGATGAGGAAGTAGAAGGGTGGGTTAGTAAGTTTGCTGATAATACAAAAGTTGGGGGTGATGTGGATAGTCTGGAGGTTTATCAGAGGTTACAGCATGACATTGATAGGATGCAGAACTGGGCTGAGAAGTGGCAAATGAAGTTCAGCCCAGAGAAGTGTGAAGTGGTTTGGTTCAGTAGGTCTGTGTCCATGGGACAATCAAAGCTGCTGTGCAGGTTGACAGTGTTGTTAAGAAGGCATATGGTGTGTTGGCATCCATCAACCATGGGACTGGGTTCAAGAGCTGAAAGTAATGATACAGGTATACAACCTTAGTTAGACCCCACTTGGAGTACTGTGTTCAGTTCTGGTCACCTCACTACAGGAAGGAAGTGGATACTATAGAGGAGTGCAGAGGAGATTTACAAGTATGTTGTCTGGATTGGAGAGTATGCCTTATGACAACAGATTGAGTGAATTTGGCTTTTCTCCTTGGAGCGATGGAGGATGAGAGGTGATCTGATAGAGGTCTATAAGATGATGAGAGGTGTTGATCTTGTGACTAGCCAGAGGCTTTTTCCCAGGGCTGAAATGGGTGACACGACAGGGCATAGTTTTAAGGTGCTTGGAAATAGGTACCGAGGGGATAAACCATATAACCATATAACATTCACAGCACGGAAACAGGCCATCTCGGCCCTCCTAGTCCGTGCCGAACTCTTAATCTCACCTAGTCCCACCTACCCGCACTCAGCCCATAACCCTTCACTCCTTTCCTGTCCATATACCTATCCAATTTTACCTTAAATGACACAACTGAACAGCCCTCTACTACTTCTACAGGAAGCTCATTCCACACAGCTATCACTCTCTGAGTAAAGAAATACCCCCTCGTGTTTCCCTTAAACTTCTGCCCCCTAACTCTCAAATCATGTCCTCTCGTTTGAATCTCCCCTACTCTCAATGGAAACAGCCTATTCACGTCAACTCTATCTATCCCTCTCAAAATTTTAAATACCTCGATCAAATCCCCCCTCAACCTTCTACGCTCCAATGTCTGGGGTATGTTTTTCACACAGAGAGTGGTGGGTGTGTGGAATGCACTGCTGGTGACAGTGGTGGAGGCGGATACAACAGCGTCTTTTAAGAGACTCTTAGATACATGGAGCTTAGAAAAATGGAGGACTATGCAGTAGGGAAATACTAGGCAGTTTCTAGAGTAGTTTACATGGTCAGTACAAGATTGTGGGCCGAATGGCTTGTAATGTGCTGTAGATTTCTACGTGCTATGTTCTATGTTCTAAATCTCTTCTGCACCCTCTCTAAAGTTTCCACATTGACCAGAACTGAACACAATATTTCAAGTGCGGTCTAACCAGGATATTGTAGAGCTGCAACGTTACCTATGGATCTTTGAAGATTATAATAGGAAGTAATCTCCACTGTTGCCCCAGAGGTGCATTCCTGATCTTCTCTACTCACTGTGTAAAGAACAGAAAAAAACAAAATCTCATTGTGTTGTTTTCAGTTCTTTTGCAAATCGCTTTCATTTTCGACTTTTGATCAATGATTCTGTCAAAAGGAAGTTTCTATCCTTCTCTTCCATATTGATACCATGTGATTTTGAAAGATTCCCCCTTCACCATTTCTATTCCAGGGAACCATCCCAATCACTGCGGGTAACCAAAGTCCCCAAGAAGAAGAAGAAACCCTTAACTCCAAGTGGAGTCATCAGGACGCCGTCGTGATGGTGTTTTTTTAGCGGGTTTTCTTGTTTTAACGAGGCTAGCTTGATGCTCAACCCAGCACAGATGGAAAGCATGTAAGGGAGCCGGCTCAATTCAAACTCAGGAGCCTTCGCTCCGAAGTCCAGCACTGATGCCACTATGCCACCAGCCAGCAATCAAAGTCCCCAGCTCCGGACCAATTGTACCAATCTATAAAATCTATTACCTCACTCACTGTAAGCACTTTAAAGCACTTTTTATAATGCTCTTTACACTAAATACATGCTGGTATTTATGTACATTTTTATCCCATATCTGTAATTTAACCTCTAGCTTTATTTTTCTACAATTCATTATTCATCATAATGTTGTTTTTTGTTGCATGTCACTTCCTGACCAACACACCACAGCAAGTTCCTTTATGGTGAATAAAGTTGATTCTTGTTCCGTTACTAAGTCTCTTCAGCATTCTCTCTAATGCATTTCTGAAGTGTGATGTCCACACTCCAGTTGTTGCTGAGCCAATATTTAATGGCAGTGTTCTATCTTTCATCGTCTCTGAATGTAAACTCATGATTCCATTTGCTCCCTTCGCCACTACTTCAAGTTGCCCTGCTGCTTTCAATCAACCCCCAGATCTCACCACCGTTGTTGCTTTTGTCAAATCAAGCTCTCTAGTTTATAGCCATAGAGTCATTAAACACTACAGCACAGAAACAGGCCCTTCAGCCTATCTGGTCCATGCCAAACCATTAATCTGCCTAGTCCCATTGACTAGCACCTAGACCATAACTCCACATACACCTCCCATCCATTTACCTATCAATATTCCTCTTAAGTATTTGAAACTGAACTCATATCGAGCACTTGAGTTGGCAGCTCATTCTACACTCTCAGCACCCTGACAGAAGATATTCTCATTTGTATTTCCCTCAAATATTTCACCTTTCACCCTTAACCATGACCTTTAATTGTAGTCTCACCCATCCTCAGTGGAAAAAGCCTGCTGCATTTACCTTTGGTTGTTCATTTTGGTAGGTCAAATATGATGACAGAATATAGTATTAATGGTAAGACTCTTGACAGTGTGGAGGATCAGAGGGATCTTGCGGTCCGATTCCATAGGACACTCAAAGCTGCTGCACAGGTCAAC
Organism: Hypanus sabinus; assembly: GCF_030144855.1. Classification (NCBI taxonomy): domain Eukaryota; kingdom Metazoa; phylum Chordata; class Chondrichthyes; order Myliobatiformes; family Dasyatidae; genus Hypanus; species Hypanus sabinus. The sequence continues at coordinate 1,118,553 of NC_082725.1, read as the reverse complement.
TCTGTGGTTAAGAAAGCATACGGTGCATTGGCCTTCATCAACCTTTGGATTGAGTTTAAGAGACAAGAGGTAATGTTACAGTAATATAGGACCTGGTCAGACCCTACTACTTGAAGTACTGTGCTCATTTCTGGTCACCTCACTGCAGGAAGGATGTGGAAACTATAGGAAAGGTGCAGGGGAGATTACAGGGATGTTGCCTGTATTGGAGAGCATGCCTTATGAAAATAGGCTGAGTGAACTCAGCTTTTTCTCCTTGGAGCGATAGAGGATGAGAGGTGACCTGATAGAGGTATAGAAGATGATGAGAGGCATTGATCATGTGGATAGTCAGAGGCTTTTTCCCAGGGTTGAAATGGCTGACTTGAGGGTTGAAATGAGAGGACTTAGTTTTAAGGTTCTTGGAAGTAGGTACAGAGGAGATGTTAGGGGTAAGTTTTTTTACACAGAGAGTGGTGAGTGCATGGAATGGGCTGCCGGCGATGGTGGAGGAGGCAGTTACGATAGGGTCCTGGATAGGTACATGGAGATTAGTAAAATAGAGGGCTGTGGGTAACCCGAGGTAATTTCTGAAGTAAGTACGTTTGGCACAGCATTGTGCTGTAGGTTTTCAATGTTTTATGTACTATCTATATGCCTCATAATTTTGTATACCTCTATCAAATCTTCTCTCAATCTGCTGCACTCTAGGGAATAAAGTCCTGATAAAGTAAAGAATAAAGTTCAAACCCTTTCTTCCACCAGAATATGATACTTTACAAGTAATGGAGTTGAAACTTAGGATAACAAATATTTTTCAAAATGAGTCCTGATGAAGGGTCTCAACCTGAAACATCAACTGTTTATCATTTCCATAGATGCTGAGTTCCTCACACATTTTGTGCATATTGCTCCGGATTTCCAGTATCTGCAGAATCTCTCATGTTTGTCTTAAATATTTTTCATATTGCAGTTTGTATCCCCCATTCTATTAGTTCCATCCTCGTCCTTTTACTTTGCACCTTCATCAATTTTGTCATTTACTCTGTCTGTTAAAGACCTTATTTGTGTTCCTTCCTTTCCTTCTTGCTCTGCAGCTTAAACATGTTTGATCTGTAAAATTGTACAGTTTGAGACACTCTGCAGGGTGCCAACTCATTCTTATGGGTGACTTCTCCAGCAAGGAATTCCCAACACTTAGGTTAAGGGCACATCAATGTTTGCTTGAGGAATCAGTACACTTGTGGAATTCAGTTCAAAGTAAACTTATTCTCAAAGTATGATAATGTTAATGCTGGTAATGTGGCAGCAAATGTGAGCAACAGATGTGATACTCTCTTCTGCATTCTCTGCTGCTAATAGCTTAATGCATGCATGGTGGCATAGGGGTTAATACAATGCTTTACAGTGTCAGCACTCAGGTTCAATTCCCATCAGTGTCTGTAAGGAGTTTATATGTTCTCCCTGCAACCATGTGAGTTTCCTCTCGGACTTCCAGCTTACTCCCACATTCCAAAGGTGTATAGGTTAGGGTTAATAAGTTGTGGGCATGCTATGTTGGTGTCAAAAGCATGGAAACAGTTGTGGACTACCCCCAGGACAATCCTCAGACTGTGTTGGTCATTGACACAAAATGATGCATTTCACTGTATGTTTTGATGTACATGTGACAAATAAAGCTAATCTTTAGTATTTTCTTCTCTGTGCTGTACCTGGCTGCAAGATTCAGCTACTGGTGTTGTCCAGTGGCTTCCCCTCCCACACCCACTCCTTCTCATTAGACTTGAGGCTTCTTGAACTCAGTTGGATCATCTGTTCGATGATCCTAGTGAAATGCATCATTTTGTGTCAATGACCAACACAGTCTGAGGATTGTGCTGGGGGTAGCCCACAACTGTCTCCATGCTTTTGACACCAACATGGCATGCCCACAATTTATTAACCCTAACTTATACACTTTTGAAATGTCTTAGAATGATTTCAGTGTTCTGTGTTTGTTAGTCCTTTTGGCATCAGTGAGCAATGGTGATATGTGGATGCATGGTGTCAGTTGTGGGCTGCCTCCAGCACATTCTTGGACTGTGATGGTTGTTGATGCAGATGACACATTTCACTGTATGTTTTGATGTACATGTAACAAATGATGCTAATCTTTACTAACCTGAGTGCAAAACCGCATTCATTAGTTTCTTGACGTGTGCGTTATGCAGTCCTCTCAATCGGCTCACCTAGCCCTACAATCATGTCACTTCCATCCTCACACCCTCAGCCCATCACTAGTTCATGTCCCCAATTCCTCAGCTGTCCCGGAGAAACAGCCCCATCATTATGTGAGGTCTTGCCTTCTCCCCAAGTCACAAATGTTCCACTTTGATGCTGAATCATTATCACTATCTTATATGACTTAAAATTGTCTCTATTTTGTGGCAACAGTACAGTGTAAAGACATAAAATTAATATCAGTTAGAAAATCACCAAACAGTGCAAATAAAAGGAATAGTGAGGTAGTATTCATGTGTTCATGAACCATTCAGAAATTGGATGGCAGAGATGAAGAAGCTGTTCCTGAATCGTTGAGGCTCACTGAATCTCATCAGGCTCCTGTACCTTCTTCTGGACGGTAGTAACAAGAAGAGGACATGTCCTGGGTGATGAGGGTCCTTAATGATGGATGCCACCTACTTGAGGCATCACCTTTTGAAAATGTCTTCAACTGTGGGGAAGCTTGTGCTGTGATAGAGCTGGTGAGTTTACAAACCTCCAAAGACATTTGCGATTCTCTGGATTTGAACCTCCATATCCAGCCACATCATGTGGCATTACACAGTCTCATTGGAGAGAGACCAGAAAAGCAGGAGTTTTTCCTGAAGCATTGCTGGGTCTCAAAGTGCATGATAGAAAATGGGGTTTGCCAGCATTATGGTGGAAGCCATCTACATCACCTAGCTATCTTTGTGCAACTCACAGTTGTCTAGTCTCTGAGAATTAATAGCAAATGCAAGGCACACAGATTTCCAACTGGTGCCCTCCAAATCCCAAAGACCTTCAACCATTCCAACTGGTGCCCTTCATCTCCCAAAATCTTTCAACCATTCCAGCTGGTTCCCTCCATCACCCAAAGATCTTCAACCAACCTGTAGCAATAGGATGACTTGATGTGTCTTACTCTTCAGGTTGTGTGTGGACTGCTAAAGTGCTTGGGCTTGGCAGTCCATAAGCCTGGGAGTTCAGGGAGTTAGATACTAAGTTAAAGGACAGGATTTCCAAAGCTGTGATCTCAAGATTGCTATGCATGCCACGTGCTAGTGAGGCCAGAACAAGGAAGATTATGCAAATTAATACATCACTAAGGAGTTGGTGTAGGAGGGAGGGCGTAATATTTTTGGATCATTGGGCTCTTTTCCAGAGAAGGTGGGGCCTGTACAGAAAATACAGTTTGCACCTGAACTGGAGGAGGACTAATATCCTAGATTGGTTTGGTAATGCTGCACAATGGGGTATAATCTAGACTGTCAGGGGATGGGAACCACCATACCAGAACAGTTAGTGGAAAGGTTGTGGAGGCAGTTGTTGGTAAGACCTCAGACAAAGTTAGGAATCAAAAAGTTGAACGTGGTGCAACTAGTGTCCTGAGCTGTGTATATTTCAGTGCAAGAAGGATCGTAGGAAAGGTGGATGAGGTAACTGGTTTACAAACAGAGGCAGTGTGTAGAGAGGAGAGGCTGTTGATAGGACACAACGGGATAAGTTGCAATGTAAAAAGTGAAAAAAATCAAAAAGGGTGAATACAGGTCTGAAGTTATATTTAGATGTGCACAGAATACAGAATAAGGTCAATGAACTTGTAGCACAGTTACAGATTGGCATGTATGATGTTTTAGACATCACTGAATAATGGCTGAAGTAAGATTATAGCTGGGAGCTTAATGTTCAACGATGCACATTATATCAAAAGGACAGGCAGGAAGGTGGGGGGTGGCTCTGTTTGTAAAAAATGAAATCAAATCATTAGAAAGAGGGGACATAGGGTTGGAAGGTGTTGAATCATTGTGGATAGAGCAAAGGAACTGTAAGAGTTAAAAGACCCTGATGGGAGTTGTAAACAGACCTCCAAACAGGATGTGGCCTACAAATTACAACTGAAGATACAGACTGCATGCCAATAGGGCAATGTTACAAGAGTCATGGTGGATTTCAATATACAGGTAGATAAGGAAAATCAGGTTGCTGCTGGATTCCAGCAGGGGAAATTTCTAGAGTGCTTACAAGATGGCTTTTTAGAGCAGCTCGTGATTGAGTCCATTAGAGTATAAGCTATTCTAGGTTAGGTTTTGTGCAATGAACCAGAATTGATTAAAGAATTTAAGGTAAAAGAACTCATAGGTGAACGTGATAAAAATATGATCAAATTCACCCTGAAATTTGAGAAGGAGAAGCTAAAGTCAGACTCATCAGTATGACAGTGAAGTAAAGGGAATTACTGAGGCATGAGAGAGGAGTTTGCCAGAATTGATTGAAAAAGAACACTGGCAGGGATGATGGTGGAGCAGCAATGTCTGGAATTTCTGGAAGCAATTTGGAAGGTGCAGGATATATATCAGCCATGATCAAATGGCAGAGCAGATTCGATGGGCTCAATGGCCTAATTCCACTCCTATATCTTATGGTCTCTCATTTGCACTCTGAGAGGACATGTGACCTCCAATCAAAACTTCCCTTCTCTCCTAATGCTCTCACTCAGAATCCCACGTCTCACCCTGTTTCCACGTGGACAGGTCAGGTCCTGTTCTGATAGAAATAGAACAGGCAATGAAGAATCATCTTCAAGCTCTAAATCACTTCACAATTTTATACACCTAATCATGTTCCCTTCACAACCTTCCCCAGTGCCAAGAGAGAAGATCAGCCTGTCCTTCTGTCCTCAGAACTAGTTGAAAACATCCTGGTGAATCTGCTCTGCACCCTCTCCAGCACTATCACATCTTTCCAATAGAGCAGTGACCAGCACTGCACACAGTACTCCCCCGAAGTCTGGCCAAGGTTACAGAGTCATAGACTACAACAGCAAAGAAACAGGCCCTTCGATCATCTAGTCCATGCCAACATGATCTGTCTAGTCCCATCTACCTGCACCCAAATGATAATCCTCCATATCCCTTTAATCCATGTGGCTAACCAATTTTCTTGTAAATCTTGCAAATGATCTGGCAGTTCATTCCACACACACTATCCTCTAAGTGAAGAGGTTTCCGCTCTGATTCATCTTAAATGTTTCACCACTCACCCTAAACCTATGACTTCCAGTTCTGATCTCATCCAGCCAAAGTGAAGAACCCTGCTTGCATTTACTCTGTCTATACCCCTCACAATTGTGTGTACTGTATCTCTATCAAATCTTCCCTCATTTTCCTCTGCTCCAGGGAATAATATCCTAACCTATTCAACCTTTCCCTATATCTCAGGTCTTCAAGTTCCAGTAACATCCTTGTAAATTTTCTCTGCACTTTTTCAAGCTTACCTACATCTTTCCTGAACACAAATTTGGTGTTGGTACCAGAATTTGTGGCAATACTTGAAGGCTGCCACAACACATTCTTAGGTGTATTGGTTGTTAGCTCAAATAATATATTTCACTGTGTTTCAACGTACACATAAAAAATAATCAGATTTGAATCTCAAATTTCATCAACATCTTGTCCAACATCAACATAACATCTCCACTCTGGTACTCAATACCCTCAGTCTCTTATAAAGTTGGACCATAATCTTTCTGCTCTTGTACTTAATGAACAAAGGCCAGTATTCTCTATTCTTTCCTAACCATGTTATCCACTTATGCTATTTTCAAAGATATTTGGACTTGTACACCAAAATCCCTCTTTTCCTTGATACTCATGACGTTACCATAGAAACATAGAAAACCTACAGCATAATACAGGCCCTTCAGCCCACAAAGCTGTGCCGAATATGTCCCTACCTTAGAACTACCTAGGCTTTACCCATAGCCCTCTATTTTTCTAAGCTCCATGTAGCCATTCAGGAGTCTCTTAAAAGACCCTATCGTATCCACCTCCACCACCGCCGCCGGCAGCCCATTCCAAGCACTCACCACTCTCAGTGTAAAAAAACTTACCTCTGAAATCTCCTCTATACCTACTTCCAACCACCTTAAAACTATGCCCTCTCATGCTAGCCATTTCCGCCCTGGGGAGAAGCCTCTGACCATCCACACAATCAGTGCCTCTTATTAGCTTGTACACCTCTATCAGGTCACCTCTTATCCTCCGTCACTCCAAGGAGAAAAGGCCAAGTTCACTCAACCTATTCTCATAAGGCATGCTTCCCAATCCAGGAAACATCCTTGTAAATCTCCTCTGCACCCTTTCTATGGTTTCCACGTCCTTCCTGTAGTGAGGCGACCAGAACTGAGCACAGTACTCCAAGTGGGTCTGGCCAGGGTCCTATATAGAAACATAGAAAATAGGTGCAGGAGAAGGCCATTCAGCCCTTCGAGCCTGCACCGCCATTCAGTATGATCATGGCTGATCATCCAACTCAGAACCCTGTACCTGCTTTCTCTCCATACCCCCGATCCCTTTTGCCACAAGGGCCATATCTAACTTCTTCTTAAATATAGCCAATGAACTGGCCTCAACTGTTTCCTGTGGCAGAGAATTCCACAGATTCACCACTCTCTGAGTGAAGAAGTTTTTCCTCATCTCGGTCCTAAAAGGCTTCCCCTTTATCCTTAAACTGTGACCCCTCGTTCTGGACTTCCCCAACATCTGAAACAATCTTCCTGCATCTAGCCTGTCCAATCCCTTTAGAATTTTATACGTTTCAATAAGATCCCCCCTCAATCTTCTAAATTCCAGTGAGTATAAGCCTAGTCAATCCAGTCTTTCTTCATATGAAAGTCCTGCCATCCCAGGAATCAATCTGGTGAACCTTCTTTGTACTATGGCAAGAATGTCTTTCCTCAGATTAGGGGACCAAAACTGCACACAATACTCTAGGTGCGGTCTCACAAAGGCCTTGTACAACTGCAGTAGAACCTCCCTGCTCCTATACTCAAATCCTTTTGCTATGAATGCCAACGTACCATTTGCCTTTTTCACTGCCTGCTATACCTGCATGCCCACCTACAATGACACCCAGGTCTCGTTGCATCTCGCCTTTTCCTAATCGGCCACCATTCAGATAATAATCTGTTTTCCTGTTCTTGCAACCAAATGGATAACCTCACATTTATCCACATTAAATTGCATCTGCCATGAATTTGCCCACTCACCTAACCTATCCAAGTCACCCTGCATCATCTTAGCATCTTCCTCACAGCTAACACTGTCGCCCAGCTTCGTGTCGTCCGCAAACTTGGAGATGCTGCATTTAATTCCTAAATCATTAATATATATTGTAAACAACTGGGGTCCCAGCACTGAGCCTTGCGGTACCCCACTAGTCACTGCCTGCCATTCTGAAAAGGTCCTATTTACTTCCACTCTTTGCTTCCTGTCTGCCAACCAATTCTCTATCCACATCAATACCATACCCCCAATACCACGTGCTTTAAGTTTGCACACTAATCTCCTGTGTGGGACCTTGTCAAAAGCCTTTTGAAAATCCAAATATACCACATCCACTGGCTCTCCCCTATCCACTCTACTAGTTACATCTTCAAAAAATTCTATAAGTTTCATCAGACATGATTTTCCTTTCACAAATCCATGCTGACTTTGTTCAATGATTTCACTGCTTTCCAAATGTGCTGTTATCACATCTTTGATAACCGACTCTAGCATTTTCCCCACCACCGATGTCAGGCTAAACGGTCTCTAATTCCCTGGTTTTTCTCTCCCTCCTTTTTTAAAAAGTGGGGTTACATTAGCTACCTTCCAATCCTCAGGAACAAATCCAGAATCTAAGGAGTTTTGAAAAATTATCACTAATGCATCCACTATTTCTTGGGATACTTCCTTAAGCACTCTGGGATGCAGACCATCTGGCCTTGGGGATTTATCTGCCTTTAATCCCTTCAATTTACCTAACACCACTTCCCTGCTAACATGTATTTCCCTCAGTTCCTCCATCTCACTAGACCCTTGGTCCCCTACTATTTCCAGAAGATTATTTATGTCCTCCTTAGTGAAGGCAGAATCAAAGTAGTTATACAATTGGTCTGCTATGTCCTTGTTCCCTATGATCAATTCACCTATTTCTGACTGTAAGGGACCTACATTTGTCTTAACCAATCTTTCTCTTTTCACGTATCTCTAAAACCTTTTACTGTCAGTTTTTATGTTCCCTGCTGGCTTTCTCTCATAATCTTTTTTCCCTTTCCTAATTAAGCCCTTCTATGCCTGTATGCTTTCTTAACCACTGAGTCAACCTGCGTAGCAGCTTTGAGTGTCTTATGGATTCAGACCGCAAGATCCCTGTGATCCTCCACACTGCCAAGAGTCTTACCATTAATACTATATTCTGATGTCCTCCTCTGCTGGACTGTGAATTTCTCCCAGTCCTCAGGTGTGCCACTTTTTTTGGCTAATTTATATGTTCCTTCTTTGGACTTGATACTATCCCTAATTTCACTTGTCAGCCATGGGTGCAGTACCTTCCCTGGTTTATTCTTTTGCCAAACTGGGATGAACAATTGTTGTAGTTCATCCATGCGATCTTTAAATGCTTGCCATTGCATATCCACCATCAACTCTTTAAGTATCATTTGCCAGTCTATCTTAGCTAATTCACGTCTCATACCTTCAAAGTTACCCTTCTTTAAGTTCAGAACCTTTGTTTCTGAATTATCTATGTCACTCTCCATCTTAATGAAGAATTGCACCATATTATGGTCACTCTTACCCAAGGGACCTTGCACGACAAGATTGCTAACTAACCCTTCCTCATTGCTCAATATTTGATCTAGAATGGCCTGCTCTCTAGTTGGTTCCTCGACATGTTGGTTCAGAAAACCATCCCACATACATTCCAAGAAATCCTCTTCCTCAGCATCCTTACCAATTTGGTTCACGTTATATAGCTGCACATTACCTCTCAGCTGCTAAACTCAATCCCATGATTGATGAAGGCCAATGCACTGTATGCCTTCTTAACCACTGAGTCAACCTGCATAGCAGCTTTGAGTGTCTTATGGACTCAGACCACAAGATTCCTCTGATCCTCCACACTGCCAAGAGTCTTACCATTAATACTATATTCTGCCATCATATTTGACCTACCAAAATGAACCACCTCATACTTATCTGGGTTGAACGCCATCTGTCACTTCTCAGCCCAGTTCTGCATCCTATCAATGTCCCTTTGTAACCTCTGACAGCCCTCCACACTATCCACAACACCCCCAACCTTCGTGTCATCAGCAAATTTACTAACCCATCCCTCCACTTCCTCATCCAGGTCATTTATAAAAATCATGAAGAGTAGGAGTCCCAGAGCAGATCCCTGAGGCACACCACTGGTTACTGACCTCCATGCAGAATATGACCCTTTTACAACCACGCTTTGCCTTCTGTGGGCAAGCCAGTTCTGGATCCACAAAGCAACATCCCCTTGGATCCCATGCCTCCTTACTTTCTCAATAAGCCTTGCATGGGGTACCTTATCTCATGCCTTGCTGAAATCCATATACACGACATCTACTGCTCTTACTTCATCAATGTGTTTAGTCACATCCTCAAAAAATTCAATCAGGCTCGTAAGGCATGACTTGCATTTGACAAAGCCAGGCTGACTATTCTTAAGCATATTATGCCTCGCCAAATGTTCATATATCCTGCTTCTCGGGATCTTCTCCATCAACTTACCAATCATTCATGATATGTCCTAACCTTGACAAAGCTCAGCAAGAGTAAAGGTCCGCGACCCTCTTATAGAACAGAATGGAAAGCAAGAAACAGACAGGGAATGGCATAACTAACAGTGAATCAGAAGGAGGGTTTTAAATCCAGGTCCAAGAATTGTACAGTTTCCACAGTTTCAAATTCACTTTCTGGGAAAGCAATTGATGTTCACCTCTGTGGTTTAAGGAAGTAAAGACCTCCTGACCATCAGAGAGCAAGAAATGTAGAAGGTAACACACAATCAACTCATTCTGAAATCAACCATCAGGCATGGGAGCAGAATTAGGGCATTTGACCCATTGAGTTGCTCTGCCATTCCATCATGGCTAATTTATTATCCCTCTCAACCCCATTCTCCTGCCTTCTCCCCATAACATTTAACATCCTTACTAATCAGGAACCTATCAATTTCTGCTTTAAGTATACTCAATGACTTGGGCTCCACAAACATCTGTGGCAATGAACGTCACACTTAGTGGTTTTAAACTGTATTCTAATTATTTAATATATAACATTTTCAGATTGAAAACTTTTGCCCGATGCTTCCAGAAAGAATAAAAAATGTTGCTGCTGCTAATGCCTTAAAGCCTAAGGTGAGTGAAATTAATTGTTAATGTTTGTTTAAAAACATAACATTTTTTGATTCCAGTTGGTATATATCCTTTTAATAAAATATTCACGTTACAAAGGACATATAGACATGTCTCAGTTCTCATGTCTACGTACTTATAAACAAAATAAATGTCTCATAGTGTCACACACAAAAAGCTGGAGGAACTTAAGCATCTTTGGAAATGCATGAGCTGTCAACGTTGTTGAAGATGCTGCCTAACTTGTTGAGTTCCACCAACACTTCGTGTGTCTTATTCTGCATTTCCAGCATCTGTAGAATCTCTGGTGTTTATGTGGAAGGGGCAGATAGGTCAGCATCTGTGGAGTGTAAAACAGTCAACAACTCAGGTATGCAACCTTTAATCAGAATTGGGCAGTTCACAGACTCGAAGCAATGACTTTCTCTCTCCACATATGTTGTCATTCTTGCTGAATGTTTCCTGCATTTTCAGTTTGAATACTGAACAATGAGGCCCAGATTACAGGATCCCAGCAAAATGTTTTCCTGGATAATGTTGCTTTTGTATAAAACAGTTATAGGTGCTGCCTAACCTGCCAAGGTACCCTGCACTGGCTCCTTCACCCCTTTCCTCTTCCTAACTGTCACCCAGTTTCCTGTGTCCTACCTCTCTATATGTCCTATCTATCATCCCTTCAGCCCCCCGAATGATCCGGAATTCATTCAGTTCCAGCTCCAACTCCCTAACACAGTTTGTTAGAAGTTGCAGCTGGATGCAGTTCTAGCAGTTGTAGTCATCAGGGACTCTGGAGGTCTCCCTGCCTTCCCACATCCCACAAGAAGAGAATTCAACTATCCTGCCTGGCATCTCTACTGTCCTAGCTGGGCAGATAAAAAGAAAGGAAGGGAAAAAAAGCCTAACCTTGAGCTTTTCTTTTCTTTTCAATCTGTGACTGAAGCCTCTCTTCACAGAAACCTTGAAGAGCTAAAGCCTCAAGATCACCACTCTGACTCTGTCCCCTCCAAGGAGGCCTGATGCGCTTGTCCCTACCTTCCTTTCATTTGCTTTTGTTAATCAATCCCAAATGCCAATCAGTTGTTGGTCAAAGCTCTATTTTGCTCTAGCGACCCACTGCTCCCTTTTCTACTTGGGCACTGGACCTGAGTGAAATCCCCTTCCCTCAAAACTTATAATGTCTGAACTGTCACTCGTCAAAGCTCTTTTTAGTATGACGTTAGTCTGACATTCAAGGAAGACAAGTATAATCGATATAATAGTCAAACAGGAAAATATCTTTATTCCTAATTTAGGCCACCCTAAGGTTGAGAATGCTCAGCTTATGAACACCTCGACATACGAATGAGCTCCCATAATGTTTTTAAATTTAAATTCATCTACAGTTGTTTATTTCAATGGAAGAACTAATTTTCTCTGCCTCCAAAATTTGTTCACTCTTCTTAGCTTTGTGTGTTTTCATTGCCAGTCTGGTTACCAGAGAGTCGATTTTGAGTATTAGAGTAATACAGCCGGGAAGAGGCCCTTCGGCCTAGCTGCTCAGTGTTGACCACAGCATTCTCGCTGAAACTCCCTTACTTTCAGACCTATGGACAAAATCGAATTTCTACAGACATCTGTGAAAGCAAAAGCTTTTAATAACCCAGGCCTGGCTCTGCACATATGAAAACACTCTGTATTGACTTGTGATGGTTTCACTGTAATTCTGCAAGGTGAAAAAGATATATGATGGAATTTTTTTCTCTAGTGAGGATGTCTGAAAAATTACTTGTGACAAATTAGTTAGCTTAGACTTAGGACTTAACTACAAATTGGATTCTTTAAGATGACAAACAAAGATAAATCCCGTTAGACAGTGACAAGAGGGGTTATGGGTTTCCTGCTGTTGTAACTTGGAGCCAACAATAAAATCTAGACAATAATAAATTCTTTAGGAGCAGAATTAGGCCATTCAACCCATCAAATCCGAAGAGACATCCTTCTATTCTGAGTCTGTGCCCTCTGGTCCTAGACTCCGCCACTATAGGAAACATCCTCTCCACGTTTACTCTATCTAGGCCTTTCAATATTTGATAGCTTTCAATTAGATACTCCTCCTAAACTCCAGTAAGTACAGGTCCAGAGTCATCAGGCACTCATCATGAATTAAATCCTTTCATTCCAGGGATAATTCTTATAAACCTCCCCTGAATCCTCTCCAAAATTGTTCACAATACTCCAAGTCCAGTCTGACCAATAACTCTATTCAAGCTGCTAAGCTATTGATGAGTATGAATAACATAGACCCACCAGCAGAATTTGCCTCAGAACCATGCATTCGGGTTGGTTTTTAGCATAGTATGAAGTTATGCATCTTAGAATATGACAGCTGGCCATTTCTTTTCAGCCCACGTGGCAAGTGGAAAGGGGAGGTGGCTTTTTTTTTACCAACAGCTATGCCAACAAATTCTTGAACTGAGAATGATTTGCATTTATCCTCGCCTTGTTAAGCATTTCAGCACCTTCTGGGAAATAATGGAGGAATGTATGTTGGATTGAGTTCCGCTGACATTGGCAACCCATTATGTCACTCAAGATTTCCAGCATAGTCATAAAATCCATTGCCTTACCTTCATCCTCTTTTCTGGTAACTTCCTCGAAAAACTTTTCTGGTAACTTACTCACAACTTACCATGCACAAAGCCGCACTGACGATTCCTAATCAGTCCCTTACTATCCAAATACTCATATATCCAGTCCCTTAGAATACCTTCAAATAACTTTACCACTTCTGATGTCAGGCTGACTGGCCTATAATTTCCTGGCTTATTTGTAGAGCAGTTTTTAAATATCAGAACAACTATGGCTATTCTCCAATCCTCCAACACCTCACCTGTCCTTATAGATAATTTAAGTATTTCTGTTAGGGCCCCTGCAAGTTCTGCAGTACCCCTCAAGGTCCAAGGGAACACCTTGTCAGGGCCTCGGGATTTATCCAACCTAATTTGCTTCAAGGCAGTAAACACCTCCTCCTCTGTAATCTGTATAGGGTCCATAACCTTGCTGTTGCTTTGCTTCATATCTATAGTCTCTGTGTCTGTCTTCTGAGTAAATGCAGATGCAACAAATCCTTTTAAGTTATCCCCCATCTCTTTCAGCTCCATGCACAGATTACCATTCTGATCCTCCAGAGGACTGATTTTGTCCCTTGCAATCCTTTTGCTCTTAATATGTCTGCAGAAGCCCTTGTTCTTCACCTTGTTTACTAAAGCAACCTTGTGTCTTCTTTCAGTCATCCTAATTCCTTTCTTATGTGCACGTCACATACTCCTCAAGTACCTTATTTGTTCCTACCTGCCTATACCTGTTATGCACCTCCTTCTATTTTCTTAACCAGGGCCTCAATATCTCCCAGAAACCAAGGTTCCCTAAACATGGTATCCTTGCCTTTTTTTTTCAGATTGGAACTTAAAAACTGTACTTTCAAGTTTCACTTTTGAAGTCCTCCCACTTACCAAGTACACCCTTGCAAGAAAACAACCTGTCCCGATCCACACTTGCCAGATCCTTTCAGATGCCGTCAAAGTTGGTCTTTCTCCAACTTAGAAGCCAAGGACCAGATCCTTATTACCTTGAAACTAATGACATTATGATCACTAGATGCAAAGTGTCCCCCTGCACAAACCTTGGTCACCTGTCCTGTCTCAATCCCTAATAGAAGACCTGGTATCATACTCTATGTAGTTGGGACTTCTATGTACTGATTAAAGAAACTTTCCTGAACATATTTGACAAACTCTTTCCTATCCAGCCCTTTTACAGTTTGGGAGTCCCAGACAATATGTCAGTGGCAGTCAACGTCTGCAGAATATCTTGTGTCTATGTTATTGAACAGATAGATTTTCCCTGTCTTGTTGGGTTCTGAGTGCAAGGTGTACTTTTTTTTAAAGGCAGGTTTGAACACTGATTTCCTTTGGTTCTATCCAATGCTGACATGAAATTTGTTAGGGAACATTTGGCTATATGTAGTTGCACTGTTGCTGGGAAAAGGAGATGAACCACCACTGCCTTGTCATTGGTAATCATGCATCTGGCTTCACAGCACGTTTACTGTATGGTTCACAATTCTGATTATTCTGTTTGTTGCAAGGCTAAAATGTTAAGCAGCCTGGATGGTTTACTAACAACACTGGCTGAACGTGAAGAACTTCTGTGGATAAAACTAAGAATAGAGAGAATGAATGAGAAATGGATAATGGCTGTGAAAGCATTGGCTAAGAAATATAATCTGCAAAATCGACCGCAGAAAAAGGTATTAAAGCTATTAAGAGGTTTTCTTAAATTTTGTAAAAGTATTTATTTCAAAACTGAAGTAAGAAACAAAGAAGTACAGACATGTTGGTTATGCTACAACTGCTCTAGCAATATTTAGCTGGGCAGCACGTAGTATAGCGGTTAACGTGACACTTCATAGTGAAAGCATCCTGGGTTTAAATCACCTCCACCCTCCACACCTAATCTGTAAGGCATTTGTACATTCTCCCTGTGACCATGTGGGTTTCTTCCAGTTTCCTCCCACAGTCCAAAGATGTATGGGTTGGCAGGTTAATTGGTCACATGGATGTAACTAGGTGGAGTGGGTTCATTAGGCCAGAAAGCCTGTTACCATACTATACTGTACTTAAGATAAAAATTTACAATAAAAGATTTTGTCTAGTTTTCTTAAATTGTCAAGACTATTTTAATTTAACTATTTAATATACATATATACTTACTGTAATTCACTTATGTACTGTTTTCTATGTTATCATGTATTGCATTGTACTGGTAGCACTAAGTTAACAAATTTCACAACATATGCCTGTGATATTAAACCTGATTCTCATTCTGATCTCTTGGATTTTAAGCTCCCAACTATGATTTTCTTTCAGCCTCGAGTCAGATGCCCACAGCATCCTACCTACTAATCTCTAACTGTACTACAAAATTATCTACCTTGTTCCATATACTGAGTGCATTCAAATATAACATCTTCAATCGTGTATTCAATACTTTTTGACTTTTGCCTCCTGTTTCTGAATCTGGTATTTTTCTGCAGAGGAAAGTGCTTTTCAGTACATAGAACATTAGAGCATGTGAGCCCTTGGCCCACAATGTTGTGCTGACCCTTTAACCTACACTAAGATCAATCTAACCCTTCCCTCCTACAAGGCCCTCCATTTTTCTTTCACCCATGTCCCTATCTATAAGTCTGTTAAATATACCTAATGTATTTTCCTCGACCACTACACCTGGTAGCACAATCCAGGCAGTCTGTGCAAAAAAAATACCTCTGACATGCCCCCATCTTTTCCTCAAATCAGCTTAAAATTATGCATCCTCATATTAGCGATTTCCACCCTGGGAAAAAGTCTTTTGCTGTCCACTTGATCGATGCCTCTTATCATCTTGTACACTATCAAATCACCTCTCATTATCCTTCATTCCAAAGACAAAAGTCCTTGCTTGATCATCCTATCCTCATAAGGCATGCTCTTTAATCCAGGCAGCATCCTGGTAAATCTCCTCTGCATCCTCTCTAAAGCTTCCACATCTTTCCTATAATGAGAACTGAAGATAATCTTCCAAGTGTAACTTTGTATCATTCTAATAAAATTTAGCTGTACTGTGAGCAAAGATTGTGGTTGCTATGATCACAGACGTGTACAACAGGCACTTCCCTTTATTGTCTAATATATGCATTTAGACATGGGTAGGATTATGCACCATGCATACGAGCGCAGAACCAGCACAGATGGTAAGAAGAGAGTATAGAACATATGAGTATGTTGATGGAGGAGAGTGAGTGAGTTCGAAATGGGATGAAGATCATAAGACCATAAGGTATAGGAGCAGAATTTGGCCATATGGCCCATTGAGTCTGCTCTCCCAACCTTTCATGTCTGATTCAATTTTCCTCTCAGCCCAATATCCTGCCTTCTCCCCATATCCCTTTATGCCCTGACCAATCAAGAATCTATCAACCTCTGCCTTAAATATACATAAAGACTTGGCCTCCACAGCTGCCTGTGGCAACAAGTCCCACAGATTCATCACTTTCTGGCTGAAAAAACTCCTCCTCATCTCCATTCTAAATGGACACCCCCCTATTCTGATGTTGTGTCTTCTGGACTTAGACACCCTACCTTAAGGAACATCATCTCTTCACTTAGAAAATACTGTAGTCAACCCTTTCATTTCTTCTACCAAAGTGAATGGCCGTGTAGTTCTCAATACTGTATTCCATCTGCCATTTCTTTGCCCATTCTCCTCGTCTGTCAAAGTCCATAAGACCATAAGATGCAGAAGCAGAATTAGGCCACTTGGCCCATCAAGTCTGTTCCACTATTCAATCATGGCTGATCTATTTTCACCTTCCTCAGCCCTACTCCCCAAGCTTCTCCCATAACCTTTGATGCCATGTACAATCAAGAACCTACCAAGCTCTGCCTTAAATACACACAACAATCTGGCCTCCACAGCTGCTTGTGGTAAAAAATTCCACAAATTCTCCATCCTCTGTTTTAAATAGATGTTCCCCTATTTTGAGACTGTGCTCGCTTGTCCTAGATTCTCCCAGCACAGGAAACATCCTTTACACATTGAGTCTGTCTAGGCCTTTCAAGTTTTGAAAGGTTTCAATGAGATCCCCCCCCCACCCTTATAAACTCCAGTGTGTACAGACCCAGAGCTGTCAAACGTTCCTCGTATGATACCCCTTTCATTTCCAGAATCATCCTTGTGAACCTCCTCTGAACCCTCCCCAATGCCAGCAAGTCTTTTCTGAGATAAGGACCCCAAAAGGTGAGGCCTCACCAGTGTCTTATAAAGCCTCAGCATCACATCCCTACTCTTGTATTCTAGACCTCTTGAAATGAATGCTAACTAACACGGCATTTGCATTCCTCTCCACTGATTCTACCTGCAAGTTAACCTTTAGGGTGTTCTGCACAAGGACTCTCAAATCCCTTTGCATCTCAGATTTTTGGATTTTCTCCTTGTTTAGAAAATAGTCCACACATTTATTTCTACTACCAAAGTGCATGACCATGCAATTTCCAACATTGTATTTCATTTGCCACTTTCTTGCCCATTCTCCTAATCTGTCTAAGTCCCTCTGCAGCCTACCTGCTTCCTCAACGCTACCTGCCCCTCCACCAATCTTTGTATCATCTGCAAACTTGGCAGCAAACCCATCTATTCCATCATCTAAATCATTTATATACAGCATAAAACAAAGCAGTCCCTGCGGAACACCACTACTCACTGGCAGCCAAGCAGAAAAGGACCCTTTTATTCCCACTCACTGCCTCCTACCAATCAGTCAATGCTCTAACCATGCCAGTGACTTTCCTGTAAAACCATGGGCTCTTAGTTTTGTAAACAGCCTCATGTGTGGCACTTCGTCAACCTTCTGGGAGTTTTGTATAAGCACTCGCAAGCCCCTCTGCACCTCTGATGTTTGAACCTTCTCCCCATTTAAATAATAGTCTGCACTATTGTTCCTTTTACCAAAATGTATTATCATACATTTCACAATCCTGTTTTCCATCTGCCACTTTTTTGCCCATTTGTCAAAGTCCTGCTGCAATCACATTGCTTCCTCAGCACTTCCTACCCTTCCACATATCTTCATATCATCTGCAAATTTTCCCACAAAGCCGTCAATTCCATTATACAAATTATTGACAAAACAATGTGAAAAGTAGCAATGCCAATACTGTCCCCTGAGAAACACAAGTCAGTGGCAGGCCAACCAGAAAAGGGCCCTTTTATTTTCATTCACTACCTCCTGCCTGTCAGCCATTCTTCTATCCATGCCAGTATCTTTACTACAATGCCATAGGGTTTTATCGTGTTAAGCAACCTCATGTGTGGCACCTTATCAAATGCCTTCTGAAAATCCAAGTAAATGACATCCACTGCCTCTCCTTTGTCCACTCTGCTTGTTACTTCCTCAAAGAACTCAAACAGATTTGTCAGGCAAGATTTCCCTTCACAGAAACCATGCTGACTTTGACTTATTTTACCATTAGTCTCCAAGTATCTTGAAACCTCGTCCTTAATAACAGACTCTAACTCTTTTCCAACCACTGAGATTAGGCTAATTGGCCTATAATTTCCTTCCTTTTGCCTTTCTCCCTTCTTAAAGAGTGGAGGGGCACTTGCAATCTTCCAGTCCTCAAGGACTATCCCAGAATCAAGTAATTCTTGAAAGATCATGACCAATGCATCCATTATCTCTTCAGCAACCTCTCTCAGGACTCTGGGATGTAGTCCATCTGGCCCAGGTCACTTATCCACCGCCTTGCAATTTTTCCTTTGTAATAGCAATGGCACTCACTCCTGTTCCCTGACACTCCCGGACCTCTGGCACACTGCCTGTGTCCTTCACAGTGAAGACAGATGCAAAGTACCAATTAAGTTCATCTTACTACCTCACCAGCATCATTTTCCAGTGGTCCAATATCAAGACTCACGTCACTTTTACTCATTATATAAATGAAAAAAACCTTTTGGTATCCTGCTTTACATTATTGGCTCATTTGCCCTCATATTTTCTCTTTTCCCTTCTTATTGCTTTTTTAGTTGCCTTTCGTTGGATTTTAGAAGCTTCTCAATCATTCAACTTCCCATTCACTTTTGCTAATTTATATGCTCTTTCCTTGGCTTTTATGCAGACCTTAACTTCTTTTGTCAGCCACGGTTGCCTACCCCTGCCATTCGAGAACTTCTTCCTCTGTTGGAGATATCTATCTTGCACCTTTCAAACTATCCCTAGAAACTTCAGCCATCTCTGCTCTGCCGTCATCCTCACCAGTATCCTCCTCCAATCCACCTGGACAAGCTCCTCTCTCATGTCTCTGTAATTCCCTTTATTCCATTGTGATACAGACACATGTGAGTTATGCCTCTCCCTCTCAAATTGTAGTATGAATTCAATCATATTATGATCACTGTCTCCTAAATGTTCCTTTACATTAAGCTCCCTAATAAGATCTAGGTTATTACACAACACCCAATCTAAGAGAGCCCTTCCCTGAGTAGTTTCAAGCACAAGCTGCTCTAAAAAGCCATCTTGTAGGCATACAACAAATTCCTTCTTTTGCAATCCGACACCAATCAGATTTTCTCAACCCCCTTACATATTGAAATCCCCCTTTACTATTGTGACATTACCCTATTATGTGTCTTTTTCAGCTCCCTTTGCAATCTCAACCCCACATGTTGGCTACTACTTGGAGGGCTATATACGATTCCCATAATGTTTTTTGCTGTCCTTGCAATTTCTTAACTCCACCACAAAACATTCTCTAACCCTATGTTACTGCTTTCTAAAAATGTAATTCCATCTCTTACCGATAGAGTCACACACTGCCTATGCCTTTTTGTCAGTCCTTTCGACATAAAGTACATCCGAGTACCTCAAAACCTCATCCTTAACAACAGACTCAAACATTTTTCCAACCAGTGTTAGGCTTAGTGGCTAATAATTTCCTTTCTTTTGTCTTCCTCCCTTCTTAAAGAGTGGGGTGAGACTTGCAAACTTCCAGTCCTTCCAACTATATTCTTTCAGCTGCGACACAGTGATGCCCACGATGTCATATCGACCAATTTCTAATTGCGCCACAAGTTCGTCCACCTTATTCCAAATGCCATGTGCATTTAAATACAGCACTTTCAGTCCTGCATTCTTTACCCTTCTGAATTTTACCTTTGTGGTACAATTTAACTCTTTGCTTTGTCCACATTTGTACCCAATCCTTGGCTGTCCTTTCTTGCCATCATGTCACACCCATCATCTACTTGTAAACCTGCTGGCTCATCCTCAGCTTTATCATACTGGTTCACATCCCCCTGCCATATTAGTTTAATCCACTCCCAACAGCTCTAGTAAACCTGCCTGTAAGAATATTGGTCCCTCTCGGATTCAAGTGCAACCCGTCCCTTTTGTACAGGTCACACCTGCCCCAGAAGAGTTCCCAAAGATCCAGAAATCTGAATTCCTGCCCCCTACTCCAATTCTTCAGCCACGTATTGATCTGTCACCTCATTCTATTCCTCTCCTCACTGTCGTGTAGCACAGGCAGCAATCCTGCAATTACTACCCTTCCTAAATCCCTATATTCTTTTATTGGGATCTCCTCCCTTTATCTTCCCATGCCGTCGTTACCAATATGAACCATGATTTCTGACTGCTCACCCTCCCTTATGGTGGGCACGTCCAGAAACATCTCAGACCCTGGTACCTGGGAGGCAAACTACCATCCGTGTTTCCTTTTCTCATCCGTAGAATTACCCTAACTCTAGAGTCCCCTATAACTGCTGCCATCTTCTTTTCCCTATCCTTCTGAGCCACAGCGCCAGACTCAGTGCCAGAGGCACAGCTGTTGCTTCCCTCCCCCAGGGAGGTCATAACCCCCAACAGTACTCAAAATGGAGCACTTGTTGTTGAGAGTGATGGCCACAGGGGTGCTTCCCTCCCTGTAGCTCCTGTCTATCACTGCCTTACTTCCCCTAACAAGCCGAAGGCCATCGAGCTCCAGTTCCCTAACACGATCTCTAAGGAGCTGCATGTTGATGGAGCTGCATGTTGATGCACCTGACACAGATGTTGCCATTCGGAGAGGCTGTGAGTCCCACATCTGACACCCAGAACAGAAAACTGACTCTATGGATTCTATGCTCTCTAGAGTTGAAAAAGAAATAAAGAGTGCCTTACTGAGACTCCGCCTGTTCTCCCAGAAGCCTATATCTTTCCTACTCTGCCTCAGACTACCACTCCAACAATGACCGATCCACTAGGTGGTAATTTTCTTTTATAAATACTGGATTTCCCGTTGAAAATCTTTGTCGGACCTGTGCAGGAACACTCCTGTTGCATCTGTGCAGTACTCCAATCAATGACTCCTGTCAAAAAACTTGCTGCTTAGGGGGTGGAGTGACATTGCAATTTTCTGGTCTTCTGGCACCATGCCAGAGTCCATTGATTTCTGAAAGATCATTTCTAATGCCATTACGATCTCTAATGCTACCTCTTTCAGAACCCTAGCTTCGGGTGACTTATGTACCTTTAGGTCTTTCAGCTTTTTGATGACCTATTAGCTATGATCTTTGAATCCTCTTTGGCTGCAGGGGAAGTGCTGGAGGACTGGAGAATGGCAAATGTAGTTCCCTTGTTTAAAAAAGGTAATAGGGAGAAACTTGGGAATTATAGACTGGTGAGTCTTATATCAGTGATCTGCAAACTACTGGAAATGATTCTTAAGGATAGGATCTATGAGCATTTGGAGAAGTACAATCTACTCATGGATAGTCAACATGGCTTTGTGAAGGGAAGATCGTGCCTCACAAGCCTGATTAAGTTTTTTGAAGAGGTAACAAAAGAAATTGATGAGGATAGGGCAGTGGATGTGGTCTAAATGGACTTTAGCAAAGCATTTGACAAGGTCCCTCATGACAGACTCATCCAGAAAGTCATGAGGCATGGGATAAGTGGAACCTTGGCTGTTTGGATAAAAAATTGGCTTAAAGGAAGAAAGCAGAGGGTAGTTGTGAAAGGAAAGTATTCTGTCTGGAGGTCGGTGACTAGTGGAGTGCCGCAGGGATCTGTCCTGGGACCCCTGCTATTTGTGATTTTTATAAATGACCTGGATGTAGAGGCAGAAGGATGGGTGAGTAAGTTTGCAGATAACATGAAGATTGAAGGAGTTGTGGATGGAGCTGTAGGTTGTCAAAGGTTACAAGAGGATATAGACAGGCTGCAGAGTTGGGTAGAAAAATGGCAGATGGAGTTCAATCCGGACAAGTGTGAGATGATGCATTTTGGAAGGACAAACCAGAAGAGTGAGTACAGGATTAATGGTCAGTTACTTAAGAGTGTGGATGAACAAAGGGACATTGGGGTTCAAATCCATACATCCCTCAAGGTCACTGCGCAGGTTGATAGGGTAGTTAAGAAGGCCTATGGGATGCAAGGCTTCATTAACAGTGGGATTGAGTTCAAGAGTAGAGAGGTCATGTTGCAACTCTACAAATCTCTGGTGAGACTGCACTTAGAGTATTGTGTTCAATTCTGGTCACCTCATTATAGGAAGGATGTGGAAGCTATGGAGAGGGTGCAGAGGAGTTTTACCAGTATGTTGCCTGGTTTAGAGAACAAGTCATATGAAGCAAGGTTAGCAGAGCTGGGACTTTTCTCTTTGGAGCGTAGAAGAATGAGAGGGAACTTGATAGAGGTCTACAAGATTATGAGAGGCATAGATAGGGTGGATAGTCAGTACCTGTTTCCCAGGGCACCAATAGCAAACACCTGAAGGCATATGTACAAAGTTAAGGGAGGGAAGTTTAGGGGAGACATCAGGAGTAAGTTTTTTTACACAGAGGGTTGTGAGTGCCTGGAATGACTTGCCAGGGATTGTGGTGGAAGCTAAAACATTAGGGGTATTTAAGAGCCTCTTGGACAGGCATATGGATGAAAGAAAAATGGGTTATGGGTTAGTGTGGGTTTAGTACTTTTTTTAAAGGATTATATGGGTCAGCACAACATGGAGGGCTGAAGGGGCTGTACTGTGCTGTAGTGCTCTATGGTTCTCCATTGTAATAGTAACTGCACCCACTTCACACACTACAACATCCGGCATACTGCTAGTGTCTTCCACAGTGAAGACTGATGGAAAATACTCATGTAGTTCATCAGTCATCTCCTTGTCCCCCGTTATTATTTCTCCTGCCTCATTTTCTAGCAGTCTTATATCCACTCTCACCTCTCTTTTATTTTTTACAAACTTGAAACAGTTTTTGCTATCCACTTTGATATTGTTTGCTAGCTTGCTTTCATATTTCATCTTTTCCCTTCTAACGATTCTTTTAGTTGCTCTCTGTAGGTTTTTAAAAACTTCCAAATCTTCTGTCTTCCCACTAATTTTTGCTTTGTTGTATGCCGTCTCTTTTGATTTTACATTAGCTTTGACTTCCCTTGTCAGCTACAGTTGTACTATTTTACCATTTGAGTATTTCTTCATTTTTGGAATACACATGTCCTGCACCTTCCTCATTTTCCCCAGAAACTCACGCCATTGCTATTCTGCTGTCATCCCTGCCAGCAGCTCCTTCCAATTTACTTTGGGCAACTCCTCTCTCATACCTCTGTAATTTCCTTTATTTCCACTGAAATACTGTTATGTCAGACTTTACTTTGTTCGAATCAAATTTCAAGTTGAACACAATCATATTGTGATCACTGGTTCCTAAGGGTTCTTTTACCTTAAGCTCCCTAATCACCTCCGGTTCATTACTTAACACCCAATCCAGTATAACTTATTCCTTAGTAGAGTCAATAACAAACTTCTCTAAAAGACATCTCGTAGGCATTTAACAAACTCACTCTCTTGAGATCCATTTCCAGCCTAATTTTCCCAATCAACCTGCATGTTGAAATCTCCCATGACTACCATAACATTGCCCCTTTAACATTCCTTTTCTATCTCTCATTGTAATCTGTAGACCACATCCCAGCTACTGTTGGGAGGCCTGTATATAACTGCCATCGGGATCCTTTTACATTTGCAGCTTCTCTGCTCAACCCACAAGGATGCAACATCTTCCGATCCTATGTCACATCTTTCTACTGATTTGATGTCATTCTTTACCTAGAGCTAAACCACCTCCTCTGCTGATCTTCCTACCCGTCCAATATAACGTATAACCTTGGACCTTCAGTTCCCAACTACAACCATCCTTCAGCCGCAATTCAGTGATGGCCACAACATCATAGCTTACAATCTGTAATCATGCAACAAAATCATCTACCTTATTTCTTATACTCTGTGCATTGAGTTGTAATTTGAGTACTGTATTTGCTACCCTTTTTGATTCTGCATCCGTAACGCACATATTCACCCTGCTGGCTGCGTTTTTGGCATCTCATCTGCCTGCCCTTCCTGACAGACAGACTGCATGTTATTAATGCATTTTTTATCATCCATCCCATCCTGAGTCCCTTTACTCCGGTTCCCACCCTACTGCCAAATTAGTTTAAACCTCCCAACAGCTCTGACAAACCCACTCACAGGAATATTGGTCCCCCTTGGATTCAGGTGCAACCTGTCACTTTTGAACAGGTCATACCTCCACCAGAAGAATCCCAGTGATCCAAGAACCTGAAGCCCAGTCCCCTGCACCAGCTTCTCAGCCATTCATTTATCTGCCAGATCATCCTGTTTCTATCCTCACTGGCGCATGGCACAGGCAGCAATCCAGAAATTACCACCCTGGAGGTTCTGCTTCTCAGCTTTCTACCTAGCTCTCTAAAATCTCTCTTCAGGACCTCATTCCTTTTCCTTCCTATGTCATTGGTACCAATATGTACCAAAACATCTGACTGCTCTTCCTCTCTCAAATCTTGGACGTGATCTGAGACAGCCCTGAACCTGACGCCTGGGAGGCAACATACTATTTGGGTGTCCTGTTCACATCCACAAACTCTCCTATCCGTTCCCCTGACTATTGGATCTAATATCACTATCACTCCCTTCTTGTCCCTCTTTCCCTTCTGCACCACAGACCCATGATCAGTACCAGTATCCCAGTCTCCTTGGCATTCCCCAGGGAGAGCACCCCCCAGAACAGTATCCAAAGCAGTATACTTTTTATTAAGGGAAATGGCCATGGGTGTTCTGTGCTAACTGCCTATTCACATTTCCATTTCTCCTGACAGCCCCCCAGCTATTTGCCTCCTGCAACTTCAGGATGACTACTTCCCTGTAACTTTGATCAATTATCTCCTTCTGTACAAGCTGAAAGTCATCCAGCTGCTGCTCCAGATCCCTAACATGGTCCTCAAGGAGCTATAGCCAGATGTACATCACACAGTCCTTCTGTAGCCACTCTACTTCCTCAAAACTACCTGCCCCTCCATATCGTCTGTAAACATTGTAACAAAGCCATCAGTTCCATCATCCAAATCATTGATATATAATGTAAAAATAATTGGTCCCAACACAGACCCCTGTGGTACACTACTAGTGACTGACAGCCAACCAGGAAAGGCTCACTTTATTGCCACTCTTCGCCTCCTGCCAATCAGCCACTGCTTTAGCCATCTTTCCTGTAATACCATGGGCTCATAGGTTGTTAAACAGCCTCATGTGTGGCACCTTGTCAAAGGGCGTCTGAAAATCCAAGTTCACAACATCAATTGATTCTCTGTTTTCTATCCTGCTTGTTGTTCCTTCAAAAAATTCCAACAGATTTGTCAAGCAAGATTTTCCCTTGAGGAGACCATGCTGACTACAGCCTATTTTATCATGTGCCTCCAAGTACCCTGAGACCTCATCCTTATGAATCACTCCAATATCTTCCAAACCACTGATGTCAAACTAATTGGCCTATAGTTACCTTTCTTCTGCTTCTCTCCTTTCCTGAAGAGTGGAGTGAGTCTTCTGGAACCATTCCAGAATGTAGTGATTCTTGAAAGATCATTACCAATGTCTCCATGATCTCTTTCAACCACCTGTTTCAGAACTCAGGGGTGTACACCATCTGGACCAGGTGACTTATCTACCTGAAGACCTTTCAGTTTCTCAAGAACCTTCTCTCTAGTTATGGTAACTTCACACACTTCCAGGTGTGTCAGGTGACCCCTGACACCTGGAACTTCCACCATACTACTCGTGTCTTCCACCATGAAGACTGATACAAAGTTCTTATTCAGTTCTTCTGCCATTTTGTTGTCCCCCATTACTATTTCTCCAGCATCATTTTCCAGCGGTTCAATATCCACTCTCACCTCTCTTTTACACTTTATATTCAATCTTTACCTTAATTACTTTTATAGTCGGCTTCTGTTGGTTTTTAAAAACTTCCCAATCCTCTAACTTTCCATTAATTTTTGCCGCCTCCTCTGCCTTCCTGTCTGTCCTCTTAATACAATATGTATCCTTGAATATTAAGCTCACAGCTATCATCTTCTTTCCTTCACTGATATCTACAACATCTTACCTGTGAATCTGTAACTGTGCTGCAAGTTTATCTACCTTATTCCATATATTGCACGCATTCAAATAAAACACCTTTTGTCCTGTATCCGCCCTTTTCGATTTTACCCACCTTTTACGTTGCAACTTATCTTTATACTCATTGCTGTTACTAAGGAGAAGGTGCTTGGGAAGCTGAACAGTCTGAAGGTAGGGTAAACCTGGACCAGGTGGACTATGCCCCAGGATTCTGAATGAGGCAGCTGGAGACATTGTGGAGGCATTAGTAATGACCTTTGAAGAATCACTAGATTCTGGCATGATTCTAGAGTACTGGAAAATTGCAAATGTCACTCCACTCTTTAAGAAGGCAGAATAAAGGAAATTATAGGCTAGTTAACCTGAATTCAATGGTTAGGAAGATGTTGGAGTTCAATATTAAGGATGAGGTTTCTGAGTATTTGGAAGTACATGATAAAATAGGCCAAAGTCAGCATTTTTCTATAGGGGAAATTGTGCCTGACAAATCTGTTGGAATTATTTGAGAAAAAACGGGCATGATAGACAAAGGAGTTTTTGTGGATGTTGTTTACTTGGATTTTCAGAAGCCTTTGAGAAGGGGTGCAGCACCTGAGGCTGCTTAACAAAATAAGAGCCCATGGAATTACAGGACAGGTGCTAACACTGAGAGAAGATTGGCTGATTGCCAGGAAGCAAAGGGTGAGAATAAATGTAGCTTTTTCTGCTTGGCTGTCAGTGACTGGTGATGTTCCACAGGGGTTGGTATTGGGACCACTCCTTTTCATATGTCAATGATTTAGATGACAGAATTCAGTCCTGATAAAGGGTCTTGGCTTGAAATGTCGACTGTACTCTTTTCCATAGATGCTGCCTGGTTGTTGAGTTCCTCCAGCATTGTGTGAGTGTTGCTTGGATTTCCAGCATCTGCAGATTTTCTCTTGTTTGTAGATGACAGAATTGATGACTTTGTGGCCAGGTTTGCAGACAATACGAAGGTAGTTGGAGAGGCATGTAATGCTGAAAAAACAGGGACTTGCACAGATTGGAGGAACGTGCAAAGAAGTGACAGAAGGAATATAGTGTAGGGAAGTGCTCAGTCATGCAATTAGGCAAAAATAGTAAAAGAGTGGACTATTTTCTAAATGGGGAGAAAATTCAAAAAATCTGAGGTGCAAAGGGACATGGGAATCCTCTTGCTGGATTTGCGAAAGATTAACTTGCAGGTTGAGTCGGCAGTAAGGAAGGCAAATGCAATATTAGCATTCATTTCAAGAAGACAATAATACACAAACAAGGAGGTAATGCTGAGGTTTTATAAGGCATTGGTCAGACTGCACTTGGAATATTGTGAGCAGTTTTGGGCACCATATTTAAAAAAAAGATGTGATGGCATTAGAGAGGATCCATTGAAGGTTCACAAGGATAATCCCAGAAATGAGAGGGTTAACATATGAGGAGTGTTTGATGGCTCTGTACTCACTGGAGTTTAGAAGAATGAGAAAGAATCTCATTGAAACGTATCAAATATTGAAAGGTCTAGATAGAGTGGATATGGAGAGGATGTTTCCTATAGTGGGGAGTCTAGGACCAGAGGGCACAACCTCTGAATTGAGGGATGTCCATTTAGAACAGAGATGAGGAAAAATTTATTTATCCAGAGGGAGGTGAAACTGTGGAATTCATTGCCACAGATGGCTGTGGGCAGTGCATTTAAAATGGAGGTTGACAGGTTCTTGATTAATCAGGGTATCAAAGGTTATGGGGGGAAAGTAGGAGAATGGGGTTGCAAGGAATAATAAATCAGCTATGATGGAATGACAGTGCAGACTCAATGGGCTGAATGAACTAATTCTGCTCCTATGTCTTATAGTCTTATGTTCTATCCATCAGTGCAGCATGACCTTTCCAAAGGGTCAAAGCGTTTGTAACAAAGTTAAAATTATAACCAATATTCCTTGTTCAACTTCTTGATGTAAATGTGAACCAGTCTTCAGTTCTTAACATAAATTACAAACTATAATCAGTCTGAAATTAAAAGGACATCTTTGCAAATAAACAACACAGTCTATAAAACACAGACTGCTGTCCCACAGCATGGGATTGGCTGTTCTAGAGATATGATTTACAAAGTGAAGTGACCATGGGGTCACTTCCAAGAGACAAGATCCTTGTCTCCATCAGCTAAACATAGAACAATGGGGTTATGTAACTGGCCTACATCAAGTTAGACAACATTGGCTAAGTTACTTACTTCAAGGAAGTTTGCAGACCAGACTGATGTTGTCACTTAGTACATCAAATGTGATCACAGATGTGGCTGATCTATCAATAGTTGGGATATTTTTGTACTCAGGGAGTCAACCCTCACAGCATTATTTTTGGGTGTCTGCAATATCAGTCCCCAGAAGCTTTTAGACCTGTGTGAATTACTTCCCATTTTTCTATCACCCATGTGTCTATCTAAGACAATCTTACATGTCTCCAATGTATCTGCCTCTACCACCACCTCTGCCAGTGCATGCCATGCACCCACCATTCTGTGTATTAAAAAAAATTTACTTCTGACATCCCCCTACATTTACCTCCAGTGACACCTCTAAAATTGGGCCTCAGTTGCCTCTGTCAACATAGTTAAACCTTTTTAAAATATTGTAACTTCATTAAAAAGTGATAACAATTTTCATATTTGCTCTGTTAGATTTTACTTCATTTGGGTCTTTTGACAAAGGAATCTGGATTTAAGATTGCTGAGAATGTCTTCAAAGGAGGTCCACTTGAGGAGTTAGTGCAATGGGGTGATCTGATAACCTCTGTGTACTTGCTCGGTCACAACATCACCATTTCCACATCAATAGATCAGCTGAAATGGTAAGAGAAACTAAACATGCTGCTGGTCTCCTGTATTAGTATGATCACTTGAGTTGAGCGTGATGTTCCCCTACCAGTTGTCTATTGATGGATAGACAGGTTGAGTATGATGTTCTCCTAACAGGTTGTCTATTGGTGGATGCTCAGATGGATCTTCAAGTCAAGTATGATGTTCTCTCAGGCGGTCATCTGTTGGTGGGTCTTCAGGTAGCTGTAGAGGCCGATCTGAGATCCATATATTCTAGTGCAGTGCAGGCAAGAGTAAATGGTGACTGTGGTTAGTGATTGGGTCGTTTGTTTGTTCAGTCTTTCCTTTCACAGCTGCCGCTTGTTCTCTGCAGCACAGCAGAGGTATCTCTTGTGTAGCATCGCTCTCCCTACAACAAATTTCCTCCAGATCTGTCTTTTGAGTGTAATGTCTTCTCAGATTTTAGATGTAACCTCTAATTTCTTCAGGCTGATTTTGATGCTATCTTTGATAAGGCATTTGGTGAGAACTGAATCAAATTCTCATGTCTGTGGGCTGATTTCAGTATGAGACTGTTTGTAGTGCATATACACTCAGTGGCCACTTTATTAGATACACCTCAATTAACACCTAGGAAGGAAAAGCAAAGAGCTCCTGAAAATAGATTTTAGAGAGCTAGGTAGAAAGCTGAGAAACAGGACTCCCAGGTAGTAATTTGTGGATTGTTCCCTGTGCTTCATGCCAGTGAGGGTAGAAACAGGATGATTTGGCAGATAAATAAGTGACTGAGAAGCTGGTGCGGGGACAGGGCTTCAGATTCTTGGATCATTGGGATCTCTTGGATCAATAGGATGTATGACCTATTCAAAAGTGACGGGTTGCAACTGAACCCGACTGGGGACCAATATTCTTGTGGACAGGTTTCTTAGAACTGTTGGGGGGGGGGGGGGGGGGACTTAAATTTATTTGGCAGGGTTTGGGAACCGGAGTGATGGGATTCAGGATAGGATGGATGGTAAAAAAGTAAAGATAGTGTGGATCAGACTGTCAGGAAGGGCAGGCAGGTGGTGGGACATAATCAGAACCAACAGGGTATTAGTACCTTACGAATGCAAAATCGTAATCTCAATGTGCGATGTATACGAAATGAGGTGCATGACCTTATTGCACTTTTACAGATTGTCAGGTATGATGTTGTGGCCATCACTGAATCATGGCTGAAGGACGGTTGTAGTTGGGATATAAATGTCTAAGGTTATATATTGTATCAGAGGGATAGGAAGGCAGGCAAAGGGGTTGGTATGGCTCTACTGGCAAAGAATGGCATCAAATCAGTAGAAAGATGTGCCATAGGATTGGAAGATGTTGAATCCTTGTGAGTTGAGTTAAGAATCTGCAAGGGTAAAAGGACCCTGATGGCAGTATGATAGTCATGGGAAATTTTATGCAGGTTAATTGGGAAAATCAGGTTGGTAATGGACCTCAAGAGAGTGAGTTTGTTGAAAGCCTAAGAGATGGCTTTTTAGAGCAGTTTTTAATAAATACATGATTTAGATGATGGAATCAATGATTTAGATGATGGAATAGATGGTTTTATTGTCAAGTTTGCAGATGATACTAAGATTGGTGGAGGAGCAGGCAGTGTTGAGGAAACGCATAGGATGCAGAAGGACTAAGACAGATTAGGAGAATGGGCAAGAAAGTGGCAAATGAAATACAATGTTGGAAAATGCATGGTCATGAACTTTGGTAGTAGAAGTAAATGTGTAGACTATTTTCTAAACAGGGAAAATCCAAAAATCTTAGATGCAAAGGGACTTGGGAGTACGTGTGCAGAACACCCTAGAGAATAACAATAGACAATAGGTGCAGAAGTAGACCATTTGGCCCTTCGAGCCTGCACCACCATTCTGAGATCATGGCTGATCATCTACTATCAATACCCGGTTCCTGCCTTGTCCCCATATCCCTTGATTCCCCTATTCATAAGATACCTATCTAGATCCTTCTTGAAAGCATCCAGAGAATTGGCCTCCACCGTCTTCCAAGGCAGCGCATTCCAGACCCCCACAACTCTCTGGGAGAAGTTGTTTTTCCTTAACTCTGTCCTAAATGACCCACCCCTTATTCTCAAACCATGCCCTCTGGTACTGGACTCTCCCAGCATCTGGAACATATTTCCTGCCTCTATCTTGTCCAATCCCTTAATAATCTTATATGTTTCTATCAGATCCCCTCAATCTCCTTAATTCCAGCGTGTACAAGCCCAGTCTCTCTGACCTCTCTGCGTAAGACAGTCCAGACATCCCAGGAATTAACCTCGTGAAACTATGCTGCACTTCCTCTACAGCCAGGATGTCCTTCCTTAACCCTGGAGACCAAATCTGTACACAATACTCCAGGTGTGGTCTCACCAGGGCAAGAGGATTTCCTTGCTCTTGTGCTCAATTCCCTTTGTAATAAAGGCCAACATTCCATTAGCCTTCTTCACTGCCTGCTGCACTTGCTCATTCACCTTCAGTGACTGATGAACAAGGACTCCTAGATCTCTTTGTATTTCTCCCTTAGCTAATTTTACACCGTTCAGATAATAATCTGCCTTCCTGTTCTTACTCACAAAGTGGATAACCTCACACTTATTCACATTAAACGTCATCTGCCAAGTATCTGCCCACTCACCCAGCCTATCCAAGTCACCCTGAATTCTCCTAACATCCTCATCACATGTCACACTGCCACCCAGCTTAGTATCATCAGCAAATTTGCTGATGTTATTCTCAATGCCATCATCTAAATCGTTGACGTAAATTGTAAACAGCTGTGGTCCGAATACCGCGCCTTGTGGCACCCCACTAGTCACCACCTGCCAGTCCGAGAAACACCCATTCACCGCTACCCTTTGCTTTCTATCTGCCAACCAGTTTTCTATCCATGTCAATGTCTTCCCCCCAATGCCATGAGCTTTGATTTTACCCACCAATCTCCTATGTGGGACCTTATCAAATGCCTTCTGAAAATCGAGGTACACTACATCCACTGGATCTCCCCCTTCCAACTTCCTGGTTACATCCTCGAAAAACTCCAACAGATTAGTCAAGCATGATTTGCCTTTGGTAAATCCATGCTGGCTCAGCCCAATCCTATCACTGCTGTCTAGATATGCCACTATTTCATCCTTAGTAATAGACTCTTAGCATCTTCCCCACCACCGATGTTAGGCTGACAGGTCGATAGTTCTCTGTTTTCTCCCTCCCTCCTTTCTTAAAAAGTGGGATTACATTAGCCATTCTCCAATCCTCAGGAACTGATCCTGAATCTAAGGAACATTGGAAAATGATTACCAATGCATCCGCAATTTCCAGGGCCACCTCCTTTAGTACCCTAGGATGCAGACCATCTGGACCTGGGGATTTGTCAGCCTTCAGTCCCATCAGTTTTCTCATCACCGTTTCCCTCCTAATGTCAGTCTGTTTCATTTCCTCTGTTACCCTATGTCCTTGGCCCATCCATACATCTGGGAGATTGCTTGTGTCTTCCTTAGTGAAAACAGATCTAAAGTACTCATTAAATTCTTCTGCCATTTCTCTGTTTCCCATAACAATTTCACCCAATTCATTCTTCAAGGGCCCAACATTGTTCTTAACTATCTTCTTTCTCTTCACATACCTCAAAAAGTTTTTGCTATCTTCCTTTATATTCCTGGCTAGCTTGCGTTCGTACCTCATTTTTTCTCCCCGTATTGCCTTTTTAGTTAAGTTCTGTTGTTCCTTAAAAACTTCCCAATCATCTGTCCTCCCACTCACCTTAGCTCTGTCATACTTCCTCTTTTTTAATGCTATGCAATCTCTGACTTCCTTTGTCAACCACTGTGGCCCCTTTCCCCCCTTTGAATCCTTCCTTCTCTGGGGGATGAACTGATTTTGCACCTTGTGCATTATTCCAAGAATACCTGCCATTGCTGTTCCACTGTCTTTTCTGCTAGGCTATCTGTCCAGTCAACTTTGGCCAGCTCCTCCCTCATGGCTCCATAGTTTCCCCTGTTCAACTGCAACACTGACACCTCTGAGCTGCCTTTATCCTTCACAAATTGCAGATAAAAACTTATCATATTATGATCACTACCTCCTAATGGCTCCTTTACTGCAAGATCGCTTATCAAATCCTGTTCATTACATAACACTAAATCCAGAATAGTCTTGTCCCTGGTCGGCTCTCGTACAAGTGTTCCAAGAATGCATCCCGTAGGCACTCTACAAACTCCCTATCCTGGGGACCAGCACCAACCTGATTCTCCCAGTTCACCTGCATGTTGAAATCCTCCATTACCTTTGTCACATGCCAATGTTAACTCCCTATTCAACTTGCACCCAATATCCATGCTACTGTTTGGGGTCCTGTAGACAACACCCATCCGGGTCCTTTTGCCCTTACTGTTCCTCATTTCTATCCACACAGGTTCTACTTCTCCTGACCCTATGTCCCCCCTTGCAAAGAACTGAATCTCATTCCTCACCAACAGGGCCACCCCCCCCCCCCCGCCCACATTTCTGTCCCTACGATAGCACGTATACCCTTGTACATTCATTTCCTAGGTCTGATCTCCCTGCAGCCATGTCTCCGTTATCCCAACAACATCATAGTTACCCATTCGCACCTGGGCTTCAAGCTCATCCGCCTTATTTCTGACACTTCATGCATTCAGATATAGAATTTTTAGCCCATTTCTCCTCTCTCTGTTTGAATCGCTGCCTATTGTGCTTAACCCAGCTCCCTGAACTCCCATCGGGCTATATGCCCCTAGAATTTTGTTGTCCTTCCTAAATTTACTTATTCTTTCAACACATTTAACTCCATGTTCCGTCAGACCATCCCTCTGTACATGTGTCCTCCTTATCACTTGTTCCTTTCTCTACTACACACTTAATATTCCAGAACCGTGTAGTCCCCACCTGCCCTTTATTCTTCCTCTCGCTATCCTCTCTCACATTCTGGACCCCCGCCCCCTGCAAATTTAGTTTAACCCCACCCCCAGAAGCACTTGCAAACTTCCCTGCAAGAATGTTAGTACCACTCCAGTTCAGGTGTAAACCGTCCCTTTGGAACAGATTCCACCTTCCCTGGAACAAAGCCCAATTATCTACAAACCTGAAGCCCTCCCTCCTGCACCATCCTCTCAACCACGTATTAATCTTTATAATCTTTCTGTTCCTTGCCTCACTCGCACGTGGCACAGGTAGCAATCCTGAGTTTGTTACTCTGGAGGTCTTGCTCTTCAACTTTGCACCTAACACCTTGCAGGACCCCCTCACTCATCCTACCCACGTCATTGGTCCCTACATGGACCACAACATCTGGATTCTTGTCCTCGCTCTCGAGAATAACCTGCACCCAATCTGAGATGTCTCAGACCCCGGCACCAGGGAAGCAACATACCATCCGAGACTCCCAATCTTCCCCACAAAATCTCCTATCCGCCCCCCTGACTACACAATCCCCTATCAATACCACTCTCTTCTCTTCCCTCCTCCCCTTCCTAGTCGAGGGTCCAACCTCAGTGCCAGAGACAGGACCACTGCAGCTTGCTCCTGGTAGGTCATCCCCACCAACAGTATCCAAAGCGGTATACTTATTTTTGATAGGAATGGCCACAGGGGTGCTCTTCTCTCTCTGTCTGCTCCTCCTGCCTCTCTTGACTGTCACCCATTTGCCTACCTCCTGTCTTTTCGGTGTGACTACCTCCCAATAGCTCTTATCTATCTCTGCCTCCCGAATGATCCGTAGTTCATCCAGCTCCTGCTCCAATTCCCTAACTCGGTCTGATAGGAGCTGCAGCTGGATGCACCTATTGCAGGTGTGGTCATCAGGGACAACTGTGTCGACCCTGACCTCCCATATACTGCATATAGAGCACACCACTGCTCTGACTGTCTCCTCCATTACCTGATCCTAGATTAGTCAGAATAAATGAAAAACAGGCTTCTTGTCGAAGTCCTCTTGTGCCAAAGCCCACTGAGCCAAAGCCCAGCACTTTGCTCCTGCGCACTCCACTGCCCGCTCCTGAAAGTGGGCCGCTTTTTAAAGCCCGCGCTTGCCGGTGACATCACCCACGCTTGCGCAGCTTTACCTTCCTCCTCAGGTACTCTCCAGGTAGGTCTGAGGGTCTCGGCCTACCTACAATGGCTGATCCTCCGATCTCCAGTCGTCTTTCGATCACGAGCACTCCTTACTCCCGCTCTGCTGCCCGCACCGACGGGTTGCAGGTTGCAGGTTGAGTCGGTGATGAGGAAGGCAAATGCAGTGTTAGCATTCATTTCAAGAGGTCGAGAATACAAGAGCAGGGTTGTAATGCTGTGGCTTTATAAGGCACTGGTTAGGTCTCCCCTTGAGTATTGTGTACAATTTTGGGCTTCTCAGCTTTGAAGAGATGTGCTGGCATTGGAGAGGGTCCAGAGGAGGTTCACAAGTGTGATTCCAGGAATGAAAGGGTTATCATATGAGGAATGTTTGATGGCTTTGGGTCTGTACTCACTAGAATTTAGAAGGATAAGAAGTGATCTCGTTGAAACCTTTCGGATGTTGAAAGGCCTAGACAGAGTAGATGTGGGAAGGATGTTTCCCATGGTGGAAAAGTCTAGGGCAAGAGGGTACAGCCTCAGGATAGAGGGGCATCCATTCAAAACAGAGATGCAGAGAAATTTCTTTAACCAGAAGGTGGTGAATTTGTGGAATTTGTTGCCATATACAGCTGTGGAGGCCAGGTCGTTGGGTGTATTTAAGGCAGACATTGATTGGACATGGCATCAAAGGTTACGGGGAGAAGGCCGGGAACTGGGGTTGAGGAGGAGAAGAAAAAGGAA
Organism: Hypanus sabinus; assembly: GCF_030144855.1. Lineage (NCBI taxonomy): Eukaryota > Metazoa > Chordata > Chondrichthyes > Myliobatiformes > Dasyatidae > Hypanus > Hypanus sabinus. The sequence goes on along the minus strand of NC_082725.1, from coordinate 1,082,418 downwards.
CAGCATGATTGAATGGTGGAGCAGACTCGATAGGCCAGATGACCTCATTCTGCTCCTATGTCTTATGGTCTTATGGACTAAATGCGTAAGTGCTCAGTAAAATGGGGGTTTATATCTTTTTAACTATTTCCATGAAACTTCAGCTATCAGGAGCAATTGCTTAATTGGTCCAAAATGTACTTGCCCCAACGTGTCCCATGAACTGGATTTACTGTATAGGACAGGTCAAGGATGTGAGAGGGTTTAAGGAACAAACGGGTGAAGTAGGGGCACATGTTGATCACGTCAAAGACATCAAACTGATATTTATCACTGGAAAGTAATGGTTCCGGGGGGGCGGTGGAGGGGGGTGAAATGGATGGTGACTTATTTGTTCATGTGCTCCTTATTCTTCATTCTGACAATGTTTAGCTGGAGAAATCTGCAGTTCATGGTCTAGTAACAGAGAGCTGGTGCAGCAGTCCAGAGAACAGTGTCATCAGCTTCCATTCAGAGACAGATCCCGTGACATTGTAAAGAGGCAGTGGATTGAAGAGCTGGAATGATGGGCACTATGGCACTAGACAGGTCATTCGGCCCTCTATGTTGTGCCGACCGTGATGCCAATTTACACTAAACTGCTGCAAAGGTGAGGCTGAGGATGAACCTAAGTGCAGGACATAGGCACAGAGGCAGAATCGTGAGGTGTTAGCACCGTTGCAAACAACAACATGGTATCCAGGCGAGTCTTTACACAGAGACAAGGTTTACGTAGAGTATCCAGGAAATGATGCAGAGCTTAGAACCGAAAGCCCTAAGGAATCAGGAAACGAGCTTTACTCACACTAGAGTCAACCAACGAACTGGCGAAGCATGGCTGTGATCCCCGAGTTCGCTAATGGGAACCAGGTGTGCTGGTGGAACTGGGAATGACTGGAAATCAGACCAGGGGATTAAAGCCCAATTAAGGAGATAATAGCAAGTGTAGTCTGACTAAACACAATGTGTGGTCTGACTGACTCCATGTTTGATCTGACTAAATTCCATGTGTGGTCTGACTAAACTCCAACTGTGTTCTGACTAAACTTCATGTGTGGTCTGACTAAATTGAAAGCATGGTCTCACTAAACTCAAGCGTGGTCTGATTAAACCCCAGTGTCATCTTACTAATCTCCATATGTGGCCTGACCAAACTCCAAGTGTGGTCTGACTTAACTCCTGGTATGGTCAGACTAATCTCCATTTGTAGTCTGACTAAACTCCAAGTGTGGTCTCACTAAACTCTGAAATGTGGTCTGACTAAACTCCAAGTGTCATCTTACTAATCTTCATGTGTGGCCTGACCAAACTCCAAGTGTGGTCTGACTTAACTCCTGGTATGGTCAGACTAATCTCCATTTGTAGTCTTTCTAAACTCCATGTGTGGTCTGATTGAAGTTTTACATAGTTGCATCATTACTTTCTTATCTTATCCTCAGTATCCCTAGTAATTACGACAAGCTTTCCTCACCACCTCATCCAGTTGCTTAGTAATTTTCAATTAACTCTAGAGATACTAATGTTCCTATGTACCTGATTGCTATCGAGGTCTACCATTAACTGTATATTCTCTCCTTCCAAAGCGCAACACCTCACTTGCCCAGGTGAAGCTCCATCTGCCAGTCTCAGTTCTTGTCTGTAACTGACCTATATCCTGCCGTGTTCTTTGATATTCCTTCACAACTCCACCAATCTCGATGTCATCTGCAAACTTGCTAATCTACTCATCAGCATTTTATCTAAATTACTGATATAGAATATATCAGAGACAACAGTGTTCCCAGCACCAATCCTTGTAGAGCATCATGGTCATGGACCTCCAGCCAGAATAACAGCCTTCCACTCCCACTCTGCCTTCTCTAGGCAAGACGGTTCCAAATCTAAACTTGCAATTTATCCTGCATCCAATGCATCTTTACTTTCTGAATCAACCTACCATGAGCGACATAATCAAACGTCTTATAAAGGTCTTATTAGGTGTCTCCTTTGTTACCTCCTCAAAAGCTTGATCCAGATTGTAAGATGTGAGCTGTCCCATGCAAAGCCATGTACTAACCATCCTTAGAAGGAAAGCGAAGCACCCAGAGGAAATCCATGTGGTTGCAGGGACAGTGTACAAATTCCATAAAGACAGTGGCAGAAATTGAAACCTGCTCATTAGCATGTAAAACATTATGCTAGCTGCTACAATAGCATGGTAAGTAGAGAGAGGGAGAGGAGGCAAGCAAAGAGCAGAACAGCGAGCTGTTGGTTCTCTCTTTGTGGATGGGTAAATTAGGGAATCTTCTCTGATAAGAACAGCCTGTGAGACAAGAACCATCTTGGTTTAGACTGACCTGGTATCTCAGGCTTACAGACAAGAAGTGCACATAAGTGCAGGACCAATTATACTGTAAATTACTGAAAATCTACTGAACATTTACAGAATCAGATGATTATACAAACATAAGGAAAGCAGAAAGACAGTTCAACTGCAAGAAAAATAATTGGAATTTAGACAGTAATCCAACATTACCTCAATGCCTTATTTAGTCTGATATCACATTGACCTATTGTTTTTGTTGTAACTCATTTACCAAGTTTCTGTTATGACCCTTCCTCTAATTACTCAGTTCTAAGCTACATTTTTATACATATCTTTTCCCTTTTTATTTAACTGCCACTTTAAATCTGCAAGAGAACATCCATGTCCAGATAGCTATTTAGATATTTTTCTAAAAGGTCACTTGAATAAATGAATTCATTCTTAAAGAGTCGCAGCTACACCCAAGGGAGTTTCAGAATAGCACACTATGTTGAAGGTAGAATTAGTGTGATTCATTGCACCATCACAAGGTGCTTCGCTTTCATGTTATCCAAAATTACCTGGCACTTGGAAGAGAAGATGTACTGTTTGGTTAACACTTCTCCATAATGGTAACCTACATTGCGATCCATAATTGTAATTACCATAACTGTAAAACTGGAAGTTCCGGAGGATTGGAAGGTTGCAGATGTTGTTCCCTTATTCAAGAAAGGGAGTAGAGATAACCCAGGAAATTATAGACCAGTGAGTCTTACTTCAGTGATTGGTAAGAATAGTCAGCATGGCTTTGTCAAAGGCAGGTCGTGCCTTATGAGCCTGATTGAACTTTTTGAGGATGTAACTAAACACGTTGATGAAGGTAGAGCTGTAGATGCAGTGTATATGGATTTCAGCAAGGCATTTGATTGGGTACCCCATGCAAGACTTATTGAGAAAGTAAGGAGGCAATGGATCCAAGGGGACATTGCTTTGTAGATCCAGAACTGGCTTGCCCACAGAAGGCAAAGAGTTGTTGTAGACATGCATCCATATTCTGCATGGAGATTGGTGACCAGTGGTGTGCCTCAGGGATCTGTTCTGGGACCCCTAATCTTTGTGAATTTTATAAATGACCTGGATGAGGAAGTGGAGGGATAGGTTAGTAAATTTGCTGATGACACGAAGGTTGGGGGTGTTTTGGATAGTGTGGAGGGCTGTCAGAGGTTACAGTGGGATATTGATAGGATGCAAAATTGGGCTGAAAAGTGGTAGATGGAGTTCAACCCAGATAAGTGTGAAATGGTTCATTTTGGTAGGTCAAATATGATGGCATAGTATTAATGGTAAGACTCTTGCTAGTGTGGAAGATCAGAGGGATCTTGGAGTCTGATTCCACAGGACACTCAAAGTTGCTGCACAGGTTGACTCTGTAGTTAAGGTGCATTGGCCTTCATCAACCTTGGGATTGAGTTTAAGAGCAGAGAGATAATGTTGCAGCTATATTGGAGCCTAGTTAGACCCCACTTGGAGTACTGTGCTCAATTCTGGTCACCTCACTACAGGAAGGATATGGAAACTATAGAAGTGGTGCAGAGGAGATTTACAAGGATGTTGCCTGGATTGGGGAGCATGTCTTATGAGAATAAGTTAAGTGAACTCAGCCTTTTCTCCTTGGAGCGACGGAGGATGAGAGGTGACCTGATAGAGGTGTGTAAGATGATGAGAGGCATTGATCGTGTGGACAGTCAGAGGCTTTTTCCCAGGGCTGAAATGACTAACATGAGAGGGCACAGTTTTAAGGTGTTTGGAGGTAGGCACGGAGGAGATGTCAGGGGTAAGTTTTTTAAGCAGAGAGTGGTGAGTGCGTGGAATGAACTGCCAGCAACGGTGGTAGAGGTGGATACAATAGGGTCTTTTAAGAGACTTTTAGATAGATACATGGAGCTCAGAAAAATAGAAGGCTATAGGTAACCTTGGATAATTTCTAAGGTAAGGACATGTTTGGCACAGCATTGTGGGCCAAAAGGCCTGTATTATGCTGCAGGTTTTCGATGTTTCTGTTACCTGTCGGAATCAATCTTTGTGATTGGATTTCTACTCCCACATGTAGTTTAATCAATCTACCATGTGCAGCAGGAATATCAGAATAGTAAAGTTAAGATCCAATGAATGTTGAACAAGGAAGATTTGTAGATGTCCAGAGAGGCAGAATTGAAATTACATTGTGCATTGTTTATTGCCTTGGTCAGACTCTCACATTTATTTCATTTGGATTAGTCACCTGAGCATTCTGACTGGAAATAAAGATGGATGTCCAATCCGAGGAGAGAAGCTGCTCGATCTCATATACATTGACATTGTTGGGTTAAAGCAACTCAGCTCTGTGCTCGGGACATCCTTTACCCACTATTGGTAGGACAGTATATTGTCTTGTTTGTGCTGATCATTCCGTAGCAGGAAATATTAATATTCTCCCTCTGGGCTCCCAGCTACACCTTTAGCCTAAGTGCAATTTGATCTTCATCTGGTTAAAGTTTAAGTTGAAAATTCAAAGTAAATTTATTCTCAAATTACACATATGTCACCAGATACAATTCATTTTCTGTGGGCATTCATAGTAAATACAAAGAAACAACAAACAAAAAAAGCAAAATAATATCAATAATAAATACATAAGCAATAAATATGGAGAACTTGAGATGAAGAGTCCTTGAAAGTAAATATATAGGTTGTGGGAACAGTTCAGTGATGGGGCAAGTGAAGTTGAGTGAAGTTGCCCCTTCTGGTTCAGAGGTAATAACTGTTCCTGAACCTATTGGTGTGAGTCCTGATGCCCCTGTACCTTTGCACATATGTGGTTTGGGAATCTCATTTTTGACCCTGTCTGTGACTAGTGGAGTGCCGCAAGGATTGGTGCTGGGTCCATTGTTGTTTGTCATCTAAGTGAACAGTCTGGAAAATAACATGGTTAACTGGATCTGACATCAAGTTTGGGGATGTTGTGGACAGCGAGAAAGGCTATCGTGGCTTGCAGAGGGATCTGAACCAGTGGAAAAATGGGCTGAACAATGCGGTCTTACACAGTGAATGGTTGGACTCTCTGATGTGCAGTAGGACAAAAGGTTCTGGGAATACAGGTCCATAATTTCATTGAAAGTGGCATTGTAAAGAAATCTTTTTGCACATTGGCCATCATAAATAAGAGTATTGAGCATAGGAGACAAGATGTCATATTGAAGTTGTATGAGACATTGGTGAGGCCTAATTTGGAGTATTGTGTGCAGTTTTGGTCACCTACCTACAGGAAAGATGTAAGTAAGGTTGAAAAAGTACAGAGAAAACTTGCAAGGTTGTTGCTGGGTCTGGAGGACCTGAGTTATATGGAAAGACTGAACAGATTAGGACAGTATTCATTGGAACATAGAAGATTGAGAAGAGACTTAATAGAAGTATGCAAAATTATGAGGGTATAGATATGGTAAATGTACAACCAGAGGTCATGGGTTAAGGGTGAAAGGTGAGAAGTCTAAGGGGCTCATGAGGGGAAACTTCTTCACTCAGAGCGTTGTGAGCATGCGGAGTGAGCTGCCAGCACAAGTGGTACATGCAAGCTCGATTTCAACGTTTAAGAGAAATTTGGGTTGGTAAATGGATGGTAGGGGTATGGGGGGGCTATGGTCCGGGTGCAGATTGATAGAAGACAGTTCAAGTGGTTCAACACAGACTAGGTGAACTGAAGGACCTGTTTCTGTGCTGAACTTTTCTATCACTCTGACTTTTCATAACAGTTCCCAAAGAGCTTCTCAATAATGCTACCTGGTCTCAGGACAAAAAGTAATAGATCAATTTGATATTCAAAGTTCAAACTAACTTTATTACCAAAGTATATATTTATCACCATATACTACCTGAGATTCATCTTCTTGAACTCATTGAACACAACTGTGAGATTAAACAACTGAAAGAGATTTCATTTATTCACCGTGTACAAACATGTATTAGGGATTTGCAGTGATGTATTGGTGTGACGGGAAATGAAAAACAACATTCAACAGATAATGAATAACAACATATAAAGAATTATATAAAAGTAAAGTACGAAGTACAGATCTGGAATAAAATGTCCACCATTCCATGCTACTAGTTCTAATTTTCTCATCCTTCCTCAGTTGCTTGTTGAGGGTTCTTGATTCATTTGGAACAGAGCCTGAATTTAACCATGCTGAATACGCCAAGAAAAGAAATTACGGCTCACCCTGGGGCAAACTCAATCTCATTCCAAAGCAGTTTTACAACATGTACCGTAAGTAAATGACCGATCCTCAAGTAAAATACTGTGAGGTTTTATTGATATTTCATGTAACATTGTACCAATAATGCAGGCCATGTGCAATATTCAATTTTACTATCTGAAAAAATATTAAAAATTACCTTGAAATCTGCTCAACATATTTAGCTTGTTGTACAATGGTTTGTGGTGCATGGAGTGTCTGTGTGATGGTGTTATTGGTTTAGTTTAGAGAGCAAGGCTGAGCCAGTGTTTAGAAGCAGAATACTCTATCAATTGATGAGTTTGCGACCATGCTGAATATTTGTGGTCTCAAAGCGAATCACTGTGATGCAGCACAGAAGAAATAAACAGTAGTGACGGAGTTCAGTGAAGGCCCAAGTGCAGAGGGAGAGACACAAAAAAGAATGAACAGTTTATAGAATTTGAATAAGATCCAAACAGAAGAAAGGCAAATAAACACGAGGCCAACAGCACCACTAACTAAAAACTCTCAAGCTAACTAAAAACTAACGCTGTTACTACAACTCAAAAGCAGTAACCTTGGATTCAATTAACACCACTCCTTTAACAGCATCTATCGAAATCACTAATCTTCTTTCCTGGAACATGGACCAACGTAAGCAGGGAGTGTTGTTGTCACTGTGCTTGATTCTGACTTGGCAAGACTGATGCAAAAGCAAACCAGTCAAGTACATTTAGAAAGAAACCCTAGTTGGCTGGAACGTGTGATTGGTGTTTTCACTCACTCACGCTTACACACACAAACGTTCACACTCATGCTCACATTCTCCTCAAACCCAAGGACTGGCCATCTCTGGCCTCCATGGATTTGCAGATTCATAGACATTGGGCTTCATGTTCTCCAATGGACTTGCCGACTCAAAGCTCAGCCATCAAGTCTCACATTCCAGACATCCAATTAATCTTTGGCCTTTAATCTTCAATATTGACCCCAGGACTCACCGATAAGAACTAATGGACGAGGACCCGGAAATGCAGACCTCAACTCCAGTTTCTCTGATGACTAGGACCCTAAACACTATGCCTTGAATGCCACACTCTCCAATGACTGGTATCCCAAATGCCATGCCTTGATCTCTGATCTGGCCAATTTGCATACCAAGGGGATTAACTTCATTTGACAAAACTGAAAATAAGTTTATTATCAAAGTACATATATGTCACCATATACAACCTTGAGATTCATTTTCTTGTGGGCATTCACAGTAAGTCAAAGAACCATGCAAAATGAATGAAAGACCGCCCCCAGCAGGACGGACAAACAACCAAGGTGCAAAAGTCAACAAACTATGTAAAGAGGAAAAAAATGGGTGAGATCTCAAATGATCTTTTTACATCTACAGTTATTCACAAGATGGACACAGAGTCTATTGAATTGAGGCAAAGCGGTATTGACACCATGGACTCTATAAGGTTTCAAAGGAGATGTTTGCCATCCTGAGGAAAATTCACAGGTCCTTTCAAGGTGTTCCCTCAAACCCTGCAAGAGGCAAGAGCAGAAGTACCAAAGGGGGAGCCAAAAGTGAACAGTGACCATACCAAATGATGATGAAAGTGAACAGTGGCCATACCAAATGATGATGAAAATGAACAGTGGCCATACCAAATGGTGATGAAAATGAACAGTGGCCATACCAAATGGTGATGAAACGAACAGTGACCATACCAAATGATGATGAAAGTGAACAGTGGCCATACCAAATGATGATGAAAGTGAACAGTGGCCATACCAAATGATGATGAAAGTGAACAGTGGCCATACCAAAGGATGATGAAAGTGAACAGTGGCCATACCAAATGGTGATGAAACGAACAGTGACCATACCAAATGATGATGAAAGTGAACAGTGGCCATACCAAATGATGATGAAAGTGAACAGTGGCCATACCAAAGGATGATGAAAGTGAACAGTGGCCATACCAAATGGTGATGAAACGAACAGTGACCATACCAAATGATGATGAAAGTGAACAGTGGCCATACCAAATGATGATGAAAGTGAACAGTGGCCATACCAAAGGATGATGAAAGTGAACAGTGGCCATACCAAATGGTGATGAAACGAACAGTGGCCATACCAAAGGATGATGAAACGAACAGTGGCCATATCAAAGGATGATGAAAGTGAACAGTGGCCATACCAAAGGATGATGAAAGTGAACAGTGGCCATACCAAAAGATGATGAAAGTGAACAGTGGCCATACCAAACAGAGAAAGGCAAATGCAATGTTAGCATTCATTTTGAGAACTCTAGAAGATAAGGGCAAGGATGTGATGCTGAGGCTTTATAAGACATTGATCAGACCCTTCTTGGAGTATTGTGAGCAGTTTTGGGATTCTTATCTAAGAAAAGATGTGTTGGCATTAAAACGGGTCCAGAGGAGGTTCATGCAAGTAATTCAGGGAATGAAAGGATTAATGGATGAAGGGCATTTTATGGCTTTGGGCCTGTGCTCACTGAAGTTTAGAAGAATGAGGAATATCTCACTGAAACAAACCAAATATTGAAAGGCCTAGATAGAGTGGATCTGGAGAGAATGTTTCCTATAATGGGGGAGTCTAGAACCAGATGGCTCAGCCCCAAAATAGGATGTCCCTTTAGAACAGAGAACAGAGTAAAGACATTATCCAGAGGGTGGTGAATCTGTGGAATTAATTGCAAAGGTAGATTTAAGGACGTTGGAGAGGAAAAAGAGTTTGTTAATTTGCTGGGATGACAGAGACAAGGATTGGTTCTGTGTTATGAGAATTGATTTGAAAAGGGGGCTGTAACTGAAGCAGCAGATGAATTGACAATGATGTGGTGGACAGGGTAAAAATCTATTGGTCATCAGTCTTCAGGGTGCAGGTTAGAGGGATTGTGTGAAGAGATGCATACAGGAAATGAGGAGATCTCATTGAAACTGAATATTGATAGGCATAGATAGAGTGGATGTGGAGAGGATGTTTCCTATAATGGGATAGTCTAGGACCAGAGGACACAGATAGAGTGGATGTAAAGAGGACGTTTCCTATAGTGGGGGAGTCTAGGACCAGAGGACACAGATAGGGTGGATGTAAAGAGAATGTTTCCTATAGTGGGGGAGTCTAGGACCAGAGGACACAAATAAAGTGGATGTGGAGAGGAGGTTTCCTATAGTGAGGTGTCTAAGACCAGAGCAAATTTCTAAGCAAACTGTATGCTTTCCCACCTATTACACTCAGCAAAACTAGCAATTGTTTTTCACTGGCTATTTCGCTTGCTTCAAAATACCTTTCAATTCATTCAGTATACATTGTGTAGTTATTTGTCATGCAATCAAATGTGTCTATCTTTCTGATGTAGCCAGCTATTTCTGCATTTTTAAAAATCTATCATTATTATTATTATTATCATCATCATCACCTGGCACTGACTGTTTATGAACCTGTGAATTTTCTGCCTTTTGTTTTAACTCGAACCTCTCCTCTTACGAAGAAAATAATGTGCTGCACTTCAACAGCTAGGGTAGTTGTTTCAGATTAGTTTTAATACTTATTCATTTCCACTGTTATATTTTGTAACTCCAGAAGCTAATGGGAGCTGGGAGATATGTGTCTGCTTCCTTTTACTTTATGAGACATTCACTTATGACGTGGTGTAATGACTTATGCCATTCTCATACTTTGTACATACAACCCGTAATGAATTATGTAAACAACAAAGAATGCCTAATCTAACAAAATATTTACAATTTCACTCAAATATTGCCGAAAATGAAATACACAGCAGGTGTGTCAGTGAAGTGTGGCAGCAGGAAGGTAAAACATGAACCCCTGTTGGTGGCTCGCTTATCAGGAGATGCAAATAAAAATTCATGCATATTTATAGGTCAAATGACAAAAGCTCAAAAAGGCTGGTAACTGTTGTTAAGCAGTAAGTGTGCCGTTAACCAATAAAAAGATGGAGAGGACAGCTATAAACTGACACTGTGCTTTCTCATGTGTTTGCAGCACACACACCTGATAATAGTTTCCTCGGTTTTGTTGTGGAGGAATATTTTCACAAAAATCACTCTGCTTTCCTGAATAAAATCTCAAGAACTAACAAAGCCCTGGTTTATGGAAAATTGGCAGACTACTGGAAGGTTTGTGCTTTTATCAAAAGTTTCTTTCTTAAGCTCTTCAGCTATTGCTGTATTTGAATATAAACAAAACATTATAGAACAAGGAAGTCAGGTTGGAAGTGACTGCAGATATTTAACCTCTTCCTTTCCAACAACTGAAGGGAAGTGTTGCCAACAAGTTGCAGTGAGGAATGTGGCTGGTTCCCAATCAGGTGAGGTACAAAAATCAGCAACTGGCAAAAAAATATATTATTACTGTGGTTTTCGTCCTGCTTCCTATCTGAAACTTTCCCTGCACTGTTCCAGAAAGCAGCTGCTTCATCATCATCCACAAGGCACGAGAAAGCCATCCACAAGTCTGAAAGGACATATCCACAGCAGCCAGGGAATGGTTGTGGAGATAAGAGGGATACAAAGTGGAAACACGGCTTTAGTGTGTGCAGCTATTAAATCCCCACTCCAGTACCGTGGTCACCGCCACCACCACCACCACCACCAATGCTCCCTCACCACAGTGAGACACTGTCTCACCCACTGCCAGGGTTCACAGCGTGTGCCTTTGTGGAAAATGATGAAGAAAGTTTGCTGTAGGTTATTTGGTAACCAGTAATGCTGTTCACAAGGAGCTGATGAATGTGGTTTAGCAGTGGCAACGGAAACCCAGGTCAGGCACTGTCTGTGTGGAGTTTACACGTTCTCCTTGTGACCAGGTGAGTTTCCCCTCTGAGCTCCTGATTTTTCCATGTCCCAAAGATCTGTGGGCTTCTGTTTTAATCAGCTCCTCACATTCTCACCAGTGTAGTAAGTATCAGGAAAACTGGGGTCAGCTGGGTCTGGTGGAGATGCAAGAGGGAAAGTGGAAGGTGGTATGTGGAGCTGATGGACTGGGCCAGAGGCTGTTTCTGTGCTGAATGTCTAGATGGAAGACTCCAGCTGCCCTTTGAAGTATACGATGCACCAATGAATCAGGGACAATTTAGCATCATGTTTCCTTGCAGAATCAGAATCACTGATATAGGTCAGGAAATTACCTGTTTTGTGGCAATGGTACAATGCAATATATTAAAAATTGTTCCAAGTTACAATAAGAAATATACACCCCTCCTATACCTAATAAAGTGGCCACTGAGTGTATGTTAATGGTCTTCTGCTGTTGCAGTCCAACCTGTCAGTTTGAACCAGTCTGGTTACTCTCCTTTGAACTCTCTTATTAACAATGTATTTTCACCCACAGAACTGCCACTCACTGGATTTTTTTGGGGTTTTTTGCACCGTTCTCTGGAAAATCTGTAGACTGTTGTGCGTGAAAATCCCAGGAGATCAGCAGTTTCTGAGACACTCAAACCACCCCGTCAGGCACTAAAATCACTTAAATCATATTTCTTCCCCATTCTGATGTTTGATCTGAACAACAACAACAGAACCTCTTGACCATGTCTGCATGCTTTTATGCACTGAGTTGCTGCCACATTTTTGGCTGAATGGATATGTGCATCAGGGAACAGATGTACTGGTGTATCTAATAAACTTTACTTTATTTTACTTTGTTGTCACCAAACAATTGATACAAGAGCGTACAATCATCACAGTGATATTTGTTTCTACGCTTCGCGCTCCCTGAAGTACAAATCAAAATAAATATAATAAAAATTTTAAATTATAAATCATAATTAGAAAATAGAAAAGGGAAGGGTCGGCACAACATTGCGGGCTGAAGGGCCTGTATTGTGCTGTACTATTCTATGTTCTATGTAAAGTGGCCACTGAGAGTATAAAAAGTAAATAAGTAGTGCAAAAAGAGAGCAAAAACATAGTGAGAAACTGTTCGTGGGTTCAGTCTGACAGTGTTGGGGAAGAAGCTGTTTCTGAAATGTTGAGTGTGTATCTTCAGGCTCTTGTACCTCCTTCCTCATGATAACAATGAGAGAACCCTGGGTGGTGAGGATCCTCGATGATGGATGCTGCCTTCTTGAGGCATTGCCTTTTGGAGGCATCCTCAATGGTAGGATCCCATGCACATGATGGAACTGATTCAGTTGATAACCCTGTGCAGTTTTTTCCGATCTGCACATTGACATCTCAATCTCAAATGGCGACGCAATGAGTCAGCAGATATATCTGTAGAAAATCTTAATTTGTGGCTTCTTTCCAGTTTTTCTGAGAGGCATAAATATGCATTGTGGGTTGAATTAAAAGATCCCAATTTCTGTCAGTTATCACAGAATGTGCACTGTGCACCAGATGATGTGGTCCAATACACTCCTGATGTCAGTTGAACATTAGCAGTGAATCACAACTTGTAGACAAATGGGTCCAATTACTCGGCATAGGGATTAGAATTCAAAATCCTTTGTAGATGGACAGGACAAATGCCTTTTCTTGTCATCAGTACTGATTTGAACATGCTTGAAAATTCAACATTTAGTGTTCCTTCCAACAGTAAGTTTTACCGATTATATAAAAACATGTGGTAGTGTGTGTTCTGGTAAGGATTTTCCAATGGGACATACTCTGAGGGGTAAGCTGGCAAATGGAGTTTAATGTGGGGTCATGAACTTCAGGGAGTGGATTCTATTATCTACATGGAATAAGTCAGGTTGTAGCTGAGGTCCTAGTGTGATGGGACATTTCCAGGGATCTCAGTGGAGCTGTGTAGGATATTGGCAGAAATGTGTGATGGATTGGGAGGCCAGATGCAACAACATCTGGTCAGAAATTTTTGAACTTAAGCTTAAGTCAATTGGTATGGTTAATAAACAATCATCCAGAGATAGACAATAGACCATAGACAATAGGTGCAGGAGTAGGCCATTCAGCCTTTGAGCCAGCACTGCCATTCAATGTGATCATGGCTGATCATCCACATCAGTACCCCATTCCTGCCTTCTCCCCATATCCCTTGACTCTGCTATCTTTAAGAGCTCTATCTAACTCTCTCTTGAAAGCATCCAAAGAATTTGCCTCCACTGCCTTCTGAGGCAGAGCATTCCATAGATACACAACTCTCTGGATGAAAAAGTTTTTCCTGAATTCCATTCTAAATGGCCTACCCCTTATTCTTAAACTGTGGCCTCTGGTTCTGGACTCCCTCAACCTCAGGAACATGTTTCCTGCCTCTAGTGTATCCAATCCCTTAATAATCTTATATGTTTCAATCAGATTCAGATCCTCTCTCATCCTTCTAAATTCCAGTGTATACTAGCCCAGTCGCTCCAGACTTTCAACATATGACAATCCCGCCATCCCGGGAATTAACCTCGTGAACCTATGCTGCACTCCCTCAATAGCAAGAATGTCCTTCCTCAAATTTGGAGACCAAATCTGCACACAATACTCCAGGTGTGGTCTCACCAAGGCCCTGTACAACTTCAGAAGGACCTCTTTGCTCCTATACTCAACTCCCCTTGTTATGAAGGCCAACATGCCATTAGCTTTCTTCACTGCCTGCTGTACCTGCATGCTTACTTTCAGTGACTGATGTACAAGAACACCTAGATCTGATTAAGTGGAATAGACAGAGTGGACAGCCAGCGCCTCTTCCCCAGGGCACCACTGCTCAGTACAAGAGGAAATGGCTTTAAGGTAAGGGGAGGGAAGTTCAAGGGGGATATTAGAGGAAGGTTTTTCACTCAGAGAGTGGTTGGTGTGTGGAATGCACTGCCTGAGTCAGTGGTGGAGGCAGACACACTAGTGAAGTTTAAGAGACTACTAGACAGGTATATGGAGGAATTTAAAGTGGGAGGTTATATGTGAGGCAGGGTTTGAGGGTCAGAACAACTTTGTGGGCCAAAGGGCCTGTAATGTGCTGTACTATTCTGTCATTGTGCTTCTCCTTTTCCTAACTTGACACCATTCAGATAGTAATCTGCCTTCCTATTCTTGCCACCAAAGTAGATAACCTCACATTTATCCACATTACAATGCATCTGCCATGCACCTGCCCGCTCGCCCAATCTGTCCAAGTCACCCTGCATTCTCCTCACATCCTCCTCACATTTCACACTGCCACTCAGCTTTGTGTCATCTGCAAATTTGCGTTACTTTTAATCCCTTCATCTAAATCATTAATGTATATTGTAAATAGCTGCGGTCCCAGCACCGAGGCTTGCGGTACCCCATTAGTTACTGCCTGCCATTCTGAAAAGGACCCGTTAATCCCTACTCTTTGTTTCCTGTCTGTCAACCAATTTTCTATCCATGTTAGCACCCTACCCCAATATCATGTGCTCTAATTCTGCCCACTAATCTCCTATGTGGGACCTTGTCAAAGGTTTTCTGAAAGTCCAGGTACACTACATCCACTGGCTCTCCCTTGTCCATTTTCATAGTTACATCCTCAAAAAATTCCAGAAGATTAGTCAAGCATGATTTCCCCTTCGTAAATCCTGACTCAGACCGATCCTGTTACTGCTATCCAAATGTGCCGCTATTTCATCTTTTATAATTGACTCCAGCATCTTCCCCACCACTGATGTCAGGCTAACTTGTCTATAATTCCCTGTTTTCTCTCTCTCTCCTTTCTTAAAAAGTGGGATAACATTAGCTACCCTTCATTCCTCAGGAACTGATCCTGAATCTATAGAATATTGAAAAATGATTACCAATGCGTCCACGATTTCCAGTATCAGTGTTTCAGAGGCATAAATCTGAGATCTACCGCCTGATGTAGTTTAAATTCAAGCAATTAAATTAATCTTGGATGGAAAGATGATGCGGGTGATGTGGTAATCATAAACACAAGAGATTCTGCAGATGCAGGAAAACATCAGCTGTTTATTCCTCTACAGATGCTGCCTGACCTGGCTGAGTTCCTTCAGAATTTTGTGTGTGTTAATCCTGAATTAACTGTGGTAATCCTGAAGCTACAAGGTCACCTTAAAAGACCAATGGTTCACTACCTAGTGACTTCAGACATCAACAATCTGCACAAATTTGTTCAGCAATGAACTGTCAGACTGTAAGAGATAGGAGCAGAGTTCAGATGTCTGGCCCATCAAGTCTGCTCCACTATTTCATCATGGCTGATCCATTTTCCCTCTCAACCCTGTTCTCCCGGCTTCTACCTGTAGCCTTTCACACCCAGAAAAATCAAGATCCCATTAATTGCTGTGCTAAGTACACCCAATGACCTGGCCTCCAGCCACCTGTGGCAATGAATTCCACACATTCTCCACTCTCTGGCTAAAGAAATTAGAACATTACAGCACAGAAACGGGCCTTTTGGCCCTTCTTGGCTGTGCCGAACCATTTTTCTGCCTAGCCCCACTGACCTGCACCTGGCCCATATCCCTCCATACACCTCTCATCGATGTACTTGTCCAAGTTCTTCTTAAATGTTAAAAGTGAGCCTGCATTTACTACTTCATCTGGCAGCTCATTCCACACTCCCACCACTCTGTGTGTGAAGAAGCTCCCCCAATGTTCCCTTTAAACTTCTCCCCCTTCACCCTTAACCCATGTCCTCTGTTTTTTTCTCTCCCTCAGCCTCAGTGGAAAAAGCCTGCTTGCATTCACTCTATCTATACCCATCATAATTTTATATACCTCTATCAGGTCTCCCCTCATTCTTCTACGCTCCAGTGAATAAAGTCCTAACCTATTCAACCTTTCTCTGTAACTCAGTTTCTCAAGTCCCGGCAACACCCTTGTAAACCTTCTCTGCACTCTTTCAACCTTATTAATATCCTTCCTGTAATTCGGTGACCAAAACTGCACACAATACTCCAAATTCAGCTTCACCAATGCCTTATACAACCTCACCATAACGTTCCAACTCTTATACTCGATTCTTTGATTTATAAAGGCCAATTACTAAAAGCTCTCTTTACTACCCTATCTACCTGTGATGCCATTTTTAGAGAATTTTGTATCTGTATTCCCGGATCCCTCTGTTCTACTGCACTCCTCAGTGCCCTACCATTTACCTTGTATGTTCTACCTTTCCAAAGTGGTTTTTCCTTCCAAAGTGCAATACCTCACACTTGTCTGTATTAAACTCCATGTGCCATTTTTCAGCCCATTTTTCCAGCTGGTCCAGATCCCTCTGCAAGCTTTGAAAACCTTCCTCACTGTCCACTATACCTCCAATGTTTGTATCATCAGCAGATTTGCTGATCCAGTTTACCACATTATCATCCAGATCATTGATATAGATGACAAATAACAATGGACCCAGCACTGATCCCTGTGGCACACCACTAGTCACAGGCCTCCACTCAGAGAAGCAATCCTCCACTACCACTCTCTGACTGCTCCCATTGAGCCAATGTCTAATCCAATTTACTACCTCACCATGTATACCTAGCGACTGAATCTTCCTAACTAACCTCCCATGTGGGACCTTGTCAAAGGCCTTACTGAAGTCCATGTAGGCAACATCCACTGCCTTCCCTTCATCCACTTTCCTGGTAATCTCCTCAAAAAACTCTAATAGATTTGTTAAACATGACCTACCATGCACAAAGCTGTGTTGACTCTCCCTAATATCTCCCTGTCTATCTAAATACTTGTAGATCCTATCTCTTTGTACTCCTTCCAATAATTTACCTACTACCGACGTCAAACTTACTGGCCTATAATTTCCTGGATTACTTTTAGAGCCTTTTTTAAACAATGGAACAACATGAGCTATCCTCCAATCTCCAGCACCTCAACCGTAGATACCTACATTTTAAATATATCTGCCAGGGCTCCTGCAATTTCAACACTAGTCTCCTTCAAGGTCCGAGGTACTACCCTGTCAGGTCCTGGGGATTTATCTACTCTGAGTTGCCTCAAGATATCAAGCACCTCCTCCTCTTCAATCTGTATATGTTCCATTACCTCATTACTTGTTTGCATTATTTCCATTGACTCCATGCCAGTTTCCTTAATACATACAGATGCAAAAAACCCATTTAAGATCTCTCCCATTTCTTTTGGTTCCTTACATAGTTGACCATTCTGATCTTCAAGAGGACCAATTTTATCCCTTATTATCCTTTTGCTCCAATATACCTGTAGAAGCTCTTTGGATTATCCTTCACCTTGACTGCCAAACCTACCTCATGTCTTCTTTTAGCCCCCCCTGATTTCTTTCTTAAGTATTTTTTGCACTTTTTATACTCCTCAAGTACTTTATTTGCTCCTTGTTTCTTTTACATGTCATACATCTCGCTCTTCTTCTTTATCAGAGTTTCAATATCCCTAGAGAATCAAGGTTCCTTATCCTTATTCACTTTGCCTTTAATCCTGACAGGAACATACAAACTCTGCACTCTCAAAATTTCTCCTTTGAAGGCCTCCCGCTTACCGATCACATCCTTGCCAGAGAACAACCTGTCCCAATCTACACTTTTTAGATCCTTTCTCATTTCTTCAAATTTGACCTTTTTCCAGTTTAGAACCTCAGCCTGAGGACCAGATTTATCTTTATCCATGATCAAATTGAAACTAATGGCATTGTGATCACTGGAACCAAAGTATTCCCCTACACACAGATCCGTCACCTGTCCTAACTCGTTTCCTAATAAGAGATCTAATATTGCATCCTCTCTGGTCGGTGCCTCTATATATTGATTTAGAAAACTATCCTGGACACATTTTAGATAACCAACCCATCTAGACCTTTAACAGTATGGGAGTCTCAGTTGCCTTCATCTTCATCTCCATTCTAAATGGACATCCCTCTATTCTGAGGCTGTGCTCCCTGCCCTCTGGTCTCCCTCACTAAAGGAAACAGCCTCTCCACATCAACTCTATCTAGGCCTTTCAATATTCCATAGGTTTTAATGAGATCCAACCCCCTTTAGAGAGCCCTGCAAGAGGACTCCCAAGTCCTTTTGCACCTTGGATTTTTGAATTTTCTGCCCATTTAGAAATAGTCTACACTTTTGTTTGTTTGACCAAAGTGCATGACCATACACTTCCCAATATTGTATTCCATCTGCCACTTCTTTACCCATTCTTCTAATTTATCTAAGTTCTTCTGCAGCCTCTCTGCTTCCTCAACAGTACCTGCTCCTCCACCTCTCTTTGTATCCTCAACAAAAATGGCCACAAAGCCATCAATTCCATCATCCAAATTATTGACACACAGCATAAAGAGAAATGGTCCAAACACCAACCCCGTGGAACACCACTAGTCACTGGCAGCCAATCAGAAAAGGCTCCCTTTATTCCCACTCTTTTCTTCCTACCAATCAATGCTTTATGTATGTTAGTATCTTTCCTATAATACCATGAACTTTTATCTTGTTAAGTAGCTTCATGTGCAGCACCTTGTCAAAGACCTTCTGAAAATCCAAGAACACAACTTTTACCGATTTTCCTTGGTCAATCCTGCTTGTTATTTTTTCAGAATTCAACAGATTTTTCAAGAAAGATTTTCCCTTATGAAAACCATGCTGATTTTGACCATTTTTTTTCTTGTGCCTCCAAGTAGCCTGAAACCACCTCTTCAACAATCAACTCTAACATCTTCCTGAGCTCTGGTCTATAATTTGCTTTCTTCTGCCACTTTCTCTTCTTGAAGAGTGGAGTGAAATTTGTAATTTTCCAATCCTCCTGAACCAATCCAGAATCTAGTGATTCTGGAAAGATTGTTACCAATGCCTGCACAATTACCCCAGCTATCTCTTTTAGGACCCCGGGGTGTAATCCATCTGGTCAATTTGGTTGACTTATCCATCTTCAGACCTTTCAGCTTCCCAAGAACCTTCTCCCAAGCAATAGCAACTTCACACACTTCTGCCCTCAGACGTTCTCGAACTTTAAGCATACTACTAGTGTCTTCCACAGTGAAGGTGGATGCAAAATACTTCAGAATCAGAATCAGGTTTAATATCACCAGCATATGTCATGAAATTTGTTAACTATTTTAATTTATTTGTTAATAAATACTTATTTAGTTCATCTGCCATTTCTTTGTCCCCCATTACCACTTCTGCAGAGTCATTTTCCAATGGTCCAATGTCACTCTCACCTCTCTTTTGCTCTTTAAATATCTGAAAAATGTTTTGGTATCTTCTTTGATATTATTAGCTAGTTTACCTTCATATTTAATCTTTTCCCTCCTTATGGCTTCTTTAAAATTTCCCAGTCCTCTAACTTTCCACTAATTTTTTACTCCATTATATGCATTCTCTTTTTGCTTTTATGATGGCTTTGACTTCCCTTGTCACCCATGGTTGCATCATGCTGCTTTAGAATATTTGTTCTTCTTAGGGATGTAGCTATCCTGCATCTTCCTGAATTTTTTTCCCAGCAACTCCAGCCATTACTGTTCTGCCGTCATTCCTGCTAGTGTCCTCTTCCTATCATGCCTCTCATACCTCTGTAATTCCCTTTACTCCTCTATAATACTGATACATCCAATTTTAGCTTCTCCTTCTCAAATTGCAGGGTAAATTCTATCATATTATGGTCACTGCCTCCCAAGTGCTCCTTTACCTTGAGCTCCCTAATCAAATCCGATTCATGACACAACACCCAACCCAGAATAACCTTTCCCCTAGTAAGCTCAACCACAAGCTGCTCTAAAAAACCATCTCGTATGCACTCTTCAAATTTTCTTGGGGTTTTCCCAATCTTTTTACATATTGAAATCCCCCATGAATATCCCGTTATACTTTGTAGTCCACACCTTGGCTACTGGTCGGAGGCCTGGTACCTAGTAATAAATACTAGATTATGACTGTTGTCCACATTTTGTGCAGTCATTTTTGTAATTTTTTGTCTCCCAATTTTTTTACAGGATAAAATATCTTTCCTAGATATTGTCAGAAAATATGCTGAGCTTCATGACACATTTCAGGAAGATTATAAGGTCCTTCTCCCCAAGTATGTAATTAATCATGGAGTTCTAAGTGGTCATGATCTACAACTCCTCCTCAGGGAGATTAAGGTTTGTATGACGCTTACAATACAGTGAAGTAATTGGTTATCACGGTGATGGTCATAAATTACAGAATAAGATCATTTGCAGAACATTTAGGGGAAAAGATGCCCATAAAAGTTAGAGATATAGAAAAATGTTATTGTAAGGTAATGACGAAATAATGACTGTTATTCTGTATCCTCCCATTGACCAGCACCCGCACCATAGCCTCTCCTATCTATGTACTTATCTAAACTTCTCTTAAATGTTGAAATTGAACCCGCATCCACCACTTACACTGACAGCTCGATCCACACACACACCACCCTTTGAGCAAAGAAGTTCCCCCTTATGTTCCCCTTTCGCCTTTAATTCACAACCTCTAGTTGTAGTCTCACCTAACTTCAGTGGAAAAATTAATTTATCCTATCTACACCCCTCATAATTTTGTATACCTCTATCAAATCTCCCTTCATTCTCCTACATTCGATGGATAAGAAGTCCTAACCTATTCAATCTTTCTCTATAACTCAGGTCCTCGTGCATTTTTAACATTCTTGTAAATTATCTCTGCACACTTTCACTGTAGGTAGGTGACCAAAACTGGGCACAATATTCCAAATTTGGCCTCACCAACATCTTATACAATTTCAACATAACATTCTATCTCCTGTACTTAATGCATTGATTTATGAAAGCCAATGTGCCAAAATTTCTCTTTATGATCCTGTGTATCTGTGACACCACTTTTGAGGAATTATGGACCAGTATTCCCAAATCCCTTTGTTCTATCACAATTCTCAGTGCCTTACCATTGACTGTGTAAGTCCTACCCTAGTTAGTCCTTCTAAAGTGCAACTCTTCACACTTGTCTGCATTAAATTACAACTGCCATTTTTCAGCCCATTTTTCCAGCTGTTCCAGATCTCAGTGCAAGCCATGATAGTTTCCTTGCTGTCCATTACACCCCCAGTCTTGGTGTCATTTGCAAATTTGTTGATCCAGTTACCTTACAGAAGTTTCAGAAAACAGGATGACTCTGGAAAACAGATGAAATGAGAAAAGTCTTTAAATTCAATGCAGAAGCAAAGACCAAGCAAGAAAGCCATCTCAGATTTTAAAATGCAGAATGAAGTAGATAACTTAGAAACAGGGATGAATGAGGAATTACACATCTCAAAGTGCAAATTCGATTTATTATCAAAGTACATATATGGCACCATATACAACCCTAAAGATTCATTTTCTTGCAGGCATTCACAGTAAATAGAAACATAGAAAACCTACAGTACAATACAGGCCCTTTGGCCCACAAAGTTGTGCGGAACATGTCCCTACCTTAGAAATTACTAGGTTTACCCGTAGCCCTCTATTTTTCTTAAGCTCCATGTACCTATCCAAAAGTCTCTTTAAAGACCCTATTGTATCTGCATCCACCACCATTGCTAGCAGTCTATTTCACAGACTCACCACTCTCTGTGTAAAAGAACTTATCCCTGACATCTCCTCTATACCTACTCCCAAGCACCTTAAACCTGTGCCCTCTTGTGGCAGTCATTTCAGCCCTGGGAAAAAGCCTCTGACTATCCACACGATCAATGCCTCTCATAAATACAAAGAAACACAATAGAATCAATGAAAAACTACACACAACAAAGATGGACAAACACCCAATGTGTAAAGGACAGCAGATTATGCAAATACAAAAAATAAAAATAAAATAATAATTATAAATAAATAAGTAATAAATATTGAGAACATGATATGAAGAGTCCTTGAAAATGAATCCATAGGTTATGGAATCAGTTCAGTGTTGAGGTGAGTGAAGCAATCCATACCGGTTCAGGAGTCTGATGGCTGAGGGATAATAACTGTTCCTGAACCTGGTGGTGTGGGACCCAAGACTTCCAGATAGCAGCAGTGAGAAGAGAGCATGGTCCGGGCGATGGATGCTGCTTTCCAGCACCAGGAGTTTCACTGTTGGTTCACAGGTGTATGAAAGAAATACCAAGCTGGCCCAATTATTTATAAACAACTTTCTAAAAAGTTGAATGGATATCCAATTGGAATAACGAAGAAAGTTTAAACCAATGTGTGAACAATTGTAAAGAATGTATATTGTTTTGTATTACTTGGCCTGGATTTTTGTCTAGTAGTTCAAAACTAAGCAAAGTACTTGTACAACGTTCCATGATGAATTATATGAAAAAAATACAGGATTTAAGGAGAATATTAATTGATCTGAATATATTACTAAACTTGATATAGTAAGATTAACGCACCCCCCCCCCAACCCCGCCATATTTGGACGTAATATACATTACCATTCTGTGAATGAGATATTGGACTAGGACATGTCTGGGAAAAATGTATATTTTGAGAAGTTAAAATTGTAATGATTGTGGAAATTCTGCATTTATCCCTTTCAGATTACTTCCATTACCCAGAGCTAACAATTTAAAACAATTGGCCAGCTCTGATAAAGATTCTCACCCTGAAACATTGACTATTTTTCCCATCCATAGAAGCTGCTTGACCTGCTGAGTTCCTCCGGTATTTTGTGTGAGTTGCTCTGGATTCACATATCTGCAGAATCTCCTGTGTTTAAAACTATTGAAAATACTCAGCACATCAGGCAGCATCACTCAGAAGAAAAATGGAATGTTTCAAGCCCAAAACCATATTTTTCAGAATTAAGTTTACAAGTAGAGTTTTCAGTTTTTTTTTAAATGTTATTTTTTGTAAGTTTTTAAGAAATTATTTAAATCCAGTTTTAAATAGACAGCAGATTGTGACAAGGTCACCGACCAGCTCTGAGTGTGTCCTCAAGACCTGCTTCCTGAAGTTCAGGTGCTGCTTATAGACCCACCCAACTACAAACAGTTGGCCACATAAATAGTGAGCACGGCAAAAATGATCAGCAGGTTGGAATACTGTGTGATGAGATCCACTTAACACCTCAAACGCAATTAATCCTTAAAAAGGCCTGATGAGGGTTAGAAATTAACTGATTGCAGAAACCCATTGCATTCTTCACTGCTCTCTCCCTTTTCAGCAAACAAACACACTCACATTTCACTAATTCCATATCCCAAAATAACATATTTATAAGACCATAAGATATAGGAGCAAAGTTAGGCCATTCAGCCCATTGAATCTCTTCCACCACTCAAACATAGCCGATTTATTATTCCTCTCAATCACATTCTCTTGACTCCTCCTCATAACCTTTCACATCCTTATTAATCAAGAATCTATCAACCTCCACTTTAAATATACCCAATGACTTGGCCATCTGTGACAATGAATTCCACAGATTCACCACCCCCTGGATAAAGAAATTCCTCCTCATCTCCATTCTAAAAGGATGCCTCTCTATTCTGAAGGCAGTGCATCTTACAGATTGTATCTCACTGGAATAAATGTGTCTGGATCTGATGAAATTCTAGTGTGCAGTACTGATTTGTACAATGTTGACTGAATCCTTTAGGTTTTTGTGGGACTTGGATTCATTCCCCTACGAAGGCCCTGCCCCTCTAGAAGCAATAGCGAATGGCTGCATATTTCTGAATGTAAAATTTAACCCTCCAAAGAACAGAAAAAATACTCAATTCTTTCAGGGGAAACCAACCTTCAGAGAGGTGTGTGAATTACATTTCTATTATTTATGGTTAAGTTAAATTCCACCATTTTAACGCCCGGGGAAAGGTTTCACTGCTATTGTAATGGTCTTTCATTAGAAGCAGTGTTGGTGCTATGGTTAGAGATAATGGGTACTTTGGAATGTGACCTATCTAATCCGGGGAGCGGGTTTTGCTGTGTGCCTGACACCGGTGTGAGCTCTGGATTTTGTTCTGTGGGAGATGAAGATAGAAGAGGCTGGAGAGAACCAGTCGTAGGATTCGACACGGTGGGGACCGTGATTCGATGGAGCAACCTGCAGAAGTCTACTGAGGATCAGTGAAAATGACTTTTGAAAGAATTGAGCTCCAACTTGTGTGCGTTTGACTGTTTAATTATAATGGACCCTTTTTGATTTTTTTCCCTTTCTTTTCTTTACTAACCCTTTAGTTAACATTCATAAATATAATTTCTTCAGCCATATGCAGTGTGCTGTCTGTTAATTTTTAGCACTGAGTTATAAAAGGGTAGCAAATTATATAGCATTCACACAAACCAGGGTATGGGATGGGAGAGCTGTCCCAATCTCACGGATCTGGCGACACCGGAGTGTACATTCCCTAGACGTATGCAGCCCAAGGAAAACAGGGTTTCACTTGTTATTAATGAAATTGAAGATCATTATGAAAGACTAACCATACTATTCTCTGAAACATGCTTCCATGATTAGAAATAATGAAACAGTAATTTCGGGTCTATTTTGTTGTTTGTTAATCTCTGGCAGCATGACACTTGGGTTGTCCAGGACTATGAATTACACAGATCAAACATGGTTGCAGGTTGGGAGGTGGAAGAAATTAGGAAAGTTGAAATGGGAGAATACCCCCCCCCCCCCCCACACACACACACACACCTGAAAAGAACTGGAAGTGTCTATCCTTTGAGGGAAATGAAGATCTTGAGGAGGACCTGATGGGTGTCAGAGGACTTGGTGATTTTCCATTCCTGAATATAAGACATACAGCAATTTCAAATGTCCATATACAATCAATAATTTGTTCTCTGCCATCTTCTGTGCTATGAAAATTAGATAAAGTAGCTAGTATGGAGTTTTTGAACTAAAACACAACCTTTAATTCCATTAACAGCTATCATCTCAGCATCCTTATGTTGACATTGACAACCTTAGCCTGGTAGAAGAATTGTTGCAGCAAATAATGACCCAAAAGGTATTTGGGTAATACATTACTGCTAAATCATATCACACTGCAATTGTAGGAGTAACTTTGCACTTAAATGAAATCCATGTAAAAGCTCAGTATCACAAATACGAGAGATGCTACGGATGCTGGAAATCCAGAGCAACACACAAAACACTGGATGAACTCATAGATGCTGAAAAAGCTTTTGATAGAGTTGAATGGACATACTTATTTAATGCATTGAGAAATTTTAATTTTAGTCCTAATTTTATATCATGGATTAAATTAATATATTTTAAACCTGTTGCTTCTGTTCTTACAAATAATTATAGATCCTCTTTTTTTCAATTATCTCGTGGTACGAGACAAGGTTGTCCCTTAAGTCCTTTATTATTTAATATCACATTAGAACCTTTAGCCATTGCTATTCGTGAATCTCCTAATATTTTTGGTATTACCCGTAATGAGAAGTTATACAAGTTATCACTTTATGCTGATGACTTGCTGTTATATATTTCTGATCCTGACAGGTCTATTCCCGCTATTTTATCCTTGTTGGCTCAATTTGGTAGTTTTTCTGGTTATAAATTAAACTTGGATAAGAGCGAATTATTCCCCTTAAATGCGCAAACTTTATTGAATGACAGGATACCATTTAAAGTTGTTACTGATAACTTTATCTATTTAGGTATAAAAATTACCAAGAAATATAAAGATTTATTTAGACTGAATTTTTTACCTATGCTTCATCTAATTCAACAACTTACTACAAGATGGTCTCCCTTATCCTTATCATTAGTTGGTCGGATTAATGCTATAAAAATGATGATTTTACCGAAATTTTTATATTTATTTCAAGCCTTACCAATTTTTATTCCTAAATCTTTTTTTGACAACATTGATTCAAAAATTTCCTCCTTTGTGTGGCAAAATAAAAACCCCAGGTTAAGTAAAAGGCAATTACAAAAATCTAAAAAAGATGGTGGTTTAGCTTTACCTAACTTTAGATTTTACTATTGGGCGAATAATATTCGTAACCTAATGTATTGGAAATTAGATTTGGATTCACCATTGTGCCCACAGTGGGTAAATTTGGAGTGCGATGAGGTAAAGGGATATTCTCTATTCTCCGCTCTTGGTTCTTTTCTTCCTGCTGATTTAGTTAAATTCAATAAACAGATATCTAATCCTGTTATCAAACATACATTACGAATTTGGTTTCAATTTCGTAAGTTTTTTACTCTGAAAAACTTTGTTCTTGATAGTCCTATTTTACTTAATTTTTTTTTCAAACCTTCCTTGACAGATCAAGCTTTTAGCATATGGAAAAGGAAAGGTATAAAATGTTTTCGTGATCTTTTTTTTGAAGGTACTTTGATGTCTTTCGACCAATTTTCCAACAAATTTAAATTACCTAAATCTAATTTTTTCAGATATCTACAAATCAGAAATTTTTTACATAAAGTTCTACCATCTTTTCCCAATTCAACTTCAATGGATTTCTCAGATTTGATTTTTACCTTAAATCCTTGTCAGAAGGGATTAGTAGCTTTTATTTATAATATGATTATGAAGATACAACCAGAAATATCAGATAGAATTAAACAAGAATGGGAAAAAGAACTTTGATATAATATATCAACAGATAGGGAAAAAATTTTACAAATGGTTAATTCCTCTTCTATATGTGCTAAACATGCTTTAATACAATTTAAAATTGTACATAGAGCTCATATGTCTAAAGATAAGCTTGCTCGATTCTATTCTCATATTAACCCTCAATGTGACAGATGTCATTCAGAAGTGGCTTCATTGACCCATATGTTTTGGTCATGTCCCACTTTACATAACTATTGGAAGGACATATTTGCTACCATTTCCTCAATTTGGAATATCGATTTACAACCTCATTTTATTACTGCAATTTTTGGTATACCAAATGAGGATGATAGTCGACTTTCCCCTTCAATTAGACGAATGATCGCCTTTGTAACATTAATGGCCAGAAGGCCTATATTACAAAATTGGAAAGAAGTAAATCCTCCTACCACGTTTCAGTGGTTTTCTCAAACTATTTCTTATCTGAGCTTGGAAAAAATTAGAAGCACTATTTTTGACTCATCAATTAAATTTGAAGAAACTTGGGGACCGTTCATTCGACATTTCCATATGAATTAATTTGGCCTTTTCCAGACCTTCTCTCTGCTTATTCTTGTTCAGGTATGGAGTTCCAGAGTTTTTTGACACTATCATATACTTATAAACTGTTATTATTGCCCATGATAGTTTAGTTTAGTGTTTTTTTTCCTCAATATATTTTTTTTACATATTTTCAATTTTTTTTTTCTTTTGACGATTATTTTTGTTTTTTTCATATATAATTATATAGACTTGATTGATTAATGTACTTTTTTTTGTTGATGTTCAATAGGATATTGTTATCTTATTACTAATGCAATTTCAAGTCTATTGTATTCATAACCTATTCATTATTATGTTATTTTTTTATATATATATATGAAACTCAATAAAAAGATTGAAAAAGAAAAAGAAAACACTGGATGAACTCAGCAGGTCAGGCAGCATCTACAGTAAAGAATAGTCGATGTTACTGGGTGAGAGCCTCCTTCAGGAGAGGAAAGAAAGGGAGATGATGCCAGAATAAGAAGTTGGGTGGATGGGGGGGACGTGGGGTGGTGAGGAGACAAGCTAGAAGATGACAAGAGACACCAGGTGGGTAACAATGGAGGACAAGGTGAGAAGCTGGGAGGTGATAGGTGGAAAAGGTAAAGGGCTGAAGAAGACGGAATCTGATGGGTGAGGGTAGTGGACCATAGTTAAAGGTTCAAGTTTCATTTTATTATCAAGGTATGCATGTCACCATATACAATCCTGGGATTCATTTTTTTGCAGGCATACTCAGTCATTCCAAGAACCATAATAGATCAATTAAAGACCACACCCAGCAGGCCAGACAACCACTGTGCAAGTACAAAAGAAAGGAAATAATAAATAAATAGATAAATAGATAAATAAATAAATAGACAAACAAACAAACAAGCAAGCAAGCAAGCTGTAAATATTATGAGCATGAGATGAAGAGTCCTTGAAAGTGAGTCCATAGGTTGTGGGAACAGTTCAATGATGGAGCAAGTGAAGTTGAGTGAACTTATCTCCTCTGGTTCAAGAGGCTGATGGTTGAGGGGTCATAAATAAGACCATAAAACATAGGATTAGGGTTATTAGAGACTATGACCTATTTTATCACGTGCTTCCAAGAACCCTGAGGCCTGATCATTAATAATCTACTCGAACATCCTTCCAACACTGAGGTCAGACTAATTGGCCTATCATTCCCTTTCTTCTGCCTCTCTCTCTCCCTTCTTGAAGAGTGAAGTGACATTTGCAATTTTCAAGTATTCCTGAACCATTTCAGAATTAGTGATTCTTGAAAAATCATTATTAATCCCCCCACAATCTCTTCAGCCACCTCTTTCAGAACTCTGGGGTGTACACTAACTGGTCCAGGTGACTTATCTACCTTCAGACTTTTCAGTTTCCAAAGAACCTTCTCCCTAGTAATGGTAACTTCACACACTTCGTGACCCCTGACACCTGGGACCTCCACCATAGAGCTAAAGTCTTCCACAATTAAAACAAATGCAAAATATTTATTCAGTTCATCTGCCATATCCTAGTCCCCCATTACTACCACTCCAGCATCAATTTCCAGCAATCCAATATCTACTCTCACTTGTCTTTAACACTTTATGTATCTGAAGAAACTTTTGGTATCCTCTGTAAAATTTACAGGCTAGCTTACTTTCGTATTCCATCTTAACTTTCTTAATGACTCTTTTAGTTGACTTCTGTTGGTTTTTAAAAGCTTCCCAATCCTCTAACTTCCCACTGATTTTTTCTCTATTACTGTACATGCCCTTTTTTTTAACTTTTGTATTGGCTTTGACTTTTCTTGTTAGTCACGGTTGTGTCATCTTGCCTTTAGAATAATTCTTTCTCTTTGGGATGTATATCTCCTGTGCTTTCCAAGTTACTTCCAGAGATTCCAGTAATTGCTGCTCTGCCATCATCTCTACATGTTCTTTTCCAATCATTTCTGGCCAGGTCCTCTCATGCCTCTGTAACCTTCTTTACTCCACTCCTTTACTTCCTGAACCTGTTTCTGTTGGTCCTGAGACTCCTGTGCCTCCTTCCTGATGACAGCAGTGAGAAGTGAGCATGGGCTGGATAGTGAGGGTCCCTGATGATGGATGCTGCTTTCCTGTGACAACACTGTGTGTGGATGTGCTCAATGCTTGGGAGGGCCTTACCCACAATGTACTGGGCCATATCCACTACTTTTTGTAAGATTTTCCATTCATTGGTGTTTCCATACCAAACTGTGATGCAGCCAGTCAACATACTCTCCACTACACATCTATAGAAGTTTGTCAAAGTATTAGATGTCATGCCAATCTCTGCAAGCTCCAAAGAAAGTAGAGTTTGTCAAAGTTTTAGATCCCATGCTGAATCTTTACAAATTCTTAACAAAGTTGAGGTTTAACAAAGTCTTTGATGTCATGCCACATCTCTACAAACTCCTAAGGAAGTAGATGTCAAAGTTTTAGATGTTATGCTGAACTCCTACTCACTAACCAGCCTTGTGTTGTAGTAATTTGTGGGTTACTGATCAGGAGTTTCCAAGCTGGTAACTTCCTGAGCCATGTCCAACACTGGATGATATGATGATATCTCTGGGCACCCAGAGAAAGAAAAAATACTATAGTTTAGAAAATCTTCTGTTCCAATGGCAATACGTATGTAACTCAGAAATATTGGAGTTTCAGTGGGATCTGCTGCTACGTCTGACTCTACAATGGGGTTTGCTGCTATGTCAGGCTCTACCTTGAGACGAATTATTACCATCAGTGTCACAGAGAGGTCTTTGGGCTTTCTGTTTGATTGGGTGAAATCTATGATCACCACCGTCATAATTATTGCCTTAGAAGTTTAAAAAATATATATATATTGAAGGGAAAAAGTAACAAGGACTTCTACCCAAGTTATTCAGTGCAGAACAACTGACTTACAGAAGGGGTGAGCTATATATTGCTCGAATGTAAATGGCATTTTGCTACATTAATGGTTCATTATTGTTAACTTCAGTTGATTGGGAATGGCACTAAAGCTGTTTTTGAATAACTGGATTTAGATAACTGCAGAGACAGAAATGAAAAATGATTGATGCTTACCAAAACAAAGGAAACTGGGAAGTGTCACAGAATGATCAAAGGAAGGCTGCAGCTAATGGGCCACAGACACAACTGAGACATCAACTGAGGAATTCATGGAAGAAGTTATTGTGAGCACCACTGTCATGGGAGACTTTAGTAGAGAATAAACAGGGACAAATAGGACAGAGTAAAAAAATGAGCAATGCTGAAAGTGAGTGGGTGACTGACGTAGATGGATTTACCCTTGCAGCAGAGGTCTTGGCTACAGTTGTCCATTCTTCCTTGGGATTACAGACTGGTGATCAGACTGCGAGTGTAACTGTTGCTTCCAAAGGAATAGAAACAATAGGTATATTTGGAGAGGGGAAGATGTTATAGATAATCCGAGACAACATGACTTTACTCAGGAAAATGATGGAATAATAAAATGTAAATTTAAACGATTAACAATTAAACAAGTTAAAAATAAAACTGATTAACAATGTAACTGATTAACAACTGTAATTGATTAACAATGAAGGCCAGGTTGGGAGGGGAGGGAGTGATCCAAGTAATACAGATGATTTTAAACACAAGAGATTCTGCAGATGCTGGAAATCCAGAGTAACACACAAAATGCTGGTAGAATGCAGCAGGCCAGGCAGCATCTGTAGGGAGAAGTACTGTCGACGTTTCGGGCCAAGACCCTTCGTCAGGACTAACTGAAAGGAAAGATAGTAAGAGATTTGAAAGTAAGAGGGGGAGGGGAAAATGCAAAAAGATAGGAGAAGACACAAAGGAGTGGGGTGAAGTTGAGAGCTGGAAAGGTGATTGGCAAAAGGGATACAGAGCTGGAGAAGGGAAAGGATCATCGAACGGAAGGCCTAGGGAGAAAGAAAGGGGGAAGGGAGCACCAGATGGAGATGGAGAACAGGCAAAGAGTGATGGGCAGAGAGAGAAAAAAAAAGAGAGGGGGAAAATAAATAAATCAGGGATGGGGAAATAAGGGGAGGAGGGGCATTAACTGAAATTGGAGAAATCAATGTTCATGCTATCAGTTTGGAGGCTACCCAGATGGAATATAAGGTGCTGTTCCTCCAACCTGAGTGTGGCTTCATCGTGATGGTAGAGGAGGCCATGAATAGACATATGGGAATGGGACGTGGAATTAAAATGTGTGGCCACTGGGAGATGCTATCTACTATAAGCCTACTGTCTCTCACAGCTAAAATGAGTGAATCTGCAGATGCTGGAAATAAATAAAAATACAAAATGTTGGCAGAACTCAGCAGGCCAGGCAGCATCTATGGGAGGAGGTAGTGACGATGTTTCGGGCCTGATGAAGGGTTTCGGCCGGAAACGTCGTCACTACCTCCTCCCATAGATGCTGTCTGGCCTGCTGAGTTCTGCCAGCATTTTGTGCTTTTATGTCTCTCACAGCTACCTGGACTATTCCTCTTCCCACCCTGTCTCTTGCTAAAATGCTATCCCTTTCTTGCAATTCATCCGTCTCCGCCGCATCTGCTCTCAGAATGAGGCTTTTCAATCCAGGACGAAGGAGATGTCATCCTTTTTTAAACAAAGGGACTTCCCTTTCTCCACCATCAACTCTGCTCTCAAACACATCTCTCCCCTTTCATGCACATCTGCTCTCACTCCATCCACCCGCCACCCCACTCGGGATAGGGTTCCCCTTGTCCTTACCTACCATCCCACCAGCCTCCGGGTCCAACATATAATTCTCCGTAACTTCCGCCACCTCCAGCGGGATCCCACTACCAAGCACATCTTTCCCTCCCCCTCTCTTTCTGTTCTCCGCAGGGATTTCTCCCTAAGCGACCCCCTTGTCCATTCATCCCCCCCCATCCCTTCCCACCCACCGATCTCCCTCCCAGCACTTATCCTTGTAAACAGAACAAGTGCTACACCTGCCCTTACACTTCCTCCCTCACCACCATTCAGGGTCCCAGACAGTCCTTCCAGGTGAGGCAACACTTCACCTGTGAGTTGGCTGGTGTGGTACACTGCGTCCGGTGCTCCTGGTGCGGCCTTTTATATATTGGTGAGACTCGACACAGACTGGGAGACCGATTCGCTGAACACCTCTGCCGCCAGAGGAAGCAGATACTCCTCCCCTACTTTCCCCATCCCTGATTTATTTATTTCCCCCTCCCCTTTTTTTCTCTCTCTGCCTATCACTCTTTGCCTGTTCTCCAGCTCCCTCTGGTGCTCCCCTCCCCCTTTCTTTCTCCCTAGGCCTCCCGTCCCATGATCCTTTCCCTTCTCCAGCTGTGTATCCCTTTTGCCAATCACCTTTCCAGCTCTTAGCTTCCCCCCACCCCCTCCAGTTTTCTTCTGTCATTTTGTATTTCTCCCTCCCCCTCCTACTTTCAAATCTCTTACTATCTTTTCTTGCAGTTAGTCTTGATAGAGGGTCTCAGCCCGAAAACATCGACTGTACTTCTTCCTATAAATGCTGTCTGGCCTGCTGAGTTCCTCCAGCATTTTGTGTGTATTGCTTGAATTTCCAGCATCTGCAGATTTCCTCATAAATGCTAGAGTAACTCAGGTCAGGAATAAACAGTTGACATTTCAGGCTGTGACCCTTCAACTGACTAATCAGTTGATTTTCTTCATGTTTTTTATTTTTTAAAAATCTGATATTGTTAGTGTAATTAGTGCACTTAGAAACATAGAAAATCCTACAGCACAATACAGGCCCTTCAGCCCATAATGCTGTGCCAAACATGTACTTACTTTAGAGATTACTTAGGGTCACCCATAGCCCTCGATTTTTATTAGCTCCATATAACCTAAGAGCAATTTGACTAAGAGGTAGAAACCTAGGAATATTTCTGTCCAATGAAACAGAATATTTCTGTCTAGTGAAATTGTGATGGTGTGCAGATGGTGATAGAGGCAGATGTAATAATTTTCAAAATAGAATTTGAGAATGACCGAAAGGGGAAAGATTTGCAGAGCAGATCTTACAAATACCTGGCAAAGGCACAGTGGGCAAGTGCCTTCCTTCCAGGCGGTTTCTCTTTGCCAGGACAAAACTGTAGCCTCAACATGTTTTTACAGCTTGCCAGTTGTCAGATTGAGGGACTATTCCTACTTCATAAGTATGTGAAGAGCAAGAAGATAAGACGTGAGAGAATAGGACCAATCAAGTGTGACAGTGGATAAGTGTGCATGGAACCAAAGGAGATAGCAGAGGTACTTAGTGAATACTTTGCTTCAGTATTCACTACGGAAGAGGATCTTGGTGATTGTAGGGATGACTTACTGCAGACTGAAAAGCCTGAGCATGTAGATATTAAGAAAGAGGATGTGCTGGAACTTTTGGAAAGTATCAAGTTGGATAAGTCACCGGAGCCAGACAAGATGTACTTCAGGTTACTGTGGGAGGCGAGGGAGGAGTCTGCTGAGTCTCTGGTGATGATCTTTGCGTCATCAATGAGGACAGGAGAGATTCTGGAGGATTGGAGGGTTGCAGATGTTGTTCCATTATTCAAGAAAGGGAGTAGAGATAGCCCAGGAAATTATAGACCAATGAGTCTTACTTCAGTGGTTATTAAGTTGATGAAGAAGATCCTGAGAGGCAGGATTTATGAACATTTGGGGAGGCATAATATGATAAAGAATAGTCAGCATGGCTTTGTCAAAAGCAGTCTGTGCCTTATGAGCCAAATTGAATTTTTTGAGGATGTGACTAAACACATTGATGAAGGTAGAGCAATAGGTGTAGTGTACATGGATTTCAGCAAGGCATTTGACAAGCTACCCCATGCAAGGCTTATTGAGAAAGTAAGTAGGCAATGGATCCAAGGGGACATTGGTTTGTGGATCCAGAACTGGCTTGCCCACAGTGGTTGTAGACGGATCATATTCTGCTTGGAGGTCAGTGACCAGTGGTGTGCATTACACAGATGGTAGTTTGCCTCCCAGGTGCCAGGTTTTGTAATGTTTCTGAGCACATCCACAATATCCTGAAATGGGAGGGTGAGCAGCCAGAGGTTGTGGTACATATTGGGACCAATGACATAGGTAGGAAAAGGGAGGAGGTCCTGAAAGCAGAATACAGGGAATTGGGAAGGAAGCTGAGAATCTCAAGGGTAGTAATCTCAAGATTGCTGCATGAGCCACGTGACAATGAGTTTAGGAATAGAATGAGGTGGAGGATAAATGCATGGCTGAAGGACTGGAGCAGTGGATTCTGAATCCAATCCACTGTACGTTATGGTGTTTTGACATTTCAATGTACAATTGTTTGGACATGTGACAAATATTGCTAATCTTTACTATATACCGTGGAACCAGTTCAATTAATAGTCAATAACTTTTAAAAGCTATTCAGCAGATTCTTGCAAAAAGTATGGTTGCCTTTAATCTCTTTACTGTCAAGTACTTGTGTACATTTGCAGTGGCTTCAGTCCCGTAATATTATCCATCCTTTGTAATACTTCACTCAAGAATGGACTCACAGATGCATTTTCCCAAATTCATCGTGTACATTAAAACAGACCCATATAACTCTATAAAATAGACATGTTGAAACCTGCGATGCTCCTGACAGTTATCGTAGACAATCCTTGTTCAGCTGAAATTCATTGTAATTGTTGGTCTTTGCCTCCCTCTAGAGGTCATAATCAGACTCAGAATCAGGTTTATTATCACCGGCATGTGTCGTGAAATTTGTTAACCAAGCAGCAGTAGTTCAATGCAGTACAAATATAGAAGAATTAATCTATCAATCACATTATATGTATATGGAATAGATTAAAAATTGTGTAAAAACAGAAATATATTTAAAAATTGAGTTAGTGTTCACAGGTTCACTGTCCTTTTAGGAATCAGATGGCAGAGGGGAAAAAGGTGTTCCTGAATCACTGAGTGTGTGCCTTCAGACTTCTGTACCCCCTGCCTGATGGTAACAGTGAGAAAAGGGCATGGCCTCAGTGCTGAAGGTCCTTAATAATGGACTCTGCCTTTCTGAGACACCACCTCTTGAAGATGTCCTGGGTACTTTGTAAACTAGTATCCAAGATGGAACCGACTAAGTTTACAACCCTCTGCCGCTTCTTTCGGTCTTGTGCAGTAGCCCCCCCCCCCCCCCCCACCCCCATACCAGACAGTGATGCAGCCTGTCAGAATGCTCTCTACGGTACATCTATAGAAGTTTTTGAATGTATTTGTTGACATACCAAATCTCTTTAAGCTCCTAATGAAGTATAGTTGCTGTCTTGCCTTCTTTATAGTTGAATCGATGTGTTGGGACCAGGTTAGGTCCTCAGAGATCTTGACACCCAAGAACTTGAAACTGCTCACTCTCTCCACTTCTGATTTCTCTATGAGGATTGGTATGTGCTCCTTCATCTTGCCCTTCCTGAAGTCCATAATCAGCTCTTTCATCTTACCGACGATGAATGCCAGGTTGTTGCTGCGACACCACTCCACTAGTTGGCATATCTCGCCCCTGTACACCCTCTCATTTCCACCTGAGATTCTACCAACAATGGTTGTATTGTATGATCATTCCCCATGGTCAGGAAATTACTGTTTAAATAAATAATCTTTTTGAAGAGCACGAATTCAAGATTCAAGATAGTTTATTGTCATTCTTCAGTAGAGAAGTGTAAAGGAGAACAAAATGATTGTTACTCTGGAACCAATGGAGTGCAGAGAAACATAATAAGCATTAAGCACAATAAAAAACAAAAAGCACAATATAAAAACATATATAAATGCAATCCTATAAAATATAATGTACAAGGGTGATGCTTTTCCTGCTAATTTTGAAGCAATCCTTTAGTTATTGTCACACTAATCACCACACAACAGAAAATGCTGGATACATATTGGTTTAAAAAGGCTCTAAAAGTAATCCGGGAAATTATAGGCTGGTAGGTCTGACGTCGGTAGTAGGTAAATTCTTGGAAGGAGTACTAAGAGATAAGATCTACAAGTATTTAGATAGACAGGGACTTATTAGGGAGAGTCAACATGGCTTTGTGCGTGGTAGGTCATGTTTAACAGACAGACATACTTTATTGATCCTGAGGGAAATTTGGTTTCGTTACAGCCGCACCAACCAAGAATAGTGAAGAAATATAGCAATATAAACCATAAATAATTAAATAATAATAAGTTAATCATGCCCACTGGAAATAAGTCCAGGACCAGCCTATTGGCTCAGGGTGTCTGACACTCCGAGGGAGTAGTTGTAATGTTTGATGGCCACAGGTAGGAATGACTTCCTATGACGCTCAGTGTTACATCTCGGTGGAATGAGTCTCTGGCTGAATATACTCCTGTGCCTAACCAGGATATTGTGGAGTGGATGGGAGTCATTGTCCAAGATGGCATGCAACTTGGACAGCATCCTCTTTTCAGACACCACTGTCAGAGAGTCCAGTTCTACCCCCACAACATCACTGGCCTTAAGAATGAGTTTGTTGATTCTGTTGGTGTCTGCTACCCTTAGCCTGCTGCCCCAGCACACAACAGCAAATATGATAGCACTGGCCACCACAGACTTGTAGAACATCCTCAGCATCGTCCAGCAGATGTTAAAGGACCTCAGTCTCCTCAGGAAATAGAGACGGCTCTGACCCTTCTTGTAGACAGCCTCAGTGTTCTTTGACCAGTCCAGTTTATTGTCCAGTCATATCCCAGGTCTTTGTAGTCCTCCACCATGTCCACACTGACCCCTTGGATGGAAACGGCGGTCACCGGTGCCTTAGCCCTCCTCTGGTCCACCACCAGCTCCTTAGTCTTTTTCACATTAAGGTGCAAATGATTCTGCTCACACCATGTGACAAAGTTTCCCACCGTAGCCCTGTACTCAGCCTCATCTCCCCTGCTGATGCATCCAACTATGGCAGAGTCATCAGAAAACTTCTGAATATGGCAAGACTCTCTGTTGTAGCTGACGTCTGAGGTTTAGATGGTGAAGACAAAGGGAGACAGGACAGTCCCCTGTGGAGCCCCAATGCTGCTGACCATTCTGTCTGACACACAGTGTCAGATACAAATACAAATACAAACTTATTACAGTTTTTCAAGAAGGTTACAAGGAAAGTGGATGAAGGGAAGGCAGTGGATGTTGTCTACATCAACTTCAGTAAGGCCTTTGACAAGGTCCTGCATGGGAGGTTAGTTAGGAAGATTCAGTCGCTAGGTATACATGGAGAAGTAGTAAATTGGATTAGACATTGGCTCAATGGGAGAAGTCAGAGAGTGGTAGTGGAGGATTGCTTCTCTGAGTGGCGGCCTGTGTCTAGTCGTATGCCACAGGGATCAGTGCTGGATCCATTGTTATTTGTCATCTATATCAATGATCTGGATGATAATGTGGTAAACTGGATCAGCAAATCTGCTGATGATACAAACATTGGAGGTATAGTGGACAGTGAGGAAGGTTTTCAAAGCTTGCAGAGGGATCTGGATCAGCTGGAAAAATGGCACATGGAGTTTAATATAGACAAGTGTGAAGTATTACACTTTGGAAGAACAAACCAAGGTAGAACATACAAGGTAAATATTAGGGCACTGAGGAGTGCAGTAGAACAGAGGGATCCGGGAATACAGATACAAAATTCCCTAAAAGTGGCATCACAGGTAGATAGGGTAGTAAAGAGAGCTTTTAGTAATTGGCCTTTATAAATCAAAGAATCGAGTATAAGAGTTGGAATGTTATAGTGAGGTTGTATAAGGCATTGGTGAAGCTGAATTTGGAGTATTGTGTGCAGTTTTGGTCACCGAATTACAGGAAGGATATTAATAAGGTTGAAAGAGTGCAGAGAAGGTTTACAAGGATGTTGCCGGGACTTGAGAAACTGAGTTACAGAGAAAGGTTGAATAGGTTAGGACTTTATTCACTGGAGCGTAGAAGAATGAGGGGAGATTTGATAGAGGTATATAAAATTATGATGGGTATAGATAGAGTAAATGCAAGCAGGCTTTTTCCACTGAGGCCAGGGGAGAAAAAAAAAACAGAGGTCATGGGTTAAGGGTGAAGGGGGAAAAGTTTAAAGAGAACATTGGGGGGGGTTCCTTCACACACAGAGTGGTGGGACTGTGGAATGAACTGCCAGATGAAGTGGTAAATGCGGGCTCACTTTTAACATTTAAGAAAAACTTGGACAGGTACATGGATGAGAGGTGTATGCAGGGATATGGGCCGGGTGCAGGTCAGTGGGACTAGGCAGAAAAATGGTTCAGCACAGCCAAGAAGGGCCAAAAGGCCCGTTTCTGTGCTGTAATGTTCTAATTTCTTTAGCCGGAGAGTGGAGAATGTGTGGAATTCATTGCCACAGGTGGCTGGAGGCCAGGTCATTGGGTGTACTTAGCACAGTGATTAATAGGTTCTTGATTTGTCAGGGTGTGAAAGGCTACAGGGAGAAGCTGGGAGAATGGGGTTGAGAGGGAAAAGGGATCAGCCATGATGGAATAGTGGAGCAGACTTGATGGGCCAGACATCTGAACTCTGCTCCTATCTCTTACAGTCTTACAGTTCATTGCTGAACAAATTTGTGCAGATTGTTGATGTCTGAAGTCACTAGGTAGTGAACCATTGGTCTTTTAAGGTGACCTTGTAGCTTCAGGATTACCACAGTTAATTCAGGATTAACACACACAAAATTCTGAAGGAACTCAGCCAGGTCAGGCAGCATCTGTAGAGGAATAAACAGCTGATGTTTTCCTGCATCTGCAGAATCTCTTGTGTTTATGATTACCACATCACCCGCATCATCTTTCCATCCAAGATTAATTTAATTGCTTGAATTTAAACTACATCAGGCGGTAGATCTCAGATTTATGCCTCTGAAACACTGATACTGGAAATCGTGGACGCATTGGTAATCATTTTTCAATATTCTATAGATTCAGGATCAGTTCCTGAGGATTGAAGGGTAGCTAATGTTATCCCACTTTTTAAGAAAGGAGGGAGAGAGAAAACAGGGAATTATAGACAAGTTAGCCTGACATCAGTGGTGGGGAAGATGCTGGAGTCAATTATAAAAGATGAAATAGCGGCACATTTGGATAGCAGTAACAGGATCGGTCTGAGTCAGGATTTACGAAGGGGAAATCATGCTTGACTAATCTTCTGGAATTTTTTGAGGATGTAACTATGAAAATGGACAAGGGAGAGCCAGTGGATGTAGTGTACCTGGACTTTCAGAAAACCTTTGACAAGGTCCCACATAGGAGATTAGTGGGCAGAATTAGAGCACATGATATTGGGGTAGGGTGCTAACATGGATAGAAAATTGGTTGGCAGACAGGAAACAAAGAGTAGGGATTAACGGGTCCTTTTCAGAATGGCAGGCAGTAACTAATGGGGTACCGCAAGCCTCGGTGCTGGGACCGCAGCTATTTACAATATACATTAATGATTTAGATGAAGGGATTAAAAGTAACGTTAGCAAATTTGCAGATGACACAAAGCTGTGTGGCAGTGTGAAATGTGAGGAGGATGTGAGGAGAATGCAGGGTGACTTGGACAGATTGGGCGAGCGGGCAGGTGCATGGCAGATGCATTTTAATGTGGATAAATGTGAGGTTATCTACTTTGGTGGCAAGAATAGGAAGGCAGATTACTATCTGAATGGTGTCAAGTTAGGAAAAGGGGAAGTACAATGATAGAATAGTACAGCACATTACAGGCTCCAAATTTGAGGAAGGACATTCTTGTTATTGAGGGAGTGCAGCATAGGTTCACAAGGTTAATTCCCGGGATGGCGGGACTGTCATATGTTGAAAGTCTGGAGCGACTGGGCTAGTATACACTGGAATTTAGAAGGATGAGAGAGGATCTGAATCTGATTGAAACATATAAGATTATTAAGGGATTGGATACACTAGAGGCAGGAAACATGTTCCTGAGGTTGAGGGAGTCCAGAACCAGAGGCCACAGTTTAAGAATAAGGGGTAGGCCATTTAGAATGGAGTTGAGGAAAAACTTTTTCATCCAGAGAGTTGTGTATCTATGGAATGCTCTGCCTCAGAAGGCAGTGGAGGCAAATTCTTTGGATGCTTTCAAGAGAGAGTTAGATAGTGCTCTTAAAGATAGCGGAGTCAAGGGATATGGGGAGAAGGCAGGAACGGGATACTGATGTGGATGATCAGCCATGATCACAGTGAATGGCAGTGCTGGCTCAAAGGGCTGAATGGCCTACTCCTGCACCTATTGTCTATGGTCTATTGTCTATCTCTGGATGATAGTTTATTAACCAAACCAATTGACTTAAGCTTAAGTTCAAAAATTTCTGACCAGATGTTGTTGCATCTGGTCTCCCAATCCATCACACATTTCTGCCAATATCCTACACAGCTCCACTGAGATCCCTGGAAATGTCCCATCACACTAGGACCTCAGCTACAACCTGACTTATTCCATGTAGATAATAGAATCCACTCCCTGAAGTTCATGACCCCACATTAAACTCCATTTGCCAGCTTACCCCTCAGAGTATGTCCCATTGGAAAATCCTTACCAGAACACACACTACCACGTGTTTTTATATAATCGGTAAAACTTACTGTTGGAAGGAACACTAAATGTTGAATTTTCAAGCACGTTCAAATCAGTACTGATGACAAGAAAAGGCATTTGTCCTGTCCATCTACAAAGGATTTTGAATTCTAATCCCTATGCCGAGTAATTGGACCCATTTGTCTACAAGTTGTGATTCATTGCTAATGTTCAACTGACATCAGGAGTGTATTGGACCACATCATCTGGTGCACAGTGCACATTCTGTGATAACTGACAGAAATTGGGATCTTTTAATTCAACCCACAATGCATATTTATGCCTCTCAGAAAAACTGGAAAGAAGCCACAAATTAAGACTTTCTACAGATATATATGCTGACTCATTGCGTCACCATCTGAGATTGAGATGTCAATGTGCAGATCGGAAAAAACTGCACAGGGTTATCAACTGAATCAGTTCCATCATGTGCATGGGATCCCACCATTGAGGATGCCTCCAAAAGGCAATGCCTCAAGAAGGCAGCATCCATCATCTAGGATCCTCACCACCCAGGATTCTCTCATTGTTATCATGAGGAAGGAGGTACAGGAGCCTGAAGATACACACTCAACATTTCAGGAACAGCTTCTTCCCCAACACCATCAGACTGAACCCACGAACAGTTTCTCACTATGTTTTTGCTCTCTTTTTGCACTACTTATTTACTTTTTATACTCTCAGTGGCCACTTTACATAGAACATAGAATAGTACAGCACAGTACAGGCTTGGATTGGATTGGAATACAAGATTGGAGTGTAGTGGACAGTGAGGAAGGTTTTCAAAGCTTGCAGAGGGATTTGGACCAGCTGGAAACATGGGCTGAAAATGGCAGATGGAATTTAATGCAGACAAGTGTGAGGTAAGTTTTTTACACAGAGGGTTGTGAGTGCCTGGAATGACTTGCCAGGGATGGTGGTGGAGGCTAAAACATTAGGGGTATTTAAGAGCCTCTTGGACAGGCACATGGATGGAAAGAAAAATGGAGGGTTATGGGGTAGTGTGAGTTTAGTACTTTTTTTTAAGGATTATATGGGTCAACACAACATGGAGGGCTGAAGGGCCTGTACTGTACTGTAGTGTTCTATGGTATTGAATTTTGGAAGGACAAACCAAGGTAGAACATACAAGGTAAATGGTAGGGCACTGAGGAGTGTAGAAGAACAGGAATCTGGGAATACAGATACAAAATTCCTTAAGAGTGGCATCACAGGTAGGTGGGGTAGTAAAGAGAGCTTTTGGTACATTGGCCTTTATAAATCAAAGTATTGAGTATAAGAGTTGGAATGTTATGATGAGGTTGTATAGGGTATTGGTGAGGCCGAATTTGGATTATTGTGTGCAGTTTTGGTCATGGAATTACAGGAAGGATATTAATAAGGTTGAAAGAGTGCAGAGAAGGTTTACAAGGATGTTGCCAGGACTTGAGAAACTAAGTTACAGAGAAAGGTTGAATAGGTTAGGACTTTATTCCCTGGGGTGTAGAAGAATGAGGGGAGATTTGAAAGAGGTATATAAAATTATGATGGGCATAGATAGAGTGAATGCAAGCAGGCTTTTTCCACTGAGGCCAGGGGAGAAAAAAAACCAGAGGACATGGGTTAAGGGTGAAGGGGGAGAAGTTTAAAGGGAACATTGGGGGGTGGGGGGCTTCTTCACACAGAGAGTGGTGGGAGTGTGGAATGAGCTGCCAGATGAAATGGTAAATGCAGGCTCACTTTTAACATTTAAGTAAAACTTGGACAGGTACATAGATGGAAAGTGGTATGGAGGGATATGGTCCAGGTGCAGGTCAGGGGACTAGGCAGAAAAATGGTTTGGCACCACCAAGAAGAGTCAAAAAGGCTTGTTTCTGTGCTGTAATGTTCTATGGTTCTATGGTGTGTATAAAGGTGAGCACCACAGTAACATGGCAGTTAGTGCCACACTTCACAGGTCAGTCACAGTTCCAGCAATCTCCGTAAACAAGTTTGCGCACTCCTTCCCGTGCATGCATGGATTTCACCCAGATGCTCCAGTTACCACCCACAGTCCAAAGGTATATCAGTTAATTGATCGATGTTAATTGTACTGTGATTACGCTGGAGTTAAACCACGGGATTGCTGGGCCGTGTGGCTCATTGGACCACAAAGGCCTGATCCATGCTGTTTCACCTACTAAAAGAAGTAAATAAAATAAATATTTCCACATCACAAACCTTTGCAATAAATCAACAAAATACTAAGCAGCTAAAGCAGTGGTGTGAAGAGAGAATTGCAGATACTCGGCAGATAAAAGCAGTGTCTGTGAGGAAGGAAATGTAGGTAGTGAGGTGAATAACCTTTTAACAAATCTGGAAAATGTTAAAGTTCTTGGGCTGGCACAGAACCAGAGAATGGGCAATAGAAATCAGAAAATGTAAAGGGAATTTGCAGTTCCAATCAATTAACAAGAGATAGCTGTAATTTAGAAGAATGAGGTGTATCTCATTGAAATCTGCCAAATATTGAAAGGCCTAAATAGAATGGACATGGAGAGGATGTTTCATATAGTGGAATAGTCTAGGACCAGAGGACACAGCCTCAGAAGAGAGAGACATCTCTTTGGAACAGAGATGGGGAGGAATTTCTTTAGCTGGAGAGCAGTGAATCTGTGGAATTCCTTGTCACAGGTGGTTTCAGAGACCAAGCTATTGAATATATTTAAAGCCAAAGTTGATAGGTTCTTGATTAGACTGGGTGTCCAAGGTTACAGGAAGAAGGCAGAGGAGAATGGGTAGAGAGGGATAATAAATCAGCCATGATGGAATGATGGAGCAGACTCAATGGGCTGAATGGCCTCATTCTGCTCCTATGTTTTATGATCCAGAGGAGGTAAATGCAGAAGGATCTGAACACTGAAGCAGAGAACCGAGTCTGGGCCTTGTGATCATTCATGCCAATGACGCACAACACTTGTTCAGTATACTGCCAATTCAGTTGTCCAGCAGGAAGCATTACCAGACTTTTGGAGGCTGTAGACTCTGTTTCTGAGCCAGGGTTTACATGTATTACTCTTGTATTTGATTTCAAAGGTTATGGATTCAAAATCCTACTTAAACTTTTGAGTTAAAAGTCTAAACGAGACCTGCCGTTAACGAGGAACACAGCAGCAGATGCTTGCTGGCAGTCACTAGAAGACTCAGGAAGGCTGCCAGTGCTATTTTTGTTGCTCAGACCTCCTGTTTATTTAGATTTACTCCTGAACAAACAAGTCTGCCTTGTTCATGA
The DNA here is from genome assembly GCF_030144855.1 of Hypanus sabinus. NCBI lineage: Eukaryota > Metazoa > Chordata > Chondrichthyes > Myliobatiformes > Dasyatidae > Hypanus > Hypanus sabinus. The sequence continues at coordinate 1,038,032 of NC_082725.1, read as the reverse complement.
ACAACCTAACCTAAATGGCCACCTTGGAACATTCTGAGATGCTAGAATCTTTACATAAAAGCAAACACTTATTTCTCTCTTATACAATAATATTTATATTCACAACAGGTGGAACCATATTTGCCATATGAATTCACATGTGAAGGACTGCTGGAAAGATTAAATGTTTTCATTGAAAAACAGGTAAGACTATTACTTAACAAATTACTTCAGAAGAATAATCTAATTGCATCCATTTTGTAAAATAAAATATAGATTGTTGATTAAAGAAATTTACAGTTCAGAAACCTGTCCTTTTGACCTATTTCATCAGTGCTGATCTAAACCTGTATCCTCTCAATCTAGACTCCTCTGCCCTGATTACAACATTCTTGTCTTTTATCCTATCCGTGCCTCTCATAATTTTTTAACTCTTTACAGGGTTACCCGTCAGCCATCTACATTCCAGTAGGGATAAACACAGCCTATCCAATCTCTCCTTATTGCTACAACCCTACCTTTCCAGACGACATCCTGATGAATCTGTTCTGCATCATCTGTCCTGGGGTGTGATGACCAGAAATGTAGATAGTACTGCAAGTATAGTGTAACCAGTGTTTTGTACAATTGCAAGGTCTTGTCCCAACTCTGAAACTCAATGCCTTGACCTATGAAGAAAAGTAAACCAAATGCCTTTTTCACTGCCCTCCTCATAGGGCCACAACTTTCAGGGAGCTGTAGATTTGCACTCCAAGGTCTTTCTGAACACTGAATGCTGCAAATGTCCATGCCATTTCCTCTGTGTGTCCTACCCAAAGTGCATTCTCCTTATTTATTTGAATTAAGTTCCAGCTGCAAATGGTCTTTCAAACTTATGCCTAAGCATGTCTCGATATGTCAACCTTCTTCACTACCTACAACTCCAACAACTTCTGTGTCTCTGAAAACTTACTCCTCTTATTATCTTTATTCTCATACAACTCTATAAAAAAACACAGTTAAAAGAACAAAGATATTGAAGCTGTGATATTTGTTTACACTGGATTCCTAATTTGAACAGACAAAAGCAGCAGAGGTTATGCCTCAGATGGCCTACTCCTGCTCCTATTTCTTATGTTCTTATGTGATACATGTTTTCAGGTTTTGGTACCTTGTGCCTGATGGGAGAGGGGCAAAGAGAGAATTCCAGGATAGGTGGCAACTGATTATGTTGGTTGCTTTACAGAGGCATTGGGAAGTGTAGATAGGGTCTAAAAGAGCTTGGAGGGAAGATTGGTTTCCATGATGTGCTGAGCTCTGTCCACAACTCTGCCATTTCTTGCAGTCAAAGGCAGAGCAGTTGCTATACCAATAAAGCCATGATCCAAATATGATGCTATCTATAGTTCCTCGATAAGGATTGATGGGGACAGGCCAAATTTCTTTAGCCTCCTGAGGAAGGAGAAGTGTTTGTGAGCTTTCTTGGGCACGATGTCTATGTGGTTAGACAAGGAGAGGGTTTTGGAGATGTTCATTCCCAGGAATTTGAAGCTCTCAACCTTAGCACCATTGATGTAGAGACAAGCATGTGCACAGCCCCTTCCTGAAGTTAGAAACCAGTTCTTTTGTCTTGTTGACATAGATTGAAAGATTGTTGTCACTAAACTCTCTATCTCCTTCCCTTGGAAAAGGGATTACAGTTTATATGCCTAAATTACATCAGTTTCATTAGAATTCATCATCACTTTTTCTGAAAGAATAATGGGGGTTGTGTTGTCAGCCTTTGCAAATTGGCATCGTTATTATCTCAGTGCTTTCTCCTTCCAGATGGCCTCTTGATGTTTATTATTTTCATTGAGTTTGAATATGCATTGTCCCGCCTTTCCTGCAATCTATAATCTTCACATTCTTCATCTTCATATCTGCATGAAATGTGTAGCACTAGTTTATCTCCACCAGTGAATATTTGCCACTTTCAACATTGCAGCTAATCTTGCTATCTCATATTCTTTTCATTTACATACTTTTTAAATCTGCTCATTTTTATTCACCTGAATTTTAACTTTTTAATCTTTTAGTTCATCACTCTAAACACCATATGACTAGAAGTCAAAGGAGCAGAATTAGGCCATTCGGCCCATTGAATCTGCTCTGCCATTCCATCATGGCTTATTCATTTTCCCTCTCGACTCCTTCTCCTGCCTTCTCCCTGTAACCTTTGATACCCTGACTGATCAAAAACCTATCAGCCTCCACTTTAAATATACCCAATGACTTGGTCTCCACAGCTGTTTGTGGCAATGTATTCCACAGATTCACCACCCCCGGCAAAAGAAATTCCACCTCATCTCCATTCTAAATGGATGTCCCTCTATTCTGAGACAGTGTCCCCTCATTCTAGTCTCCCCCCTCCCCCTCCATGGACTCCCCTCTCCACATCCACTCTATCCAGACCTTTCAATATTTAATAGGTTTCAATGAGATTCCCCTTCATTCTTCAAAGCTCCAGCAAGTACAGACCCAGAGCCATCAAACGCTGCTCATACATTCATCCTTTCATTCCCAGAATCCTTCTCGTGAACCTCCTCTGGACTCTCTCCAACGCCAGCACACTTTTCTTAGATAAGGGGTCCAAAATAGAGCTCACAATGCTTCAAGTGTGGTCTGACCAATGCCTTATAAAGTCTCAGCACCAAATCCTTGTACTTGAAATGAAAGCTAACATTGCATTTGCATCCTCACCACTGACTTAATCTGCAAGTTAACCTTCAGGGAACTCCCAAGTCCATTTGCTCATCTGATTTTTGAATTTTTTCCCTGTTTAGAAAATAGTATGTTTTTATTCCTTCTACCAAAGTGCACAACCACACATTTCCTGATATTGCATTCCATCCGCCACTTCTTTGCTCATTAGAAACATAGAACACTACAGCACAGTACAAGCCCTTCAGCCCTCTATGTTGTACCAACCCATATAATCCTTAAAAAAAAGTATTAAACCCATACTACCCCATAACCCTCTATTTTTCTTTCATCCATGTGCCCGTCCAAGAGGCTCTTAAATACCCCTAATGTTTTAGCCTCCACCACCATCCCTAGCAAGTCATTCCAGGCACTCACAATCCTCTGTGTAAAAAAACTTACCCCTGATGTCTCCCCTAAACTTCCCTCCCTTAACTTTGTACATATGCCTTCAGGTGTTTGCTATTGGTGCCCTGGGAAACAGGTACTGACTATCCACCCTATCTATGCCTCTCATAATCTTGTAGACCTCTGTCAAGTCCCCTCTCATTCTTCTACACTCCAAAGAGAAAAGTCCCAGCTCTGCTAACCTTGCTTCTTATGACTTGTTCTTCAAACCAGGCAACATCCTGGTAAACCTCCTCTGCACCCTTTCCATAGCTTCCACGTCCTTCCTATAATGAGGTGACCAGAATTGAAAACAGTACTCTAAGTGTGGTCTCACCAGAGATTTGTAGAGTTGCAACATTCTCCTAAAGTGCCTGTCTTTCTGTAGCCCCTCTGCTTCCTAAACTCTACCTGCCCATCCACCTATTTTCATATCATCCACAAACTTGGCCTCAAAATCATCAATTCCTTCATTTAAATCACCAACATACAATGGGAAAAGAAGTGGTCCTAACTCTGATCCCTATAGAACACCGCTAATCACCAGCAGCCAACCAAAAACGACCCCCTTTATTCCCACTCTTTGCCTACTGCCAGTCAGCCAATTTTCTCTCCATGCTAGAATCATTCCTGTAATACCATGGGCTCTTAACTTGTTAAGCAGCTTCTTTTGCAGTACCTTGTCAAAAACCTTCTGAAAATTCAAGTAAACAACATCCACTGATTATCCTCTGTCTATCCTGCTTGTATTTCCTTAAAGAATTCCAACAGATTTCCCCTGAAGGAAACAATGCTGACTTTGGCCTATGTTATTATGTTTTCTAATTACTCCAAACCCTCATCCTTAACAATCGACTCCAACATCTTCCCAACTGCTAAGGTCAGGCTTTCTGTCCTAGAATTTCCTTTTTCCTGCTTCCCTCTCTTCTTAAAGACTGCCATCATTATTAATGTACATTTAGGATCAGGAGTGGAATAATGAAGGTGTAGTACAGGCAAATGAGTTTGGCCTGGATAGGCACTGCTGTTGACGTGGACAGGCTGGGCCAGAATTACGTGTTTCTCTACTGTATAACTCTATCATCAGTTTCAATATGTACAACTTTCAGATTCACTTTCACAGTGATTGAGAAGGAGGTCATTAAGGCTCAAGCACTCAGGTAAAGGTGTTGTATTGTCCTCTTCTCTTTTTTGCCAACAGAGAAGGAGATACAGGAGCCTGAAGACACACACTCAACATTTTAGGATCAGCTTCTTTGCCTCCAGCATTTCTGAGAGGTCCATGAACACTAGCTCACTATTTTTGCTCTCTTTTTGCACTACTTATTTATTTTTAAATATATTTCCTATTACAATTTATAGTATATTCTGCAAAATAACAAATTTTACAACATACGTCAGTGATATATAATTCTAATATTGTTTGACATGTATATTTACCCATTGTCTATTTAGAGAATGGGTAGAATTGAATTAATAAACATAGGATTCTCCAAAGCACTTGCTAAGCTGGACTAGTACTCTGTATCCATGCCAATGCAGAGTTGGCAAAGATACAGCTTTGAACTTCTGCTTCTGGATGGTGACTTTACTGCATTCACTGGATATGGTTGCTCACACCTGACACTGGAAATATTGTTGCAGGATTTCTGCCTCCAAAGGGAAATATGGCCACCAATTAGTGCACTTAGAGTTAAAGTGGCCAAACCCTCTCAATCATGTGTGAAGTCTGCCAGAAAGAGCAACTAATTTGTGAGCCTGCTTTCTTCTACCATCTCAACAAAGTGGCTGAGCTCAAGAGGTAAGAGTTCTGCTCAAACTTTCCTATCGTGACCACAATACCTTCATTAGAGATAAATATTCACATTTCATCTTACTTACAGAACCTAATTTTAGTGCATACAGATGTGCAAGTATCAGCAAACAACTGGAAGTCTACGAAGGAGGAAAGGGTTAGATTGATCTTACAGTAGCTTAAAAGGTTGATGCCACATTGTGAGCTGAAGGGCCTGCACTCTGCTGGAATGTTCTAAATTCTGTGTTCCGTGATTAACTTTAATAAAGAATTTTCATTATATAAAACAGTAAACATTGAAACTCTTTTGTAGGGTTTCTGCTATACTTACAGATAAAGCAAAATAAGGAACAAATCGAGACATCTAAGTGTCATTTTCTTTAAACTGTGACTGAGAATGAGCAGCATTTGTGTTTGTCAGTTCACAGACCAACGTATTATGTTCACACAAAAAGAGTAAATCAGTATCAAAATTGATTAAAGTAACCTAATCAATACAGTTTGTAATTTGTAAGACCATAAGATACAGGAGCAGAATTAGGCCATTTGGCCCATCGAGTCTTCTCCACCATTTTTATCATGACTGATACATTTTCCCTCTCCACACCAATCTCCTGCTTCCCCACTCCCCCCCCCCCCCCCCCACCCGGTAACCCTTCACGTCCTGACTAATCAAGAATCTATCAACCTCTGCCTTAAATATACCCAGTGATTTGGCCTCCACAGTTGCCTATGGTAATAAATTCCACAGATTCACTACACTCTGGCTAAAGCAATTCCTCCTCATTTCTGTGCTATTCTGAGGCAGTGTCCTCTGGTCCTAGACTGCCCCACCATAAGCTAAGTATTTTCTAAGAACTATTTTTAGAAAAAGGAAAAAAAGTTAAGTATTATTAAATTTAAATTTACTTCTTTTAAAATGTACCTCTCTGGGACAAAAAATTCCCAGCTCATTCGATGACACTACCATTGTAACTTTTCCAGATGATGGATAAGATGCTAACACATGTAAAAGTATTTGCAATGTAATGACAGATGAAACAATATAAAATCCCAGATAGGGTTCCTGAGATAAACTATAAAGATTTGGGTTCATAAGTCAGTAGATGATTTCACAAGTACCAGTATTCTTTTATGAATAAAGTTTATTCTGTGATGGATATCCACATCTTGGGCCAAAACACAGCAGCTGACACTTGTAAAGATCAAACAGTTGTAGGTTAGACTTCCAATTAATATTGTTTAGTTTCTGGTTGTAAGCAGAGCCTAGTCTTCAGCCTTCAAATGTAAATGGAAAGCAGTAATCAGTTTGAAGTTTGAAAACACAGCTTTGCAAACAAGCTTTGTATATAGCAACTGCATTGTCTGTAGATTTAGCTCACAGTACCTGGTTTATTGCTGCTCAAGAGGTGCAGTAAAAGACAATGAGTTATTTAATTTGGCTTGTTTCAAAACAGATAAACCTGACTAAGTTCCTTACTTCAAGGAAGCTGGCAGACCTGAAGGAGACAATCATTCAGCATATTAATAACTGATCTATTAATTTTGAGTGTTTATGTAGTCAGAGAAATTAGTTTCACAGCATTAATTGATGGTAGCTCAGATTTGTGTCTCTAAGCCTTAAGAGCATTTATGTTAAAAGGACATCTGAGGAAATATCATACTGTATATGCATGAAGTCACCCAAAACACAAAGGATTTCCAAAATACAAGTACAATTGCTATAAACTAAAAAGACATACCAACAATTCAGGTGAATGAATCGTCCATCACAGAAATCAAAAGCAGAGGAATGGATTCTAGTTTATCCCGTCTTTCTACCATTCTTCTTGATGTTCTTTAACCATTCCTAATAAACCTAAACTGCTCTCTACATTTACAATCAAGAGAAGATCTGCAGATGAAATCCAAACAACACACACAAAATGCTAGAACAACTCAGCAGGCCAGGCAGCATCTATAGAAAAGAGTACAGTCGACACTTTGGGCTGAGGCCCTTTATCAGGATTCTCAGCCTGAAACATTGACTGTACTTTTTTTCATAGATGCTGCCTGGCCTGTTGAGTTCCTCATTTTGTGTGTGTTGCTCTATGTTTACACCTTCTTTCTGTCCCTTGGGTGACTCTATACATGCAGTATATGATATTTCCTAGGAATGGTTTTGAATTGTTTTAGAAATGGTTTGTAACTGAGTAATGATTTTAAGATAGAAAGTTCCAAGTAAATTTATTAACAAAGTACATAAATGCCATCACGTACGAACCTGAGATTCTTTTTTTCTTTTTCAATCTTTTTATTGAATTTCATATATATAAAAAAACATAATATAATAATAAATAGGTTATAAATGCATAAGACTTGAAATTGAATTAATAGTAGGATAACAATATCCTATTAAAATATCAACAGAAAAACATAGTACATTATCAATCAAGTCTATAATAATTATATGAAAAAAATAAAAATAATCATCAAAAGAAAAAACGAACCTGAGATTCATTTCCTTGCATGCATTCATGGCAAATACAAAGAAAAAAACAAACAAAATAATAAAAAATAAATATGCAATAAATATTGAGAATATGAGATGACTCACTGAATTATTCCCACAACCTATGATTCACTTTCAAAGACTCTCCATCTCCTGTTCTTGATATTTATGTTCATGTATTTATTTATTGTTATTTTTCTTTTTTTTTTGTATTTGCGGATGCAATAGGGTCTTTTAAGTGATTTCTAGATAGGTACATGGAGCTTTGAAAAATTGAGGGCTATGCGGTAGGGAAATTCTAGGCAGTTTCCAGAGTAGGTTACATGGTTGGCACAACATTGTGGGCCGAAGGGCCTGTAATGTGCTGCAAATTTCTATGTTCTATTGCACAGTCTGTTGTTTTTTGTCCGTTCTGCTGGGGACATCTTCCAGAGATGGGATAGATACTTCATTGATCCCAAAGGAAATCAGAGTGTCACAGTAGCATTACAAGTGCACAGTTAATAAGTATTAGAAAAGAAGTAAGAAGAATTTTTAAAAAGTTACCGCAAACAGTCTAACAGGAGAGGGTCATTGACTCATTATAGAGCCTGGGTGCTGAGGGTAAGAATGACCTCATATAGCACTCTTTGGAGTAGTACAGTTGTCTTAGTCTATTACTAAAAGTCTGTTCAGCCAAAGTAACATGCAGAGGGTGAGAAACATTGTCCAGAATTGCCAGGATTTTCTGTAGAGTCCTTTGTTCTACCACAGACTCCTGTGTGCCCAGCTTGACTCCTATAACAGAGCCAGTCTTTCTAATCACTTTATTAAGCCTGTGGGCATCACCCATGTTGAAGCCATTGCCCCAGCATATCACTGAATAGAAGATTGTACTGGCAACAACAGACCAGTAGAACATGAGAAGGAGAGGCCTGCACACTCCAAAGGACCTCAGTCTCTTCAGGAAGCCTCTATGTTAGTGCTCCATTCAAGTCTGTCATCCAGACGCACCCTCACATACTTGTAAGTCCTCAATATATCCACATCCTCACCATCAACAGTAACAGGGAGCAGTGCAGGCTTAGTCTTCCTAAAGTCCATCACCATCTCCTTTGTTTTACTGATGTTGAGCTGCAGATGATTCAGCTTGCACCATTTAACAAAGTCCTGCATCAGGGCCTGAATTCATCCTCCTGTTCTCCCTTTATATATATAACCACACAACAATTACAGCGCGGAAACAGGCCATCTCAACCCTTCTAGTCCGTGCCGAACGCTTACTCTCACCTAGTCCCACTGACCTGCACTCAGTCCATAACCCTCCATTCCTTTCCTGTCCATATACCTATCCAATTTTACTTTAAATGACAATACCGAACCTGCCTCTACCACTTCTACTGGAAACTCGTTCCACACAGCTACCACTCTCTGAGTAAAGAAATTCCCCTTCGTGTTACCCTTAAACTGTTGCCCCATAACTCTCAACTCATGTCCTCTTATTTGAATCTCCCCTACTCTCAATGGAAAAAGTCTATCTACATCAACTCTGTCTATCCCCCTCATAATTTTAAATACCTCTATCAAGTTCCCCCTCAACCTTCTACACTCCAAAGAATAAAGACCTAACTTGTTCAACCTTTCCCTGTAACTTAGGTGCTGAAACCCAGGTAATATTCTAGTAAATCTTCTCTGTAATCTCGTTATTTTGTTGACATCTTTCCTATAATTCGGTGACCAGAACTGTACACAATATTCCAAATATGGCCTTACCAATGCCTTGTACAAGTTTAACATTACATCCCAACTCCTATACTCAATGCTCTGATTTATAAAGGCCAACATACCAAAAGCTTTCTTCACCACCCTATCCACATGAGATTCCACCTTCAGGGAACTATGCACCATAATTCCTAGATCACTCTGTTCTACTGCATTCTTCAATGCCCTACCATTTACCATGTATGTCCTATTTGAATTATTCCTACCAAAATGTAGCACTTCACACTTATCAGCATTAAACGCCATCTGCCATCGTTCAGCCCACTCTTCTAACTGGCCTAAATCTCTCTGGAAGCTTTGAAAACCTACTTCATTATCCACAACGCCACCTACCTTAGTATCATATGCATACTTACTAATCCAATTTACCACCCCATCATCCAGATCATTAATGTATATGACAAACAACATTGGACCCAGTACAGATCCTTGAGGCACACCACTAGTCACCGGCCTCCAACCTGACAAACAGTTATCCACCACTACACTCTGGCATTTCCCATCCAGCCACTGTTGAATCAGTTTTACTACTTCAAGATTAATACCTAACGATTGAACCTTCCTAACTAACCTTCCATGCGGAACCTTGTCAAAGGCCTTACTGAAGTCCATATAGACAACATCCACTGCTTTACCCTCGACAACTTTCCTAGTAACCTCTTCAAAAAATTCAATAAGGTTTGTCAAACATGACCTTCCACACCATACATCCATATTGACTGTCCCTAATCAGACCCTGTCTATCCAGATAACTATATATACCATCTCTAAGAATACTTTCCATTAATTTACCCACCACTGATGTCAAAACTGACAGGCCTATAATTGCTAGGTTTACTCACATTAGAACCCTTCTTAAACAATGGAACCACATGAGCAATATGCCAATCCTCCGGCACCATCCCTGTTTCTAATTACATTTGAAATATTTCTGTCAGAACCCCTGCCATTTCCACACTAACTTCCCTCAAGGTCCTAGAGAATATCCTGTCGGGACCTGGCGATTTATCCACTTTTATATTTCTTAAAAGCACCAGTACTTCCTCCTCTTTAATCGTCATAGTTTCCATAACTTCCCTACTTGTTTCCCTTACCTTACACAATTCAATATCCTTCTCCTTAGTGAATACCGAAGAAAAGAAATTGTTCAAAATCTCCCCATCTCTTTCAGCTCCACACATAGCTGTCCACTCTGATTCTCTAAGGGACCAATTTTATCCTTCACTACCCTTTTGCTATTAATATAACTGTCGAAACCCTTCGGATTTATTTTCACCTTACTTTCCAAAGGAACTTCGTATCTTCTTTTGGCTTTTCTAATTTCTTTCTTAAGATTCTTCTTACATTCTTTATATTCCTTGAGCACCTCATTTACTCCATGTTACCTATATTTATTGTAGATCTCTCTCTTTTTCCCAACCAAGTTTCCAATATCCCTTGAAAACCATGGCTCTCTCAAACTTTTAACCTTTCCTTTCAACCTAATGGGAACATAAAGATTCTGTACCCTCAAAATTTCACCTTTAAATGACCTCCATTTCTCTATTACATCCTTCCCATAAAACAAATTGTCCCAATCCACTCCTTCTAAATCCTTTTGCATCTCCTCAAAGTTAGCCTTTCTCCAATCAAAAATCTCAACCCTGGCTCCAGTCCTATCCTTCTCCATATTTATATTGAAACTAATGGCATTGTGATCACTGGACCCGAAGTGCTCCCTAATACATATCTCCGTCACCTGACCTATTTCATTCCCTAACAGGAGATCCAACACTGCCCCTTCTCTAGTCGGTACCTCTATGTATTGCTGCAAAAAAACTACCCTGCACACATTTTACAAACTCCAAACCATCCATCCCTTTTACAGAGCAAACTCGAGGAAATCTGCAGATGCTGGAAATTCAAACAACACACACAAAATGCTGGTGGAACACAGCAGGCCAGGCAGCATCTATAGGGAGAAGCACTGTTGACGTTTTGGGCAGAAACCCTTCGTCAGGACTAACTGAAAGGAAAGATACTAAGAGATTTGGAAGTAGGAGGGGGAGGGGAAAATGTGAAATGATAGGAGAAGACCGGAGGGGGTGGGATGAAGCTAAGAGCTGGAAAGGTGATTGGCAAAAGTGATACAGAGCTGGAGAAGGGAAACGATCATGGGACTGGAGGCCTAGGGAGAAAGAAAGGGGGAGGGGAGCACCAGAAGGAGATGGAGAACAGGCAGAGAGAGAGAGAGAAAAAAACAACTAAATATATCAGGGATGGGGTAAGAAGGGGAGGAGGGGCATTAATGGAAGTTAGAAAAGTCAATGTGCATGCCATCAGGTTGGAGGCTACCCAGCTGGTATATAAGGTGTTGTTCCTCCAACCTGAGTGTGGCTTCATCTTGACAGTAGAGGAGGCCATGGATAGACATTTCAGAATGGGAATGGGACGTGAAATTAAAATGTGTGGCCACTGGGAGATCCTGCTTTCTCTGGCAGACAGAGCATAGGTGTTCAGCGAAACGGTCTCCCAGTCTGCGTTGGGTCTCGCCAATATATAAAAGGCTTAACCGGGAGCACTGGACACAGCATACCACACTAGCCAACTCGCAGGTGAAGTGTCGCCTCACCTGGAAGGACAGTTTGGGGCCCTGATTGGTGGTAAGGGAGGAAGTGTAAGGGCAGGTATAGCACTTGTTCCGTTTACAAGGATAAACGCCAGGAGGGAGATCGGTGGGAAGGGATGGGGGCGGGGAACGAGTAGACAAGGGAGTCATGTAGGGAGCGATCCCTGTGGAAAGTAGAAAGAGGGGGAAGGGAAAGATGTGCTTGGTAGTGGGATCCCGTTGGAGGTGGCGGAAGTTACGGAGAATTATACATTGGACCTGGAGGCTGGTGGGGTGGTAGGTGAGGACAAAGGGGAACCCTATCCCGAGTGGGATGGCAGGCGGATGGGGTGAGGGCAGATGTGCAGGAAATGGGAGAGATGCGTTTGAGAGCAGAGTTGATGATGGAAGAAGAGAAGCCCCTTTGTTTAAAAAAGGAAGACATCTCCTTCGTCCTAGAATGAAAAGCCTCATCCTGAGAGCAGCTGACGGAGAAATTGAGACGGAGGAATTGTGAGAAGGGAATAGCCTTTTTTGCAAGAGACAGGGTGGGAAGAGAAATAGTCCAGATAGCTGTGAGAGTCTGTAGGCTTATAGTAGATATCAGTAGATAGGCTGTCTCCACAGAAAGATCAAGAAAGGGGAGGGAAGTGTCAGAAATGAACCAGGTAAATTTGAGGGCAGGGTGAAAGTTGGAGGCAAAGTTAATGAAGTTAACGAGCTCAGCATGTGTGCAGGAGGAAGCGCCAATGCAGTCGTCGATGTAGCAAAGGAAAAGAGTGGGACGGATACCCATGTAACACTTACCCAAAAGGCTAGGGGAAAAGGAGATCCAGCCACACACCAATCCCACCTCCCGTACACGCAGGTGCTGTGAGAATCGAGTTTATGCCTCGTGCCCGCCCACAGTATCAAACCCACAACAAATACTGTTATGAAATACAATTTAAAGAGTTTACTAAAATTAAAAGAGTATTAGGCAATACAATATATATGCAAGGTAAACAAACAAAAAGGCGCCAACTTATCAAAGTTCAGTCTGTTTAGTGCACTCGTTGGAGCTCAATCAACGAACCAATCGACCCATCGTCGCTTGCCTCTGACCTCCACGTCTTCGCACCTAGGACCACGCCCGGTGGTCTTCCGAGCAGTGCAGCGCACATCCTCCTTCCTCGACGTCTTCCTCCCGCACTCTCCCAAAAAGCCCACGAAAACCCCTCCCCCAAGTTCCCAGCATCACAAGACACAATAACATTCCCGATTGATTAACAAATGAATACAATTACCATATCAGCCATTCTAAAGCGAAACAACGGCGAGAGAAACACTTATCTGAAAAAGAAGCATCCCTACTCTTAACAAACCAAAAAAACCCATCTTCAGTAACAAACACAGGACATTGTACACCCGTATAGACTTGGAACATGGACTGTTCCACAAAGCCAACAAAAAGGCAGGCAGGCATAACTGGGACCCATGCGGGTGCCCATGGCTACATCTTTGGTTTGGTGGAAGTGGGACAAGCCAGAGGAGAAATTATTGAGAGTAAGAACTAATTCCACTAGATGGAGTAGAGTGGTGGTAGAGGGGAATTGGTTAGGTCTGGAATCCAAAAAGAAGCAAAGAGCTTTGAGACCTTGCTGGTGGGGGATGGAGGTATATAGGGACTGGACGTCCATGGTGAAAATAAGGCGATGGGGTCCAGGGAACTTAAAATCATTGAAAAAATTCAAAGCGTGAGAAGTGTCACGAACATAGGTGGGAAGAGATTGAACAAGAGGGGGATAAAACAGTGTCAAGGTATGCAGAAATGAGTTCAGTGGGGCAGAAGCGAGCTGAGACACTGGTGTGGCCTTTTATATATTGGTGAGACTGGGAGACCATTTCGCTGAACACCTACGCTCGGTCTGCCAGAAAAAGCAGGATCTCCCAGTGGCCACACATTTTAATTCCATATTTCATTCCCATTCTGATATGTCTATCCATGGCCTCCTCTACTGTCAAGATGAAGCCACACTCAGGTTGGAGGAACAACACCTTATACACTGGCTGGGTAGCCTCCAACCTGATGGTATGAACATTGACTTCTCTAACTTCTGTTAATGCCCGTCCTCCCCTTGTTACCCCATCCCTGATATATTGTTGTTTTTTTTTCTCTCTCTGCTATCATTCTGCCTGTTCTCCATCTCCCTCTGGTGCTCCCCTCCCCCTTTCTTTCTCCCTAGGCCTCCCGTCCCATGATCGTTTCCCTTCTCCAGCTCTGTATCACTTTTGCCCATCACCCTTCCAGCTCTTAGCTTCATCCCACCCCCTCCGGTCTTCTCCTATCATTTCACATTTTCCCCTCCCCCTCCTACTTTCAAATCTCTTAGTATCTTTCCTTTCAGTTAATCCTGACAAAGGGTTTCTGCCCGAAACGTCGACAGTGCTTCTCCCTGTAGATGCTGCCTGGCTTGCTGTGTTCCACCAGCATTTTGTTGTGTTGTTGTCCCTTTTACAGTATGGGCTTCCCAGTCTATGTGTGGAAAATTAAAATCTCCCACAATCACAACCCTGTGCTTACCACAAATATCTGCTATCTCCTTGCGAATTTGCTCCTCCAATTCTTGCTCCCCATTAAGTGGTCTATATTACACCCTTATAAGTGTTACTACACCTTTCCCATTCCTCAATTCCACCCAAATAATCTCCCTAGATGACCCCTCTAATCTATCCTGCCAGAGCACCGCTGTAATATTTTCTCTGACAAGCAACGCAATACCTCCCCCTCTTGTCCCTCCGATTCTGTCACACCTGAAACAACAGAATCCAGGAATATTTAGTTGCCAATCACACCCCTCCTGCAGCCATGTTTCACTAATAGCTACAACATCATATTTCCAGGTATCAGTCCATGCTCTAAGCTCATCCACCTTTCTTACAATGCTCCTAGCATTAAAATAAATGCATTTAAGAAATTCTCCACCTCTTCCTCTCTGTTTATCTCTAACAGTACAAAAAACTTTACTGTCTTCTTTTTCTTCCTTCTCCCATACACCTGTTCCTACACTCTGGTTCCCCTCCCCCCTTATATCTGGTTTAAATCCACAGGAGCCTCTCTAGCAAACCTACCTGCAAGAATATTTGTCCCCCTCCAGTTCAGATGTAAACCGTCCACCTGGAACAGGTCCCACCTTCCCTGGAAATCTGCCCAATTATCTATAAATCTGAAGCCCTCCCTCCTGCACCATGTCTTCAGCCACGTGTTGATCTGCACTATCTTACTACTTCTAAACCCACCTGCACGTGGCACGGGTAGCAATCCTGAGATTGCTATCCTGGAGGTCCTGTCCTTTAACTTGGCACCTAGCTCCCTAAACTCACCTTTCAGGACCTCATCACTCTTCCTACCCACGTCATTGGTCCCTACATGGACCACGACATCCGGCTGCTCACCCCCTCTCTTGAGAATACTGAGAACTTGATCCAAGATATCGCGGACCCTGGCACCAGGGAGGCAACAGACCATCTGGGATTCTTGATCTCTTCCACAGAACCTCCTATCTGTCCCCCTAACTGTCAAATCCCCTATCATCACTGCTCTCCTCTTTTCCCTCCTTCCCTTCTGAGCTGAGGGTCCAGTCTCGGTGCCAGAGACACAACCACTGCAACTTGTCCCTGGTAGTTTGTCCCCACCAACAGTATCCAAAACGGTATACTTATTGTTGATGGGAACGGCCACAGGGGTGCTCTGTTCTTCCTGTCTAATCCCCTTCCCTCTCCTGACAGTCACCCAACTACCTGTCTCCTGACTCCTAGGGGTGACTACCTCCCTGAAACTCCTGTCTATTTCTGCCTCTGCCTCCTGAATGATCCGAAGTTCATGCAGCTCCAGCTCCAGTTCCCTAACATGGTTTGTCAGGAGGTGCAGCTGGATGCACCTTTTGCAGGTGTAGTCATCGGGGACAACAGTGCTCGCCCTGACTTCCCACATACTGCAAACGGAGCACTCAACTGCCCTAACTGCTGCCTCCATTACCTACTCCTAATCTAATTAGATTAATTAAAGGAGTTTACCTGGCCTTACCTCACCTGGAGTGAAGCTCATACTCAGCCTCTACTCGCTTTTTAAATTCCCCCGCTGATCTCAGAGGCCAACCTTCATGCTCTTGCGCAGTCATGCCCCGTTCAGACCTCACCTTGCCTGTTCTCGCCAAAGCCTGATTGAGCCAAAGCCAACCCATTCTGCCTCGGTCCACTCCGATGATGGCTGCTATGACAATTGCTACAACCAGCTATTGCTGATTCATCAGAGAATTTCTGCAGATGACATGACTCAGTCTTGTATCTAAAGTCTGAGGTATTCAGGGTAAACAGGAAGGGAGCTAGTACAGTCCCCTGTGGGGTCCCAGTGCTGCTTATGACCGTGTCTAACACACGACTCTGAAGCTGCACAAACTGTGGTCTGCCGGTCAAGTAGTCCATAATCCAGGATACAATGGAAGTGCCAACCTGCATTGAATGGAGCTTTTCCCCAGCAATGAGGGTTGTATGGTACTGAAGACACTTGAGAAATAAAAAAAACACGATCCTCACAGAGCTGCCAGTGGGAGTAGGCTCTGTTCAGCAGGCAGATGACAGCATCATCGACTCCAGTGTGCTCCTGGTAGCAAACTAACTGCAGGGGATTGGGGGCTGATCTAACCAGGGGTCAGAGGTGAGCCAGGACCAGCCTCTCTAGGGTCTTCATGATGTGTGAGGTCACGGCCACTGTACGGTTGTCATTCAAGACTTTCAGCTGGCCCTTCTTGTGTACTGGGACCACACATGGTGTTTTTGACGTAGTCTGGACTCTTTCCAGGCTGAGACTCAGATTGAAAATGCTCTGGAGAACTCCACACAGCTGCTCCGCACACTCCTTCAGAACCTTGGGGTTCACACCATCCAGTCCCAATGGTTTGCCATGTCTGAGTTTCCCCAGAGCCCTGTGGCAAGTGGAGTAAAGTTATCTCCTCTGGTTCAAGAGCCTGATGCTTGAGTGGTAATAACTGTTCCTGAACCTGATGGTGTGAAGCCTGAGTCTCCTGTTTCTCCTTCCTGATGGTTGCAGCAAGAAGAGAGCATGACCTGAATGATGAGACTCCTTGGTGATAGATGCTGCTTTTTTTGTTACAGCATTCTGTGTAGATGTGCTCAATGGTGAGAGGGCTTTACTCATGATGGACTGGTCCGTATCCACTACTTTTTGAAGGTTTTCCTGGTTAAGGGCATTGGTGTTTCTATACCAGGCTGAAATGCAACCAGTCAATATGCTCTCCCCCATCTATAGAGCTTGTCAAAGATTAAGATAACATGCCAAATCTTCACAAATTTCTAAGAAAGTAAAGGTGCTGCTGTGCTTTGTTTGTAATGGCACTCTTCTACTTATGTGAGGTGGTTGTTGTGGCACCACTCAGCCAGATTTTCAGTTTCCCTCCTATATTCTGATTCATCACCACCTTTGATTCAGCCAATGACAATGGTGTTGTCAGCAAACCTAAATATGGCACTAGAGCTGTGCTTAGCCACACAGTCATAAGTGTAAAGCGAGTTGAATAGGGGCTAAGCAATGGCCCTGTAGTGTACTTGTGCTGATGGAGATTGTGGAGGAGATGTCGTTGTCAATCCAAACTGACTGGGGTCTACAAGTGTGGAAATCACGGGTCTAGTTGCACAAGGAGATATTGAGACGAAGATCTTGATATTGAGATGAAGGTAGAGCTTATTGATTAGCTTTGAGGGGATAATAGTATTGAATGTCAGGCTGTAGTCAATGAAGGGCATCCTGATGTGTGCTTCTTCAATGTCCAGATGTTCCAGGGCTGAGTGAAGAGCCAATGAAATTACATCTACTGGTGAGCTGTTGTGCAAATTAGAGCAGATCCAAGTTGCTTCTCAGGCAGGATTTGATACGTTTCATCACCAATCACTCAAAGCACTTCATCACAGTGGATGGAAATGCTACTGGACGATAGTCATTGAGGCAGGTTACCACATTTTTCTTGGGCATCGGTATAACTGAAGTCTGCTTGAAGCAGTTGGGTATCCTGGACTGCCAAAGTGAGAAGTTCAAGTTCTCAGTGAACACTTCACCCAGTTGATCAGCACAGGTCTTTAGTATTTGGTCAGGTACCCTGTCTGGGCCAGATGCTTTCCATGGGTTAACAACACAGAGACAGAAGATCCTCTGTGAGTTTTGAATGTGTTTGGAGTTAAATTTATATCCCTGAAGATAAATGAATTGTGTTTTAATCTACTTAGTTAGCTGGATGAGTCTTTTCCTTGGGAGAGAGATGGGACTCACTGTGGAGAATAAACAGGGAAGTGAACAAGTCTTCGGATGTTGGGTGGTTACAGTATAACCTCTGTTTAGAGAGGGTTTTCTTGACTATCTATATTGAATAGAGTTTAAGATCTTTGAGTTTAGAACTTCAAAATACCATCACAATTCTTACTGCTGAACTAAGCACACTGCAAACAAAATCTAGCAGGATTCAGAAAAAAAAACTTATATACTTGTAGTTTGTAATATAATATAAAATTATTAATTCTATTTTATGTCACTACATATATGACTTCATAAATCTAATTTAATTTAACATATCATGAAGACATATAATGAAATCAACTGGAATTTGTTGCTGAAATGGACCGGGGTCTGGAATGAACTGTGGTCTGGAGTGAACGGGAGTTTGTTTCTGAGTATCCTGTAGACACACTGGGAACAATACTTGAACATTTATGATGGAAAAGTCAATGAGATTTGTACAAATTATATACTTCTTTTGCAGATACAAGATAATCTGCAGTACCTCAAAAAAGGAAAGTGACCTATATTTGCCTGCATATAACCTCGAGAATCAGCTGTGTCTGCTTCAGTCAGATTACTTACTCTTCAGCTGTGCAGGTTCACATGAATATTACAATAGAATCTGTCCATGCCGAGATTACATCAAAGGGCAAGTTGCATTGTGCCAGGGTTGTCTGGAAAGCAAAATGAACAACTAATCTGCATGTTTACAGATACTAAAGAACCAACTACCTTCAAATGAGCTAACATGTGCCAATCTGCCAGTAATGTTGCAGCAACAAAGAGATTACATTGGTGATCAGGTGGGAGAGCAAGCACCAACAACATAGAACTCTCAAAATCTGGAAACAAAAATACTGCAGATGCTGAAAATAGACAATAAAACCAAAACCAAAACCAAATATCAGCATCTCACTCTTTGATGTGAAATTTTAACTCTGTTTCTCTCCCCACAGATGCATCCTGATCTGCTGAGTATTTCCAGCATTTTCTGTTATATTATCCTTTCAATCGCATTGTGCAACTTTAAAATCTCTTTGTGTTTTACACTCCAGTCCTGGAAGCTGTAATGATATTCAGAGCTATGCGTACTTTCAGAGATATCAGTTAGGTGTACCAATCTCCAGCCTACAGCCATTCACATTGTGACATTAAGGTGTCAGTTTTTTGAAACTGTACACCAAAGTCAGGTTTGAAGGGATCAAAGAGAGCTCTGGAATGAGTTCTCTGTTACCTAAATATGTTTCCAACATTGTTACCAACATACTGTAACTTAATAGATTAGTGGGTCTGAAGTCTCATGCAGGCTAGACACATAAGAATGTTGTGAAGAACACCATTAATCAGATGGAGTTTTGCAACAATCCTGTGATTGCACAGACACCATTACTGATCCTAATATCTCACTTTTGATTTTTTTTAATTTTCTTGATTATAAACTCATACCTGCTTTGTGTCTTTTACCTCTTGAGCCCTGCCCAAGCATCTTGATACTAGTCAAATAGCTTAATCACTTTAGACCATAAGACAATGAGACAAAGGAGCAGAATTTGGCCTTTTGTCCCATAAAGTCTGCTCCACTATTCTATCATGGCTGATAATCAGAATTAGGTTTAATATCATATGGCATACATTGTGAAAGTTGTTGTATTTCATTGTACATCTGCTGCAAAGTTATGACAAATATGGGAAAAAAACCTGAATTACAATAAGTATATATAAATGGTTAAACTAAGATAATAGTGCAAAAACAGAATTATTTTTAAATAGTAGTGAGGTAATTTCCCTCTCAACCCCATTTGTCTTCCTTCCTTACTTCTCTATTGTAATTGGTTAAAGTTACTGGATCGTTGATTGGAAAACATGAGGTTACATTTTCTTTAAATACAAATAGTTATATAAAAGCTTCAAAAACTATTGGAGGGGGATACACAATGCCCTACAAGACATCTTTAAATGTGAAATACCCTTGGAGAGTAAGACCATATATTTTGGATATATACCTCAAGAATGGTTGAAAAGAGATAAATTTTTAATGAATATACTGCTGGTGGCTGGTAAAAAGACCCTTACCAGGAAATAGTTATCACAGGAGAGTCCAACTTTAAGTACATGGATGGAAATTACAATGGACATTTACAAAATAGAGAAGATAACAGCATCTGTTAATCATAAGCTGGAACAATTTGATTCATACTGGGAAAAACGGTTTAACTACATAATGCCTCATAGGCCTGATTTTATTCTCACAAATCAATGAATCTGTTGTTAAAAAAAAGATCACTCCCTACTTGTACATAGTTCTTTCCTTTTGCTTGTTTTTTCTTTCTGCTCTTTTCTATAAGTGTATACCTCAGATAAATACTTTGTGGAGATTCGTGATATATATGATATAAATGTACAATGTCTGAAATACATCTTATGGAAATGTTTGTTTGATGATGAACTTCAATAAAAAAAATAAATTACAAAAAAGAATTTAAAAAAAGGAAATGGGTGTTCTGGATTCCTTCTACAGTCCAAAGCTGTACCTGGTAGTCTAATTGTAAATTCTCCTGACCTTAGGTTAGAGTTAAATTGAGGTTCCCAGCAGTTCTGACAACTCAAAGACCTAGAAGGGCCTACTCTGCACTGTATCGCTAAATAAAAGTAAATAAAATAAATGTCATCAGTGGTAACCATGAAACAACTCTCTGGTTCACTGATGGAAGGAAATTTGGGATTTCACCCAATTACCATTACAAAACCGTAAGTCTTTTACCATCCTCCAAAATAGCTGCAAAGGGCAATCAATTCATGAGAACATAGGAGAGATGATAACTGTCTACATTTACGAGGGTGACCAAGTACATAATGGTACATACAATAACTCTAATTCCCATACACAACATGATCTGGAGTTCCACAGGGAAAGAAAAACTGCAAACTATCTGCAGACAAAGTGGAAATTTAAAGCCAATAACAGAATCAGACTCCGGGAACATAGACACAGGTTAGGCTAAAGTGCATGTATAGAGCAGACCATCCGTGGAAGGTTCAGTAATAGTCATGGAAGAGAACTTCTGGCTGAGTTCAAGTGACAGATATTATTGGGCCAATTTTCACTAAGAATGTGTGTGTAAAGGGTTAAACTTTGGACTTGCTCTCAGAAAGGAGCAACAATCATATCTTACAATTTCCAAAATAAAATGAAAGATTGCATCCACTGTGCTCAACTTACAATGCCTTCAGCTCTAATGGTTCTGTGGGTTCAAGTTAATTCCAGACATAAGCAGAAAGTACAAACTGAAATGTCTGTGTGTTATCAGTGGTGTTGAAGAAAATTAAAGATTTTTCAAATTTATGGATGAATAGTTTGTCCAAACTTTCACCAACACTAACAAAATATTTATCAACTCATCAGTAATTTTTCAAGATCAGATTGTATTTGTAAATGATTATGCACCTGCATATTTTAGAAACTTATTTTCTTTCAAAATATTTAATTAGATCTATCAGAAAAATAAAATAAGATTTTTATTTACAAACAAGAGGAGATTTATTGAGAGTAAGAACTAATTCCACTAGACGGAGGAGAGTGGTGGTAGAGCGTTATTGAGAGAGGTTTTTATTTGTGCTGTTTTTAAATCACCTTTTGAAAGCAGATGTTGACTAGGTCAGTGGTTCTCAAACTTCTTCTGTTCATGGCCCTCTTGTGACATTCACGTACCTCTGAACAGTTATTGTGCGTTGTTAAACTGGAGTACAGATAATGATTGGCCTACCACAACCACCCCCTACCACAGACATGCTAAACTGTTTTGCTGCCTCATTTGCATAATCTATCATAATTTCCCATTCATTTCATATTCAGGCTTCCAATTAAATTACATATATTCACTTCTTTGTATTTATATTTTAGGAATATTTCATTAAAATAGATAACTTATTATGGCCTATACCGAAATTCCTGCAGCCCCTACGAAATCTGGCATGGACCCCTGGAGGGCCATATGGCCCACATTGAGTATGACTGGTTCATGCAAGCTCAATTTCAACACTTAAGTGAAGTTTGGATAGTTCCTGTACTTAAAATGTATATTCCAGTGACATCATCGTCAAGAATGGCAACTTAAGTCACTAGCTCCTTGGAAAAATGCATATTAAGCCCCGTTAACTCATGAAACATAGTATTTTTCAAAAAATATTTTAACTGAAAAGAGGGGCAAGAATGGGGAAGAGGAATGAAAATAAAAAAAAGTGACACTGCGGAGCCTGTGGTCGAGAGGAGTGCAGTGAACGGCTCTCCTACCCGACCGCGTGCTAGCGAAGCAGACGCTGGGCCTCGTTCAGGCGAAGCGGCAAATATGATCGAAATTCTGAAAGAGATAAGGGAGTTTCAGAAAGCAATAAAGCAGCAGCTCCATGATATTAAGTCAGAGCTCGCCAACGTCAATCAAAAAGTACTGGTGGCAGAGACTTGAATTGAGAAGGTGAAGATCGCGTTCAAAACATGGAACGGATACTGAGTAAGACAATAAAAATATTAAATCACCAAGAAGGTAAACTGCTTGACCTGGAGGGAAGATCATGGCGGAAAAATATCAGAATCTACAATGTTCCCGAAGGAGCGGAGGGCTCTTCTATGATGGAGTTTGTCGGAAAGTTTGTCGCTGGATCTTCCCCCAGTTATGGAGCTGGAAGTCGAAAGAGCCCACCGTGCGTTTGTCCCGCAGTCTGCCCCAAGATAAGCTACGCTCAATAATAATTAAATTCCTTCAGTACAGCACCAAGGTGGAGATTCTACAAAGTGCCTGGGGTAAGAAGAGAGTGTTTTTAGACGATAAATTAATATATTTTGACGAAATGCAAAGAATACTCTGAAGTAAAGCGAGTACTAAAGCAAAAAAAGATTAGATTTCAAACTCCGTACCCTGCTAAACTTCGAGTGTTTTATGACAATGGGACACAGTTGTACCAGACAGTGGAAGAGGTGACTACAGACATGAAGGCCAGAGGGTTGCCCGTCAGCGTGACCAAAACGAGGGAAAGCATGGCTAAGGAATTATCCTGCTCTGCTTGGGAAATAGTGCGAGAATCAAGAAGGCAGGAAACAGGAGGAGGCTGAGAGAAATATATCAGGAAGAGACCGGGAGTTTCCCAAAGACAGTCCTCACCCACTTCAGAAGAGCCATAAGGTTTGGGTAACTTTAAAAATGTTGAGAAGCTAAATGGAAGCAAAAGTAGACCATTGATATACCTATCTCGAGAAATACTTATTATAATGTGGATTTTATATTACTTAGTTGTTATTCTTTATTCGCTCACTTACTCCTTTTTCCCCACCAAAATGAGAATATATATACGTGTGCATATATGTGTATGTATGTAATATATGTGTGTGTGTGTGTGTGTATATATATATATATATATATTTGTGTGTGTGTGTGTGTATAGATATATATATATATATAGGAGTACACAAGGAAATCTTTTCTGTGTAATGGATTTGTTCACTGACTTTTATGAATACTGCAATGGGGGCCCTCAACTCACAAGTAGGAGGGGTTATCCCCCACAACTAGACATTTCCTCTAGCTCAACGCAGGGTCATCTACTAGAGACCTCAGCCTTGGAATCACACGTTCATTGCCATTTTTGTTGTTATTTGCGTTTCTTGGTTCTTATTTGTTCAGGGAGTAGATTGATTAAGTTTTATTCTAATTTCAATGATACATTGACAGATAAATACACATGGCTAAGGACAAGGTAAAATTCATTTATTTTAATGTCAATGGGCTATTCAATCCAATCAAATGTAAGAAAATTTTATCCAAAATGAAAAAAGAACAAGCCCATGTAGTATATTTACAGGAAATTCATTTAAGTGATAATGAGCATAAAAAACACAAATTGAATTTGGCACAGGATATTTAAGAGGAAATTAAAAGAATTAGGAATGAAATAAATAGTTTGACTAAGCAAGAAATCAGGAAAAACTTAATGTTTCTGAAACAGAGACATTATGAAAGTGGATTGAAATCTATGAAAATACTGGCATGGACACTAAAAAACAAAGATAGCAGAAAATACAATTCATAGAATTAGGGACCCAAGAACGAAAATGATAAAAAAAAATAAGCTAAGTGTAATTCAAGAAGCTTTTGAAGTGTTTTACAAAACTCTATATTCCAAAGTTCCAGGGGGAAGCATAACCCAAATTGACACCTTCTTGAATTGTCTAGAGTTACCCACTTTAAGCGAAGAACAAAATAAAACGATGACTGCTGACATGACTGAAGTTGAATTAAAAGCTGCAATTAGTAGGCTTAAATTAAGCAAGTCACCAGGATCAGAAAGGTATACGACAGAGTGGTACAAAGAATTTAATAATGAGTTAATTACTGTTTTACTCCCCACACTGAACTGGGCTCTAAAAAAGGCACAAATGCCACTCAGTTGAAAGGAAGCGATAATCTCAGCTACACCGAAAGAAGGCAAGGATAAAATGGAATGCGGGTCATTTAGACCAATATCCGTTCTTAATGTAGATATAGATTATTTACCTCCATCATGGCCAAACGATTAGAGGAGTTTCTACCCATACTGATAAGTAATGATCAGACAGGTATTATACGACAATGCCAGACACAAGACAATATACGAAGGGCACTTCACATTATGGATCATATACAAAAAAATAAAATCGATGCAATATTGTTAAGCATGGACACTGAAAAAGCATTTGATTTGGTTAATTGGAATTTTCTTTACAGAGATTTACATAGATTTGGTTTCCAAAACACAATTATTAAAACTATACAGACAATATATGACAATCCTACTGCTAGGATTAAAATCAATGGATATTTATCAAATAGTCTTACCCTAAAAAGGGGCACGAGACAGGGTTGTGCATGGTCAACACTACTCTTCATTATATCTGGAACCATTAGCTCAATACATCAGACAAAATGAAGATATCAGGGGAATTACTATTAAAGGGACAGAGCATAAATTGGCTTGTTATGCGGATGACTAGGGCAACCAACATACTCTTTACCTAAATTGATGCAATCCTTTGAACAATACGGTCAATTATTAGGATACAAGATCAACATAGATAAAACCCAAATACTTTCATATTACTATAACCCACCAAGAGAAATTGAAAGTCAATACCCCTGGGCATGGCACACAGAGTCTTTCAAATATTTGGGCATCATTATGCCAAAAGATTTGGTAAAATTATCAGAATGTAATTATCAGCCTTTATATAAAAAAAATTAAGGAAGAGGTGGCAAGATGGAACCTGATTCCTTTTTTCAGTCTCAGTTCAAGGATTGAGTCTATTAAAATGAATATACTGCCCAAACTGTTATATCTCTTCCAGACCCTACCAATAGAGATTAATCAAAATCAATTCAATGAATGGAACAAGATGTTATCAAGGTATATTTGGCAGGGTAAAAGGCCTAGAGTTCATCTCAAAATTTTGCAATTAGCAAAGGAAAAGGGGGGATGGGGCCAACCTTCTCTTAGAGATTATTATTTTGCAGCACAGTTGAGAGCTGTGATATGTTGGTGTAACCCATCATATGATGCTCAATGGAAAAACATTGAGGAGCAGGTACTTCCCATCCCCATACAAGCAATTTTGGCTGATAACAACCTGCAAAGGTATATAAATACTATTGATAACCCATGGGTGAAATTGACTCTTAAAATATGGAAAACTACTATAAGAGAATATAATCTAGAGGGAGATATTGCAATTCTTAAATGGTGTGCATATGACTCGGATTTTACACCAAATAAATTGGATGCTAGATTTAAGGACTGGACAGCTAAAGGAATAACAGTTCTTTGCAACATAATGAAAGAAGGAACACTGTTCAGTTTTGAAATGCTTAAAGAGAAATACTTATTAGAAAAACAAGATTTTTATCGGTATTTACAGATGCGACAATATGTTAATAAGACGCTTTAAAATGTAACCAAGGCAAGTACAAGCTTGATAGAGCTCTTAATGGTAATAGTAGTAGAATCATTTCAAGCATGTATAAAGGGTTGTCAAATCTTAACACACATTCGACTTCATACATTAAAACAAAATGGGAGAAGGAAGGAGGGATCCTGTGGCCATCAAACTTTACAACTCTTCCCTCGGAGTGTCAGACACCCTGAGCCAATAGGCTGGTCCTGGACTTAATGGGCTTATTGGACTTATTAACTTATTTTTATTTAATTATTTATGGTTTTATATTGCTATGTTTCTTCACCATTCTTGGTTGGTGCGGCTGTAACGAAACCCAATTTCCCTCAGGATCAATAAAGTATGTCCGTCTGGGATAATTATATCTGAGGAAGAATGGAGAACAATATGGAGGTATCAATGGAAGTGTACCAGTTCACAGAAATGGAGGGAGTTTGGATGGAAAAATTTGATAAGATATTTTATTACACCCTCTCAGAAATCCCATTATGATAGTAACCTCCCTGCTTGCTGGAGAAATTGTGGAAATCAAAATGCAAATCATTATCATATTTTTTGGGACTGCCCTGTTATCAAAAACTATTGGAATGGGATACACAATGCCCTACAAGACATCTTTAAATATGAAATACCCTTAGAGAGTAAGACCATATATTTTGGATATATACCTCAAGAATGGTTGAAAAGAGATAAATATTTAAAGAAAATACTGTTGGTGGCTGGTAAAAAGAGTCTTACTAGACTCTTACTAGGTTATCACAGGAGAGCCCAACTTTAAATACATGGATGGAAATTACAATGGACATTTACAAAATGGAGAAGATAACAGCATCTGTTAATCTTAAACTGGAACAATTTGATTCATACTGGGAAAAATGGTTTAACTACATAATGCCTCATAGGCCTGATTTTATTCTCACAAATCAATGAATCGGTTGTTAAAAAAAAAGATCACTCCCTACTTGTACATAGTTCTTTCCTTTTGCTTGTTTTTTCTTTCCACTCTTTTCTATAAGTGTATACCCCAGATAAATATTTTGTGGAGATTTATGATATATATGATTATATGATATATATGTACAATATCTGAAATACATCTTATGGAAATGTTTGTTTGATGATGAACTTCAATAAAAAAATTATAAACAATGTATATTTTCTATTTTTATTTTGAGTTACTTCCTACTGTTGTTATGCTGTTTGTAATGTAAATCGCATATTTTAAAGTACTTTTGTACTTCATATTCTACAATAGCTGCTAGATCTATTACACATCACTCAGAGTTTTCTAATGGTTGGTGAATTTATTCCAAGAATGTCTGAGTCAGAAAACAGGAAATTCACAAGACCTGTCTTTGATCTGTAATATTAGCTAATGTTGGACAGATCGGTTTCCACTGTTTCACTTAATGAAACTTTTCAATTCTGGTGGAACATATTGACTCACCAGCTGTGAGCATAATAAATAAGGGGGTGAACAGGATTTGCTTTTCAAAAACAAGCATCCATTATCAACAATCAATACTGTGCTGAGGTACCAGAGAACATAGGCCACTAACAGCATATCTCACTGAGAGTTTCAATGCCTTTCCAACAGGAAGGAAAAAAGAAAGAAAATTGAAATATTACTGTTTAACCAATGAGTACACAAAAATAAATATGGTAAAATATTATACCATTTGAATGCAAAGAGCTAAAAAGGATATACATCTGCAATAATTACAAAGCTTATTCCTTCCAAGAAATAGAAAATTATATTGTGAAGACACTGTGGAAGAAAATGCTAAGCATTGTTGAAATGATCATTTGATTTTTCATTAAAATGAATCCTGGAAATAAGTTCAAGTTCCAGTTAATTGTCATCTGACTACATACTGTATATACAACCAAATAGAACAATAATCCTCTGGAACATGGTGCACACACAAAACATATATCGCACACAGCACATAAAATAAAATATTACCATCATTAAGTTGATAAAATATAATTCAAAAACACATGTACTACACAGCACAGGTAAACAGAAAACAGTCCGCTGCCCCAGTGATGAGATCTCAGTGGTCGCAGGATATTCATTAGACTCACAGCCTGAGGGAAGAAGCTGTTACCCAATCTGACAGACCTAGTCCTGATGCTCCTGTACCTCCTTCCTGACAGTAGTGAGTCAAAGAGATTGTGGTAGGGATGTTCAAAAATGCCTCAGGCTCTTTGTCTGCAATGCTCCCGGTAAATGTCACAAATAGGAAGGAAAGAGACTCCAGTGATCCTCTCAGTTTTTTTCATTCTCAAGTACAAATTTGAGTAATAATGTAAATCTGTACAATTTACATAATAATGTAAATTGGAGCCAGATTTTCACCTTTGCTCAGGTGATAATCTGCCAGGGTATTTCATTTACCAACAAAGACAGAGACTTCAGATTCTACAACAGGCATGGGCAAACTACCGCCCAGGGGCCATATGCGGCCCGTTAAGCTTTTTAATCCGGCCCGCAGAACTTGATAAAATTATATTAATAAACCTTGTTAACGTTTTTTCCCCGCAATTCTGGCGTTTTCCCAATAGATGACGCATTCTATATACATTGACCTTTGTTGAGGTGCAGCATATTACTCCACATTTGCGCTTTACTCTTAGTTCGGCTCGACATATTTGTGTGAACAGGCGTTCAGCATCATGAACATCAACAAAGCCAGCCACAGATCCAAGTTAACTAACCAACACCTCAGATCCATCCTGAGAATCGCCACAACAAAACTAAATCCAGACTTTGATGCACTGGCTAAAAAGGGAGACCAACAACACTGTTCCCACTGAAATTAAAAATAAGTTTCTTCATTGTGTTATGTAAAAAATGCATTTGAAAATAGTTTTTTCAATAAGCCTTACATGTTACATGTCATTTCTGTTAAGTGATTGACATGAGTAGTGCGCAGGTGCGCGTACGTTCTCAAAATAAAAAAATGCGCTCCAGATCAAATAACGCGCTCCGCATACTGGCGCGCTGTCACTGTTCTGTCCTTGTGCTGGTCGTTGTTGAGTTTTGGCACAGGGGACAATTGAATAAGAAGGAGCAGGACAAGTAGACCTGCATCTCCTACCGTTTTTGAAATAAAGACAGTCAGGAGGAGAGTGATGATGATAATATCTTGAAGGATAACAGAATTTTCAGTGCTTTAAAATAATAACTGTTACTATTAAAAAAAGCTGTATTTTATTCATTTAATTTTCAGTGTTTTAAAAGTCATTTCAATAAATAGCTAAATACCATGGGACTTCAAAGACAGATATTTTGTTGTAATGCATTTGTTCATTTTCAATTGAAATTAAAGTACATGCTTTCTACATATCCCATGATATTTTATTTTCTCTTATGAGGTGTATTACCAAAACACTCCGTCCATCTGCTCCTGGTCCGGCCCCCCTGTCAAATTTTAGAACCCTTTGTGGCCCACTAGTCAAAAAGTTTGCCCACCCCTGTTCTACAATCTGGAGCTACATACTATTTGCTGGAAGAACTCAGTGGATTCAGCACCTGCTGTGGGGGAGGGAAGGGGAATTGATTAGGCAGCTTTTTAGGCAAGTCATGCATAAGCACAAAATGGTGCAGATTTTACAGAAAAAATAATTCAACAATAATCAACAATTATTGCTGAATTCTGAGAAAGCTTCCCACAATATATGACTATCTCTATTGCATGGACCTCATTTCTTCATGGCTAAAAAGTCAAAAAGGAAAAGAATGAATTGAATTGAATTTATTCATGTATATCCTTCGTATACATGACAAGTAAAAATCTTTATGTTACGTCCCGGTCTAAATGTGCAATTTATAGTAATGTATAATAAATATTATGTACAACAGGACAGTCAATATAACATAGCAATATAATTGTATCAGCATGGATTAATCAGTCTGATGGGCTGGTGGAAGAAGCTGTCCCCACCTGTTGATCCTGGCTTTTATGCTGCGGTACCATTTCCTGGGTGGTAGCAGCTGGAATAGTTTGTGGTTGGGGTGACTCGGGTCCCCAATGATCCTTCAGGCCTCTTTTACACGCTTGTCTTTGTAAATGTCCTGAATATTGGGAAGTTCACATCTACAGATGCGCTGGGCTGTCCACACCACTCTCTGCAGAGACCTGTGATTAAGGGAGGTACAGTTCCCACACCAGGCAGTGATGCAGCCGGTCAGGATGCTGTCAACTGTGCCCCTGTAGAAAGTTGTTAGGATTTGGGGGCCATACCAAACTTCCTCAACTGTCTGAGATGATAGAGGCACTGTTGTACCTTTTTCACCACATAGCTGGTGTGTAAAGACTATGTGAGGTCTTCGGTATTGTGTATGCCAAGGAACTTAAACCTGTTCACCCCCTCAACCCCAGATCCATTGATATCAATAGGGGTTAGCCTGTCTCCATTCTGCCTATAATCCACAATCAGCTCCTTTGTTCTTGCAATATTGAGGGAGAGGTTGTTTTCTTGACACCACTGTGTCAGGGTGATGACTTCTTCCCTGTAGGCCACCTCATTATTATTTGAAATAAGGTCAATCAATGCAGTATCATCAGCAAATTTAATTAGCAGATTGGAGCTGTGGCTGGTGACACAGTCATGGGTATACAGAGAGTAAAGGAGGGGGCTTAGGACACAGCCCTGAGGGGCTCTGCGGAGCAGAGGTGACGGAGCCCACTCTTATCACCTCCCGGCAATCTAACAGGAAGTCCAGGATCCAGATGCACAAAGCAGGGTGAAGGTCGAGGTCTCTGTGTTTTTTGTCGAGAGAATTATGATGTTGAATGCTGAACTGTAGTCCTAGAACAGCATTCTCACATCAGCATCCCTCTTCTCCAGATGTGTAAGGTTGGATTGTAGAGTTGTGGATCTTGCATTGTCTGTCGATTGGTTGTGTCAATAGACCAATTGTAGGGGGTTCAGTGTGAATGGCAGCAAGCTGCAGATGTAATCCTTGACCAGCCTCTCAAAGCATTTCCTGATTATTGAGGTGAGTGCGACGGGCTGCCAGTCATTCAGACAAGTTACCTTGGTCTTTTTACGTTTAGAGACAATGGTGGATATTTTGAAGCAAGAGGTCACTCTACACTGGGAGAGGGAGAGAGTAAAAATGTCTGTAAACACACCTAGAAATTTACAGATGCTGGAAATTCAAACAACACAAAATGCTGGTGGAACACAGCAAGCCAGGCAGCATCTATAAGGAGAAGCACTGTCGACGTTTCGGGCCAAGACCCTGACGAAGGGTCTCAATGCTGCCTGGCCTGCTGTGTTCCACCAGCATTTTGTGTGTGTTGTGTAAACACACCTGCCAGTTGTACCACACACATCCTGAGTACCCGCCGTGGGATGCTGTCCTGTCCTGCAGACTTCAACTCATGGTTAATATGGTTAATATCTTAATCATTTTATAGAGTTTGAACTAAAGAGTTGATCTTTCAGAGATTTGTATGTTCTCTTGTCTACCTATTTCTAGGTATATTTATCAATCTCTGGTTATTGTACCTTGTACTTATTCAAATATCCATTTCACTGTAAACTGGGGAAATGGAATTGATGAATCCAGGACTTCAGAATGACAAACATTCCACACAAAAGAGTTGATTTGTGAATTTCATCGTCCTACAGGAGTTGCCAGTGCTGTGCTATGAGGTTTGGTTAATTTAACCTCACTGGAATTGGAACTGGTTTATTATTGTCAAATATACTGAGGTACAGTGAAAGGCTTACCTTGCATACCATTCATACAGATCAAATCATCACACTGTACATTGAGGTAGAACAAGGTTAAATGAAAACAGAATGCAGAGGGCTCTCTACAAGAAGGGTCAGAGCCGTCTCTATTTCCTGAGGAAACTGAGGTCCTTTAACATCTGCCGGATGATGCTGAGGATGCTCTATGAGTCTGTGGTGGCCAGTGCTATCATATTTGCTGTTGTGTGCTGGGGCAGCAGGCTGAGGGTAGCAGACACCAACAGAATCAACAAACTCATTCGTAAGGCCAGTGATGTTGTGGGTGTGGAACTGGACTCTCTGACGGTGGTGTCTGAAAAGAGGATGCTGTCCAAGTTGCATGCCATCTTGGACAATGACTCCCATCCACTCCATAATGTACTGGTTAGGCACAGGAGTACTTTCAGCCAGAGACTCCTTCCACCGTGATGTAACACTGAGTGTCATAGGAAGTCATTCCTACCTGTGGCCATCAAACTTTACAACTCCTCCCTTGGAGTGTCAGACACCATGTGCCAATAGGCTGGTCCTGGACTTATTTCCACTTGGCATAATTTACTTATTATCATTTAATTATTTTTGGTTTTATTTTGCTATATTTCTACTCTATTCTTGGTTGGTGCAACTGTAATGAAATCCAATTTCCCTCTGGATTGATAAAGTATGTCTGTCTATCTGAATAAAGTGTAAAAGCTACAGAGAAAATGCAGTGCAGGTAGACAATAAGTTGCAAGATCATAACAAGGTAGGTTGTAAGGTCATGAATCGATCTTACCATTGCAGGGAATTATATAATCATATTTATAACAGCAGGATAGAAGCTGTCCTTGAGCCTGGTGGCACATGCTTTCAGGCTTTCATGCTTTCATCTTCTACCTGATGGAAGAGGGAAGGAGAATGTCTGGTGTGCAAATTGGGGTGGATAAATCCTCAAGGTGTGACTGCAAGAAACAGCAGAGGGTTGTGGACACAGCTCAGCATATTACAAAAACCAGACTACTCTCCATGGGATTTGTCTAGACTTCTCACTGCCTCAGTAAAGCAGCTAGCATAACCATTGACCTACCCACCTTGCACATTCTTTCTTTCAGGCAAAAGATAGCATGTCCTACCAGGCTCAAGGACAGCTTCTATCCCGCTGTCAACAGAATGTTGAATAGACCTATTGCACAATAAGATGTATTCTTGACCTCATTATGATCCTGCACTTTTTTGGTTACCTCCACTGCACTTTCTCTGTAACTGTTACACTTTATTCTGCATTGTTATTGTTTCACCATGTTCTACCTCAATGCACTGTGTAAGAATTTGATTTGTTTGAACAGTGTGCTTTCACTGTATCTCAGTACATATGATAATAATGAACCAATTTCGATACCAATGAACACTTTGTAGTTACCAGATATCCACTTCCTGGAAGATGTGCTCTAATAAGTTTTCTAATCTATTGTTTATCTTTCTGTTTTTTAGCTTATGCTAACATTTAGAGGGTTTAAACTCATTAAATCAACATGGCTATCGAAGATACACAAATCCTAACCAAAATTAATGGCAAAGCAGTTACAGCTAATGGGTCTTAACCATTCCAAAATGTCCCTAAAGTCTACTTCATGCCGTTCACTTGGTACTCATTATTCTATTTACCATCTGATTATTGAAAGATTTGATTTTATATGGATTTAATAATTAACCTGATACCAGAATGTCTTTAATGTTATTTCTCCACTCTATGTTAACCTAATTAGTAATTATTTTTGAATTCATAATTGTCAAGAATGAAACAAGTATTAAACTATATTATAAACACAGGTGAATCTGCAGATACTGGAAATCCAGAGTAACACACACAAGATGCTGGAGGAACTCAGCAGGTCAGGCAGCATCAATGGAAATGAATAGACAGTCAATGTTTCAGGTCAAGATCCTTCTTCAGGTCTGGAAAGGAAGGGGGAGGATGCCACCCACCCACCTGGCTTCATCTACCACCTTTTAGCTTGACCCCCTTCACCACCCCTCACCTTCTTATTCTAGCATCTTCCCGCTTCTGGTGGTTTATCCACCTCCATGGATGCTGCCTGACCTGCATGTACCTCCAGCATTTTGTGTGTGTTGAACTATATTATTCTGAGCTCCCGAAACCTGATTATCCTTTCATTCTAAAGTTCATTAAATATAACAAGCATTCGTTGGCTTTGGGCCTCTGCTCACTGGAGTTTAGAAGAATGAGGGGGGATTTCTTAGAAACCTATTGAATATTGAAAGGCCTAGACAGAATGGATGTGGCAAGGATACTTCTTATGGTGGGAGAATCTAGGACCAGAGGGGCACAGCCTCGGAATAAAGGGAAGTCCATTTAGAACAGTGATGTCTGTTGGACCTGCTGTTTTTGAATGGATGATTCAACAGTTTTGTTCATTTTGCAAATCTTTTTAATACACAATTCTGAAGTAGCAGTCTACATTCTCACAAACTGAGTTTTTAAAAATGTATTGCAAACATTTCGAAAGCTTCAATTCTCCTATGAATATACACAAGAGATTTTCCAAATCAACTTACAAAATGCTGGAGGAGCTCAGCAAGTAAGGCAGTATCTATAGAAATAAATAAGCAGTTGGCATTTTGAGCTGAGACCCTTCTTCAGGACTGGAAAGGAAGTGTGAAGACACCAGACTAAAATTATGGGAAGAGTGGAAGGAGGATAGCTAGAAGGTGATAGGTGAAACCAGGTGAGTGGGAATAATAAAAGGCTGGAGAAGAAGGAATCTGATATGGTTAGTGGACCATAGGAGAAAGGGAAGAAGGAGGGAAACCAGGGGAAGTTGATAGGCAGGTGAGGAGAGGAGGTAAGAGACCTGAGTGGGGAATAGAAGAAGAGGGGAGGGGTCAGGGAAAATTATCAAAAGGAGAAAATGATGTTCTTGCTATCAGGTTGGAGGCTACCTCAATGAAATATGAGGTGTTGCTCCTCCAACCTGATCCATCGTGGTAAAAGAGGAGGCCATAAACTGACATGACGGAATGGGAATGGGGATAGGAATTAAAATGGTTGGCTACAAGGAAATTCCACAATTGGCTGATGGAGTGGAGATTCTCAGCAACGTGACAGATGCTGAAAATCTTGAGCAACAAGCACAAAATGCTGCAGGAAACCAGCAGCAGGTCAGGCAGAGGGATAAACAGTCGGCATTTCATGACAAAGTCCTGAAGTGTCCCGGCCCGAAATGTTGACTGCTCCTTTTAACGGATGCTGCCCGACCTGCTGAGTTCCTCCAGCTTGTTTGTACGTGTTGATTTGACCACAGCATCTGCAGAGTACTTTGTGTTTGCTAGGCATTTAATGAGACCATTTATCAGGACTGTCAAGGAAGGGGGAAGCCAGAATGAGAACGTGGGGAAAATAAAAGGTGGCAGGTGATAGGTGAAACCTGGTCAAGAGGAAATGGTAAGGGCAGGCGGGATGAAGTGAGAAGCTAGGAGGTGAAAGGTGGAAGAGGTAAATGGCTAAAGGAGGAATCTGATAGGAGACGGTGGTGGAGGAGAGGCACCATAAAATATAGAACAGTACAACACAAAATCAGCCCCTTCGGCCAACAATAGTGTGCTGAACCAATCAAATGGTCAACTAAACTAATCCCTTCTGTCTACACAAAGTCCACAAAGTCCTGAAATTGATGTGTCTATCCAAACATCTTTTAAAAGTCTCTAATGTATCTGCCTCTACCACCACTCCAGACAGTGCATTCCAGGCACCCTCCAGTCTCTATGTAAAACAACATGCCCCTCACATCTCCTTTGAAATTACTCCCTACACCTTAAATGCATGTCCTCTGGTATTAGATATTTCAACTCTGGGAAAAAGGATACTGTCTGTCCACTCTATCTATTGTACTTCCAGTAAGATGGCGACACACTCAGACACTGAGGCTACTCCAGGTCCAATCCAAGATGCATTTATTCATCTTGTAAGTCATTTTTATGATCACAAGTCACTGCTGGATACCAAGAACATCAATTACTGCAGTACTATCCCATCAGCAAGTTGCTCGATAGTGATGGAACTGGACTTATTGTGTATCATTGTTGTGTTGTTTCCTGGGCTTGTTGTATACCACTGTGCCAAGACAGTAGGCGATCCGAACTAGCTGAGTGAGTGATTATCTTGGATGTTTTTATTCAAATCACAAGACTGTTGGACAATGATAACATACAAAACTGCAAGTCCGTTCATTGGCGAGACCAACGGCAGGAGAGCATCGTTTCCTCGGTTATGTCAAGGACTAGGCCTCGGCTGCATATTCATCTTGGACGCAGCAACCTGTTTCAGGTGTCCAAGGGAGAGAGCAGGGCCCACTATGGGGCGTGTTAGAATCCAGACTGGGTTTGGAGCTGGTTCCTTCTGCCAGTGCTACCCTCCAGTGTACGCTCAGTGGAAGGGCAAGCTGGACCAGGACAATGCCACTCAGACACTTGGACTATATTATTGTTATGTTTTTTCTGTGTGACTATATTTTTCTGAAATCTTAACCATATGTGCTGTGTGCTGTTGGTAATGTGTTTTGCACCTTGGCCCCAGAAGAATGTTGTTTTGTTTGTCTATATTCATGTATGATTGAACTTTAATTTGAAATAAGTCTCTCATAATTTATAAAGCTCTATCATATCTCCCCTCAGCCTCTACCGCTCCAGAGAAAGCTATCTAAGTTTGTCCAACCTCTCATGATAGCACCTGCCCTCTAACCTGGGCACATTCTAGTGAACCTCTTCTGCACCCTTGACATCCTTCCTATAATGGGGCAACCAGAACTGTATGCAATACACCCTATCGTCGTTATATGCAAGGGATATATTCCTTGCGGTCGACGTATAATGTGAATAATTACTTAAATGGAGAAAACAGGGATGTGTTCTGGAGGGTTTCCTAAATATGTTTTATCTGTAATTTATTCACATTTTCATACCAATACGACACAAAAGCAGTACCACAAAGCAACATTTGTATTATATCTCATCTATTTAAGGTAATATTCAACATAATAAATCATAGAAAGTTAACATACTAGCGTGTACAGTACTCACCAACAGTGGCAGGTGTGTTCACTCCAGGAGATGAGTGGTTGTTGTGGTGTTGGGCAGCTTTACATGGGTGAGGTGGGTGGTTGTGTGTTGTCAGGATCATCAAGGACAGCAAGGGGTGAAGGAAGACTCACAGAACTCTCACAGACCTGACCTCTTTCCAGGATTCATCAATGTTGTTGATGGCATGTCTGATGTTGAAGGACTTCCACCATTCCCTCACTGTTGGTAAATTCCCAGGATTTTCAAAATCGTCTGTTGCTTGCAGCATCTAGAGATAGTTCACCGTAAAAAATACACCTTGAATGTGAATATCAAACCTTGGTCGAGTGGTTGAATCAGCGATGTTGTGCTAGGCGGCAGGAAACACACTGTTATAATAGGATGAATGCTGTCCAAATGTTTAGGATGGGCCGGTGCATTGTTAAGCAACAAAAGAACTTTAAAGGCAAGATCCTGTTTCCGGCAGTAGCATTCAGCCTCAACAGCAAAATGATTAGCAAACCAACCTTCAAAGTGACCCATGCTTTCTTGTTAGCTGCCCAGTGGACAGGAAGCATATTCTTACTCAAACCCTTAAGATATGCCTTAATACCCTTAATGGTAACCTAAGAGAGGCTTCATCTTACAGTCTCCTTCAGCATTGGAACACATAAGCAAAGTCAATCTATCCTTTGCTACCTTGAAACCTGACACAGTTTTTCATCCTTACCTATGTAAGTGTGTTTTGGCATATGCTTCCAAAAAAGCCCAGTCACATCTGACGCCACCCTGTTTATAATTTCCAACTATTTTTCAAGTGTTAAAGCGGTTCTCTGCCACTTGGCTGATGGCCCAGGACTTGACATCGGATGTTTAGGAGGCATAGTTAAATATTTCAAGCACAAAATCACAGCAGCATAGGTAAAAAACAACAAAAGTTTAAGAGCGCAAGATCGCACATCCATACGTTGCCAAAACCAATGCGAGACTGGCAGGAGTGAGACTGAGGCATGCGCACGTGACTTGTATTGGCGAGAAAGCAGTGTGTTTTGGATGCATATAAGGAGATGTTGGTGGAAATAGGTTCCTCGCATAACTGTGAATCCGCTTAGTCTGAAGATGCATGTAACCAGGATGGGGTGTACTCCAGATGCAGTCTAACTAGAGTTTTATAAAGCTACAACATAATTTCCTAACTTTGAACTCAATGCCTCAACCATTAAAGGCAAGCAGGCCATATGCCTTCTTGGTCACCCTATGAGCCTGTGTAGCTATTTTCAGAGAGTTATAAACTTGGACCTCAAGCTCTCTTTGCTCGTTACATCTGACTCTTTATACTTGACCTTCCAAGATTTGTTCTAGTTAGAAGGAAGGATGGAAATGAAAAGATAAGAGAACTTTGGATGTCCAGAGAGCTGATGAATCTAGTTAAAAAGCTAAAGGAAAAGTATGGAAGGCTTTGGAAGTCTGGATCAAATGAACCACATGAGTATAATGAAGCCAGAAAATAACAAAAGAGAGGAATTAAGAAAATCAGGAGGGGCCTTGGCAAGTGGGATAAAGATGAGTCCCAAGAATTGAATTGAATTGACTTTATTTCTTACATCCTTCACATACATGAGGAGTAAAAATCTTTGTTTCATCTCCATCTAAATGTGCAATGTACAATCATAGTCATTTATAATAATTTATAATAAATTGAATAGTCAATGTAACATAGAAACACACTCAAATCAGCGTGAATTCATCAGCCTGGTGGAAGAAGCTGTCCTGGAGCCCATTGGTCCTGGGTTTTATGCTGCAGTACCGCTTCCCGGATGGTAGCAGCTGGAATAGATTGTGGTTGGGATGGTTTGGGTCCCCAATGATCCTCCAGGCCATTTTTACACACCTGTCCTTGTAAATGTCCTTAATCATGGGAAGTTCACAACTATAGATGTGCTGGGCTGTTCGCACCACTCTCTGCAGAGTCCTGCGATTGAAGGAAGTACAGTTCCCATACCAGGCTATGATGCAGCCAGTCTGGATGCTCTCAGTTGTGCCCCTGTAGAAAGTTCTTAGGTTTTGGGGAGCCATACCAAGACATTCCATGCATACATCAAGAGCAAGAGGATAACCAGGGAGAGGCTTCCCGGGATGCTGCCTGGTTTAGAGGGCATGTGTAGTCGTGAGAGGCTCAATAAACTTGGGTTCTTTTCTCTGGAGAGCCAAAGGCTGAGGGGAGATCTGATAGAGATTTATAAGATTATGAGAGGCATAGAGTAGACAGAAAGTGTCTGTTTTCCAGGGTTGAAATGTCTAATACCAGAGGGTATGCATGGAAGATCAGAGGGGTAGGTTCAAGGGGAATGTGAGGGGTAAGTTTTTTACTCAGAGAGTGGTGGATGCCTGGAATGTGCTGCCTGGTATAGTGATAGAGGAAAATACATTAAAGACTTTTAATGTTTGGATAGGTACATGGATGTAAGGAAGATGCAGGGATATGGACATGATGTATGTAGGTGGGATTACTGTTTAGGTGGTGATTTGCTTTTTAGCTTATTCAGTACAACATTTTGGGCCAAATGGCTTGTTCCTGTGCTGTCCTGTTCTATGTTCAAGGTGCAACACTTACTGGGTTAAACTCTATCTGCCATTTCTTTGCCCATATCTACAAATGATCTATATCCCACTGTATTCTTTGCCAGTCTTCTATGTTATCCACAACACCACCAATCTTCATATCATCTGCAAACTTACTAGCCCACCAATCTACATTTTCTTCCAGGCTGTTTATATACATCGCAAACAGCAGTGATCCCAGTACAGATCCCTGTGGAACACCACTAATCATAGAACTCCAGCTAGAATAAATCCCGTAAACCACCACCACCAACAGCTAACTCACCTTGGATCCATGCACCTTGATCTTCTGGATGAGCCTCCCATGTGGGACCTTGTCAAATGACTTATCAAATCCATGTAGAGAACATCCACAGCTCTATCTTCATAATCTCCCTTGTCACTTCTTCAAAAAACTTAATCAAATTAGTAAGATAATTGCCACACACAAAGCATTCCTAATTAGGCCATGGCTTTCCAAATGCTGATAAATCCTATCCCTAAGAATTCTCTCCAGGATTATCCCTATTTCCTTCTTGATTAATGAAACAACATTAGCTACTTGCCAGTCCTCCGGGACCTCACCTGTGGCTAGAGAAGACACAAAGCTATTGGTTAAGGACCCAGAGGGAGGCGATAGGCAATTGAAAGTGTTGTCCTATATCCTATGAAGAAAGATTAAGCAAAGTGGAATGAGTGGGATATTGCTGGAATTACCTAACAGATCAGGTAGCATTTGTGGTGGGAAAAGCATATTTAATAGTTTATAGGCTCCCTGTAAATTTTGCTGAAAACTTATCAACTTGACTGATCTCTGGAATATTTTTGAGTTTTAATGCTGTTCTCATGTTCATTTTTCCCAATGCTGTATTCAGGCAGGGACAATAAATAGGAAGTAACATTTGCACCAGGGAAATGCTAGACAATGACTATTACATACAATTTGAATGCCTTTTATGTTATTGATCATTACATTTTTAATTTTAGTATTTTCAGATGAATAACAAATAAGAACTTTTTGGTCTCCTGGATTTTGTGACTGCAACTGGGGTGGGTAATGGGATCCAAGAGAGACAGACAGACATACTTTATTGATCCCGAGGGAAATTGGGTTTCGTTACAGCCGCACCAACCAAGAACAGTGAAGAAATATAGCAAAATAAAACCATAAATAATTAAATAATAATAAGTTAATCATGATCACTGGAAATAAGTCCAGGACCAGCCTATTGGCTCAGGGTGTCTGACACTCTGAGGGAGGAGTTGTAAAGTTTGATGGCCACAGGTAGGAATTACTTCCTGTGCCGCTCAGAGTTACATCTAGGTGGAATGAGTCTCTGGCTGAATGCACTCCTGTGCCTAACCAGTACATTATGGAGTGGATGGGAGTCATTGTCCAAGATGGCATGCAACTTGGACAGCATCCTCTTTTCAGACACCACCGTCAGAGAGTACAGTTCCACCCCACAACATCACTGGCCTTACGAATGAGTTTGTTGATTCTGTTGGTGTCTGCTACCCTCAGCCTGCTGCCCCAACACACAACAGCAAACATGATAGCACTGGCCACCACAGCCTCATAGAACATCTTCAGCATCTTCCAGCAGATGTTAAAGGACCTTAGTCTCCTCAAGAAATAGAGACGGCTCTGACCCTTCTTGTAGACAGCCTCAGTGTTCTTTCACCAGTCCAGTTTATTGTCCATTCGTATCCCCAGGTATTTGTAATCCTCCACTATATCCACACTGACCCCTTGGATGGAAACGGGGTCACTGGTGCCTTAGCCCTCCTCAGGTCCACCACCAGCTCCTTAGTCTTTCTCACATTAAGCTGCAGATGATTCTGCTTGCATCATGTGACAAAGTTTCTCACCGTAGCCCTGTACTCAGCCTTATCTCCCTTGCTGATGCATCCAACTATGGCAGAGTCATCAGAAAACTTCTGATGAAGTTTTGGAGGAACTTCAGTCTTGAGCTTGGCCAACAGGTCTAAGATTCTTGCTCCTTGTGCAAATGAGAGTGGAGCCATAGGAAAGATGAGCAACTAAACTCTGGCACTGTAGCTCAGGGAGCCACTCAAGAGGGGAGAAAGAAGAGAAATGTAGTGGTAATTGGGGATAGTATAGTCAGGGGAAAAGGAGAGTTCTCTGTCATGAGGATAGAACGTCCTGAAAGCTGTGTTGCCTGCCTGGTGACCGGGTTTGGGACATCTTATCTGACCTGCAGAGGAATTTGCAGGGGGAGGGGAAAGAACCAGTTGTCATGGTCCATGTGGGTACCAACGGCA
The DNA here is from genome assembly GCF_030144855.1 of Hypanus sabinus. Lineage (NCBI taxonomy): Eukaryota > Metazoa > Chordata > Chondrichthyes > Myliobatiformes > Dasyatidae > Hypanus > Hypanus sabinus. The sequence goes on along the minus strand of NC_082725.1, from coordinate 996,315 downwards.
TAGAATGAGGGAAGAGGTTCTGCTGAGGGAATTTGAGCAGCTAGGGACTAAATTAAAGAGCAGAACTAAAAAGGTAGTAATCTCTGGAAATTGGCATAGGATCAAGATGATTAGAGAGTTAAGTAAGTGGCTCAAGGATTGATGTGGGAAAAGTGGGTTTGAATTGATGGAAAATTGGCACCAATATTGCAGAAGGAGGGAACTGTACCAATGGAACAGGCTCCACCTGAACCGCGATGGGACCTGGATCCCAGCAAATCATATAACTAGGGCAGTGGGTAGGACTTTAAACTAAATAGTGGGGGGTGCATTCAACAGATTGGAGAAGTATGGATAAAGTATAAAAGAAAAGTGTGGATAAAGATAAAGAAAAAACAAAAGATAAAAAAAGAGAAAATTAAGAGTGGTGACAAGTCAAGTGCAAAAGAGTAAAAGTTTACAAGATTTTAAAAGCACAATGAGTGTAAGTGCACATAGTATTCTAAACAAGCTTAGTGAACTTGTGGCTCAAATCAGTACAAAGAGGTATGATTTAGAGATGTGGTTGCAGGGTGGAGAGGACTGGGAATTAAATATCCAAGGATATCAGGTAATACAGAAGGATAGGTAGGAAGGATGGGCAGTGTGGACAGGGCCAACAGAATTAACCTGTTTTCAACAGATTTGACACTGTGGCCCCTGCCCATTCCCCACATGATTCATTTGTTGTTGACCCCCAATCAACACATACTCCACTCTCTGCTCCTACCCCTCCTTACAGCCACCCCCCTCCACTCTGCTCTCGTGACTACACCCCTCTCTCACCTGAAACCACCATGGTTTCACCACAGTGAAGCACGGTGGGCTTCACAGCTGAACAGGTGAGAAGACAGCTGAAATGTCTCCACCTAAGCAAGGCTGCAGGCCCGGATGGTGTCAGCCCCAGGGTGCTCAAAGCCTGTGTCCCCCAGCTATGTGGAGTACTTCACCATGTCTTCAACCTGAGCCTGGGTCTCCAGAGGGTTCCTGTGCTGTGGAAGATGTCCTGCCTTGATCCTGTACCGAAGACGCTGCGCCCCAGTGGCTCCAATGACTACTGACCGGTGGCATTGACCTCCCATATCATGAAGACCCTGGAGAGATTTGTTCTAGAGCAGCTCCGGCCTATGGTTAGGCCACACTTAGAACCCCTCCAGTTTGCCTATCAGCTCTGACTAGGAGTTGAGGATGCCATCGTCTACCTGCTGAACCGTGTCTACGCCCACCTGGACAAGCCAGCGAGCACAGTAAGGGTCATGTTTTTTGACTTCTCCAGTGCTTTCAACACTATCCGCCCTGCTCTGCTGGGTGAGAAGCTGACAGTGCAGGTGGATGCTTCCCCGGTGTCATGGATTATTGATTACCTGACTGGCAGACCACAGTACGTGCACTTGCAACACTGTGTGTCAGACAGTGTGGTCAGCAGCACTGGGGCTCCACAGGGGACTGTCCTGTCTCCCTTTCTCTTCACCATCTACACCTCAAATGTCAGCTACAACACAGAGTCTTGCCATCTTTAGAAGTTTTCTGGTAACTCTGCCATAGTTGGATGCATCAGCAAGGGAGATGAGGCTGAGTACAGGGCTACGGTGGGAAACTTTGTCACATGGTGTGAGCAGAATCATCTGCAGCTTAAAGTGAAAAAGACTAAGGAGCTGGTAGTGGACCTGAGGAGGGCTAAGGCACCAGTGACCCCATTTCCATCCAAGGGGTCAGTGTGGATATGGTGGAGGATTACAAATACCTGGGGATACGAATGGACTGGTCAAAGAACACTGAGGCTGTCTACAAGAAGGGTCAGAGCCGTCTCTATTTCTTGAGGAGACTAAGGTCCTTTAACATCTGCTGGACGATGCTGAGGATGTTCTATGAGGCTGTGGTGGCCAGTGCTATCATGTTTGCTGTTGTGTGCTGGGGCAGCAGGCTGTGGGTAGCAGACACCAACAGAATCAACAAACTTATTTGTAAGGCCAGTGATGTTGTGGGGGTGGAACTGGACTCTCTGACGGTGGTGTCTGAAAAGAGGATGCTGTCCAAGTTGTATGCCATCTTGGACAATGACTCCCATCCACTCCATAATGTACTGGTTGGGCACAGGAGTACATTCAGCCAGAGACTCATTCCACCGAGATGTAACACTGAGTATCATAGGAAGTCATTCCTATCTGTGACCATCAAACTTTACAACTCCTCCCTCTGAGTGTCAGACACCCTGAGCCAATAGGCTGGTCCTGGACTTATTTCCACTTGGCATGATTAAATTATTATTATTTAATTACTTATGGTTTTATATTGCTATATTTCTTCACTATTCTTGGTTGGTGCGGCTGTAACGAAACCCAATTTCCCTCTGCATCAATAAAGTATGTCTATCTGTCTGTCTGTCTGTAAGGGAGGTGGGGTAGCGCTCTTAATTAAAGATGAGATCAGGGTGATAGTGAGATGATATATGATAAAAGAAGTAGAATGTTAAATCCATCTGGGTAGAGATTAGGAATAGTAAAGGGGGAAAAAATTGCTGGTGGGAGTTGTCTATCAGCCACCAAATAATATCATTACAGGGACACGGGCAATAAACAGAGAAATATCTGAGGCACATAACAATGGAACAGTAGTTATCATAGGGAACTTTAACTTGCACATAGATTTGGTGAATCAAATTGGTCGAGTCAGTCTTGAGAAGGACTTCAGAGAATGCATCTGTGATGGCTTTCTTGAACAGCACGTTACTGAACCTACATGTGGAATGTGCTATCTTAGATCTAGTCCTGTGCAATGAAACATGTACAATTAGTGATCTTGTAGTTAGGGATCCTCTTGGATCGAGTGATCAGAGTATGATTGAATTTCTCATACAAATGGAGGGTTCAATAGTTCAATCTAAAACCAGTGTATTATGCTTAAATAAGGGAGGCTACAATGGGATGAGGGGGGAGTTGGATAGGGCAGACTGGGAACACAGGCTATTTGATGGGCCAGTTGAGGAACAGTGGAAGACTTTCAAAGAGATTTTTCAGGGTGCTCAACAAAAGTCTATTCCAGTTAAAAGCAATTACAGTAAGGGTGGGGAGAGCCAGCCTTGGATAACTCAGGAAATAAAAGAAGACACCAAACTAAAAGTTCGTGCAAACAAAGTCGCCAAGAGTTGTGGGAAACTGGACAACTGGGAAAACTTTAAAAAGCAACAAAGTACCACTAAGCGAGCAATAAAGAAAGGGAAGCTAGATTATGAAAATAAGTAGTACAAAATATAAAAATAGATAGCAACAGTTCTTATAATTATATAAAGCAGATATAGGTGGCTAAAGTGAATGTAGGACACTTGGAGAATGAGAAGGGGGTATTGATATTGGGTAATGAGGAAATGGCAAAGGCTTTAAATGACCATTTTGGGTTGGTCTTCATGGTGGAGAATGCATCTAACATGCCAAAGAGAGATGTTATGGATGCAATGGGAGGTGAGGACTTCGATACAATAGCTATCACTAAAGAGTAGTGCTGAGCAAACTTGTGGGTCTGAAGATAGATACTTCCCCTAGTTCATATGGAATGCATCCCAGGGTACTGAAAGAAATGGCAGAAGTTATAGTTGAAGCTTTGGTGATAATTTACCAAAATTCTCTGGACTCTGCTGGGAATTGTCCAAATTCCCAGCAGATTTGAAGGAGGTGAATGTCACTCCACTGTTCAAAAAATGATGTAGGCAAAAGGCAGGTAACTATAGGCCAGTTAGTTTAACATCTGTATTTGGGAAAATGCTTGAAGCTATCATTAAAAAAAGAAATAGCGAGGCATCTGGAATGAAATGGATCAATCAGACATACAAAGTATGGATTCAGCAAAGGTAGACCCTGTTTGACAAACTTACTGGAGTTCTTTGAGGATATAACGGATATAGAGGGGAATAGATGAATATATTATTTACTTGGGTTTCCAGAAGATATTCAATAAGGTGCCACATAAAAGATTTATCCATAAGATAAGGATGTATATAGTTTGGGGTGATGTATTAACATGGATAGAGGATTAGTTAACCAATAGAAAGCTGGAAGTTGGGATACATGGGTGTTACTCTGACTGGCAATCAGCGGTGAGCAGTGTGCCACAGGGGTCAGTGCTGGGCCTGCAATTATAAAACCATAAGATACAGGAGCAGAATTAGGCCATTCAGCCTATCAAGTGTGCTCTGCCATTCAATCATGGGCTGATCCAATTCTTCCAGTCCTCTCCCCTCCCCTACTCTCTCCCCATATCCTTTGATGCCCTGGCTAATCAAGAACTTATCTATCTTTTCCTTAAATGCACCCAATGACTTGGCCTCCACAACTGCCCATGGCAACAAATTCCACAGATTTACCACCATCTGACCAAAGTAATTTCTCCACATCCCTGTTCTAAGTGGACGTCCTTCAATACTGAAATCATGCCCTCTTGTCCTAAACTCCCCTACCATGGGAAATAACTTTACCATATCTAATCTGTTCATGCCTTTTAACATTCGGAATGTTTCTATAAAGTCCCCCCTCATTCTCCTGAACTCCAGGGAATACAGCCCAAGAGCTGCCAGACATTCCTCATATGGTAAACCTTTCATTCCTGGAATCATTCTCATGAATCTTCTCTGAACCCTCTCCAATATCAGTACATCCTTTCTAAAGTAAAAAGCCCAAAACTGCACACAATACTCCAAGTGTGGTCTCACGAGTGCCTTATAGAGCCTCAACATCACATCACTGCTCTTATATTCTGTACCTCTAGAAATGCACTCACATTGACAGTGATGAAATGCTTTGAGAGGTTGGTCATGACTAGACTGAACTCTTGCCTCAGCAAGGACCTGGACCTATTGCAACTTGCCTATTGCCACAAAAGGTCAACAGCAGATGCAATCTCATTGGTTTTCCACACAGCTTTAGTCCACCTGGACAACACAAACACCTACGTCAGGATGCTGTTCATCGACTATAGCTCAGCATTTAATACCATTATTCCCACAATCCTGATTGAGAAGTTGAAGAACCTGGGCTCTGTATCTCCCTCTACAAATGGATTCTCAACTTCCTATCCGGAAGACCATAATCAGTGTGGATTGGTGATAACATATCCTCAACACTGACGACCAACACTGGTGCACCTTGGGTGTGTGCTTAGCCCACTGCTCTACTCTCTATATACTCATGACTGTGCAGCTAGGTATAGCTCAAGTATCACCTATAAATTTGCTAACGATACAACCATTGTTGGTAGAATCTCAGGTAGTGATGAGAGGGCATACAGGAGTGAGATATGCCAGTGGTGCGCAGGTGGAACAGGTCAAAAGCTTTAAGTTCCTTGGTGTGAATATCACAAATGACCTGACTTGGTCTAACCAAGCAGAGTCCACTGCCAAGAAGGCCCACCAGCACCTTTACTTCCTGAGAAAGCTGAAGAAATTTGGCCTGTCCCCTAAAACCCTCACTAATTTTTATAGATGCACCATAGAAAGCATTCTCTAGGGTGCTTCACAACCTGGTATGGAAGTTGTCCTGTCCAAGACCGGAAGAAGCTGCAGAAGATCATGAACACAGGCCAGTACATCACACAAACCAATCTTCCATCCTTGGACTCACTTTACACTGCATGCTGTCGGAGCAGTGCAGCCAGGATTATCAAGGACACGACCCACCCAGCCAACACACTTTTTATCCCTCTTCCCTCTAGGAGAAGGTTCAGGAGCTTGAAGATTCATACGGCCAGATTTGGGAACAGCTTCTTTCCAACTGTGATAAGACTGCTGAATGGATCCTGACCTGGATCTGGGCTGTACCTTCCAAATATCCGGACCTGACTTGCACTACCTTACTACCCTTTTTCATTTCCTAATTATGATTTATAATTTACATTTTTATTATATTTGCTTCAGTTTGTACTCCAGGGAGCACGAAGTGCAGAATCAAATATTGTTGTGATGATTGTGTAACACTTACCCAAAAGGCTGGTATATGTCTAAGGGAAAAGGAGATCCAGCCACACACCAACCCCAACTGCCGTACACGCAGGTGCTGTGAGAATCGAGTTTATGCCTCGCGCCGCCCACAGTATCAACTTCACACCAAATACCATTATGAAGTACACTTTAAAGAGTTTACTAACATTAACCAAAGAAGGATTAGGCAATACAATATATATATACAAGGAACAAAAAAACAAAAGGCGCCAACTTATCAAAGTTCAGTCAGTGTAGGGCACATCGTAGGAGCTCAATCAACGAACCAACGACCTATCCAACAGCCACGCCATCGCACCTGGGACCACCCCGGTGGTCTTACGAGCAGTCCAGCGCACGTCCACCTTCCTCGGCATCTTCCTCCCAACTCCCCTCACACCAAAAACCCGCGAAAACCCCTCCCCCAAGTTCCCAGCCTCACAAGACACAATAACATTCCCCATTGATTAACAAATGAATACAATTACCATATCAGCCATTTTTAAGCGAGACATCGGCGAGAGAAACACTTGTCAGACAAAGAAGCATTCCTACTCGTAACAAACCAAAGAAGCCATTTTGAGTAACATACACAGGACATTGTACATTCTCTCCCCACCAGCAAATGTCATGCCCTCATGGCATTACTAGTGTAACCCCCTGGGTCGCCTCAGGCTCGCTCAGCTTATTCTCGTCTAGGGGGAGCAGCCTTCGGCCCCGCCAACTGGGTAATCAGCTGGTGTGGATGCTGTGTGATGTCCCCCCCTCGCCCAAAAACAGACAGTACACCATAAGCGATTAAATGAATATAATTTATAAAGGTTACTATAACTAAGTGATTAATAATGATACAGTATATATGAAGAAAAAAATAAAGAAAAGGTGCCAAACTTATCAAAGTCCAAACCACATTGGAGCTCAATTACTGAAGTCTTCTGGGCACCATTCGATCCGCTCCGAACTCCTCGACTCGCAGCTCAGGACTCTCCGAAGTGGTCAACCAACCACATCTAGCTTCATCCCCCCTCCTCGGAGTACCTTCTGGCCTCGGACCCCCGCTTGGGGTCCGTTCCTCGCCCAGCTTACAGCATCGCGTCCTCTCTCTCAACTCCCTCGCGCCGATCTCCCAAAAGCCCGTCAATAATAGCTTACAGACTCAGAAGAAAGAACAACATTAATCCCCATTTGGTTTACAAAGGAATACAATTCTCGTTATCAGTAAATTTTAACCCAAACAAGCTTCCAGCACTCTCTCACAACAAAGAAGCATTCCTGCTAGTTAACAAAACAAAGAAGCCCTTTTGATTACATACACAGTAACAAAGAAAAAAGAAGAAACCCCCTTTACACTAGAGTTCCCCAAAGCTTCTTGCAACACACAAAACCCAACCCAGGTGCAGAAAGCAGTGACATAACTACCCAGAGCAGTAGAAATCACACTCGGTTCTCCCGGTACCACATGTCAACCGCTCCGGGGGGCGCCTAATCCTCTGAGATCTCCATACCCCTTCTGCCCCACTGGGCTCCCTCGTTACCTGTGAACCCACTGTCTTGGACACCCCAGGTCTACCTGACAGACCCTCACCCCCTTCCTCACGGGGATCCTCCCTCACCTGAGATCTCTCCGGCTCACGCTCGGGTTCCACCCTCTCTCCCACCAATGTTGGTTGCCTCTCCATCTGACCCTCAAGACCTTCCCTCATCTCACCCAATTCAGTATGGGAAGGGCCAGGAGTCTCCTCTCTTGGTACTGGAGCACCAGCGAATGGGAACAGGGGCCACTCATCTGAGTCGTCTTCTTCCAAATCAGTAGCCATTCCCGGGTGAGGGACCCATCCCCGCTCTTCAGCAGCGGGCTCTTCCCTTTCTCCGCGCCCTCGCAGAGTCCTTGTACTAGGCGTAACCTCCCACTCGGGCTCCTTATCCACCTGCACCACTTGACCCAGTGGCAGCAGGTGATTCCTATGGAGTACCTTGATAGGCCCTTTCCCATCCTCAGGTTTCACCCTGTAAACTGGCAGGTTCGGCATCTGGCTCTCTATTACATAGGGGCTAGCCGCCCATCAATCTGCCAACTTGTGCTTACCAGGGAGTCCCAAATTCCGTAAAAGGACCCGGTCGCCCGGCAATAATTGGACAAACTTCACCTTTCGATCACACTGCATCTTATTCCTCTGATTTTGTTTGGTAGCCGCCACCTCAGCCAACTCGTATGCCAGCTGTAACTCCCTCTTCATGTCGGACACATACTTTAGATGGGACTTCCCGGGTAATTCACCCACTCCACCCCCAAAACACAAGTCAATGGGCAACCTCGCTTCCCGCCCAAACATCAGATAATAGGGCGAATACCCTGTAGCATCATTGCAAGTACAATTGTAACAGTGAACCAATTGTCCAATATGACGACTCCACCTGCTTTTCTGCCCAATCTCCAGCGTCCCGAGCATATCCAACAGGGTCCTGTTGAACCTCTCTGACTGAGGATCTCCCTGTGGGTGATAAGGGGTAGTCCTGGATTTCTCAACCCCAAGCATAGTCAGTAATTCATGGATAAGGCGGCTCTCAAAGTCCCGCCCCTGATCACTATGGATTCACCTGGGAAGGCCGTAATGCACAAAATACTTCTCCCATAACACCTTCGCCACTGTCGTCGCCTTCTGATCCTTAGTGGGAAATGCCTGAAGATAGCGAGTGTAATGATCAGTGATGACTAAGACATTCGCGGTGTTGCTGGTGTCAGGCTCAATCGACAGGAAATCCATACATACCAGGTCCAGAGGTCCCGCACTCTGCAGGTGCGACAATGGAGCCACCAACGCTGGCAGGGTCTTCCTCCGGATGCAACGACTGCATCCACTACAGTATTCTTCGACTTCCCCCCCTCATCCGGGGCCAGTAGAACTGGTCTTTGAGTAACTCATAGGTCTTTTCCACCCCCAAGTGTCCAGAATCAACATGTAAGGCCTGGAGTACAGCCTGCCGATACTCCTCCGGCAGGACCAGTTGCCAACAGTGGGGTTGGTCCAGAGGCGCCGTTACCCGGTACAAGATTTGGTTCTTTAACTTTAACTGAGACCACTCCTTCAACAACAGAGACACGAATGGGTGTTTCGCCTTCTCAGCCAACGCCCCATCCCCCGTCTCGACCGCTCTCCACACTGTGCCAATGCCCGGGTCATTTTGCTGAGCAGTTGCCACTTCCCCCGGACTCAGTTCCGGCAACTGTTTAGTCCGCAGTGCGGTCAGGTCACAGTAAGCTAGGGGTATGGCATCGTCAAAAACCCCCAAATGGTCCATGGCTCATTCCAGCCTCCCCCTTCCCTCGGCCTTCACTGTGATAGCAAACTGACACATCGCCTTCACTCCAGGGGCAGAGATAATCTCCCACTCCTTGTCCCTCTCCTGTTCCCCCGGCTCCCGACGTGACAAAGCATCCGCATCGACATTCTTGCTTCTGGGGCGGTACCTCAGGCTGAAATCATATACCGACAAGGCCACCAGCCACCGATGTCCTGTGGCATCCAGCTTCGCCGAAGTCAAAATATAAGTGAGGGGATTGTTATCCGTTCTCACCTCAAACTTGGCTCCGTATAGGTAATCGCCCAGAGCGCCCACTTTCTGGGGTCTCAGCCAGGTGGTCACGGCCTCTATCTTAGTTGGATCAGTAGCCACTCCCTCTCGCGAAATGATATGGCCAACGTAGCTAACCGATGACTTGCAGAACTGGCATTTGTCCAGGGAAAGCTTCAACCCTTCTTCATTAATCCGGCCCAACACCTTCAACAGCCTCTCCTCATGTTTCTCCAAAGTCGATCCAAACACTATCAAATCGTCCAGGTACACCGACACTTCTAACAGATGCATATCCCCCACAGTTCTCTCCATGAGCCTCTGGAAGGTGGCTGGGGCATTTGTTCGAACTGAAAGAACCCCAGCAGGCAGATAAAAGCGGTCTTCTCTTTATCGCCCACACTCATCGGGATCTGGTAATACCCACTTCTTAAGTCCAGCACACTGAACCATTCGCACCGCTCAGGCAGGCCAAAGCATCCTCAACTCTTGGGACAGTATATTGATCAGGGACAGTTCGCCGATTCAACGTCCTGTAGTCAACACACATGCACACTCTCCCATTCTTCTTCTGTGCAACCACTATTGGGGACGCATAAGGACTTCGGGACTCAGCTATGATTCCGGCCTCCTTCAACTTGCACAAGTGCAGCCGCACGTCCTCAACATCTGCCGGAGCCAGTCGCTGGAATCTCTCTCAGAACGGGGTGTCCTCTGTCACCCGGATGGTGTGGCGAGTGCTTTTGGAGCAGACAACATCAAACTCGCTCCGAGAAAAAACAGCTTCCATCTTCAGCATCTGCCTGCCTGCGCGATTCCACCGCCCCTGACAATTCAATCCCGGATGAGCCCCCACAAATGTAACACTTACCCAAAAGGCTGGTATATGTCTAGGGGAAAAGGAGATCCAGCCACACACCAACCCCAACTCCTGTACACGCAGGTGCTGTGAGAATCGAGTTTATGCCTCGCACCGTGCAGGTGCTGTGAGAATCGAGTTTATGCCTCGCGCCCGCCAACAGTATCAAATCCACAACAAATACCGTTATGAAATACACTTTAAAGAGTTTACTAAAATTAAAAGAGTATTAGGCAATACAATATATATATAAGGAAAAAAACAAAAGGCACCAACTTATCAAAGTTCAGTCTGTTTAGTGCACTCGTTGGAGCTCAACCATCGAACCATTCGACCCTTCATCACTTGCCTCCGACTTCCACGTCTTCCACCCTGGACTCCCTGGTGGTCTTCCGAGCGCACGTCCACCTCCCTCGGCGTCTTTCTCCCGATTCCCCTCACACCAAAAACCCTCGAAAACCCCTCCCCTAAGTTCCCAGCATCACAAGACACAATAACATTCCCCATTGATTAACAAATGAACACAATTACCATATCAGCCATTTTAAAGCGAAACAACAGTGAGCGAAACACTTGTCAGACAAAGAAGATTGTAACAAACCAAAGAAGATTGTATGCTCTAGTATCAATTGTTTGGTGACAATAAAGTAAAGTAAGTAGAAAGAACTGATTGTGGACTTCAGGAAGGGTAAGATGAAGGAACACATACCAATCCTCATAGAAGGATCAGAAGTGAAGAGAGTGAGCAGCTTCAAGTTCCTGGGTGTCAAGATCTCTAAGGATCTAACCTGGTCCCAACATACGTAGTTATAAAGCAGGCAAGGCAGTGGCTATACTTTATTAGGAGTTTAAAGAGATTTGGCATGTCAACAAATACACTCAAAAACTATACTATTTGTACCATGGAGAGCATTCTGACAGGCTGCATCACTGTTTGGTATGGAGGGGCTACTGCACAGGACCAAAAGAAGCTGCAGAAGGTTGTAAATCTAGTCAGCTCCATCTTGGGTACTAGCTTACAAAGTGCCCTGGAGATTTTTAAGGAGCAGTGTCTCAGAAAGGCAGCGTCCATTAATAAGGACCTCCAGTACCCAGGGCTTGCCTGTTTCTCACTATTACCATCAGGTAGGAGGTATAGAAGGCTGAAGGCACACATTCAGTGATTCAGAAACAGCTTCTTCCCCTCTGCCATCTGATTCCTAAATGGAGATTGAATCTTTGGACACTACCTCACTTTTTTTAATATACAATATTTCTGTTTTTGCACATTTTTAAAAAACTATCCAATATACATAATTGATTTACTTGCTTATTTATTATTTTTTTTCTCTGCTAGATTATGTATTGCATTGAACCACTGCCTTACAAGCCTGATTGAATTTTTTGAGGATGTGATGAAACACATTGATGAAGGTAGAGCCGTAGATGTAGTGTATAATGCAGGTTGACTCTGGTTAAGAAGGCATATGATGCATTGGCCTTCATCAATCATGGGATTGAGTTTAAGAGCTGCGAAGAAATGTTGCAGCTATATAGGACCCTGGTCAGACCCCACTTGGAGTACTGTGCTCAGTTCTGGTTGCCTTACTACAGGAAGGATTTGGAAACCTTAGAAAGCGTGCAGAGGAGATTTACAAGGATGTTGCCTGGATTGGGGAGCATGTCTTATGAGAATAGGTTGAGTGAACTCGGTCTTTTCTCCTTGGAGCAACAGAGGATGAGAGATGACCTGATAGAGGTGTATAAGATGATGAGAGGCATTGATCGTGTGGACAGTCAGAGGCTTTTTCCCAGGGCTGAGATGACTAACATAAGAGGGCAGTTTTAAGGTTATTTGGAAGTAGGTACAGAGAAGATGTCAGTGGTAAGTTTTTTACACAGAGAGTGGTTAATGCATGGAATGGGCTCCTGGTGACAGTGGTGGAGGCAGATATGATAGGGTCTTTTAAGAGACTCCTGGATAGGCACATGGAGCTTAGAAAAATAGAAGGCTATTGGTAACCCTTGGTAATTTCTAAGGTAAGGACATGTTCAGCACAGCTTTGTGGGCCTGTATTGTAATGTAGGTTTTCTATGTTTCTAAAATAGAGGCAGGAAAGTTGTTTCCACTGGAAGGTGAAACTGGAACTATGGGACATAGCCTCAATATTTGGGGGAGTAGATTTAAGGTGGAGATGAGGAGAATCTGCTTTTCCCAGAGAGTGGTGAATCTGTGGAATTCTCTGCCCAATGAAGCTGTGGAGGCTCCTCAGTAAATATATTTAAGACAAGGTTGCATAGTAGGGGAATTAAGAGTTATGGGGAAAAGGCAGGTAGGTGGAGATGAGTCCATGGCCAGATCAGCCATGATCTTACTGAATGGCAGAGCAGGCTGAATGGGCCAGATGGCCTACTCCTACTCCTATTTTTTATATTCTACCACTAATCCTTTTCCACTTTTGCGCTTGCTCCTTTCACCCACGTTCAAAGTAAATTTATTATCAAAGTACATATATGTCATCATATACAACCCTGCAATTCATTTTCTTGCAGGCATACTCAATAAATCCAATAACAATAATAGAGTCAATAAAAGACTGTACCAGCAGGGCAATCAATCAACCAATCAGGAAAAAAAACAACAAAATGTGCAAATACAAAAAAGAGCAATAAATATTGAGAACATGGGAGGAATAATCCTTAAAAGCGACTCCATTGGTTGTAGGAACTGTTCAGTAATGGGGCAAGTGAAGTTATGACCTCTGGTCCAAGAGCCTGGTGGTTGAGGGGTTCTGTTCTTGAACTTGCTGGTATGAGCATGAAAAGAGTATGATATGAGTAGTGGGGATCCCTGATGATGGATGCAGCTTTCCTTCAACAGTGTTACATGTAGATGTGCTCAATGATGGGGAGGGCTTTACCCACCCACGATGGACTGGGCTGACTCCACCACTTTTTGTTGAAATTTCCATTCAGGGGCATTGGTGTTTCCATACCAGGCTGTGAAATATTCAATATCATCTCCACTACACATCTATAGCTTTTCAAAGTTTTCGATGTCATGCTAAATGTTCCTAGACTTCTACAAGAGTAGAGGTGCTGCCATCTTCTCTTTGTATTGCACTTATATACTGGGCCCAGGACAGGTCCTCAGGAATAACATCTAGGTTTTTAAAGTTGCTTAGCCTCTCCAAAACCCTTTGACTCTACTCAGCACCTCTGTGCACACATGAATATAAAGAACATGTTACAAATCTTAACATTATAACGTTCTAAGAATAAGATGCATTGCGCCCTAGCAGGAGAAATAGTGATATTTGAGGGTGGTACATTTTCCAGAATTCAGAATGAGAATTAAATCTGTGTCATAGGAGTAAAAAAATACTTCACGTGTGAGAAATATATCCTCCTGAGGATCCACGAGGAAATCTAGGCTGAAGCTTGTAAACAATGACTGACGAACTAGGAAAATGTATTTCATGGAGAATAGCAGGGTTGGTGAAATAGGAATTTCATGAAAACCAACAGGACACAGTCTGTAAAATTTTAATTTTCGATTTCCAGGCCAGCTTGATTGAGGAAAGTGGGGTAGCTCTAAAATTGAGACAGAAAAAAAGAGTGCAGGTGCTAAGGATCTGGAGGAACTCAGCAGGTACGGTAGATGAGAAAGGAAGGAAGACTGAATTCTTTATCACACCACCACGACCGGCAGGCGCCATCGAAAAAGCGCCACGCGCGTCTCTTACGTCATCTCCATGGCATGGAGGAAGAGATGGTTAGCAAAGTTAAAAAAATAAAAATAAATTTTTATACATCAATTCATTGATTCTGTTTTTCTATGTAGTCTTCAGCGAATATTGAATTTACGGGAAAATGGTAAGATTAAGAAAATCCGAAACCGTTGTGCGCGGGCTCCCATGGAGACAGGCGGTTACTCGGTGACGTCACACAGGCGGGCTCGACGGGGAGAGGAGGACGCCACCGCCATATTGAAGGGGATCGCGGTCGAGGAGTCGCAGCGGATCACATCGCCAGCCAACATTATAGATATATCTAGCACATACGCACACACCTATTTTCATAATTCTCACCAGCAACGATGAGCGATATCGACGAGGCAGCCTACGAAGGGAGGGTGAGTGGAGCGAACCGGGGAGGGAATAAACGGAACGAAACCGGGGGTGGGGGTGGGGGGGGGTTTGTGTAACTGTTTCTGAAACAAAATGGAGAAATGGTATTGAGACAGAGTCCGGCTGGGGCTTTGCCTGAATGAGGTCACAGGCCTCGAGGGAGGGGAGACGGTGGCCCAGAGCTCCCTCGACGGTTGGGCGGGCGGGCGGGTAGGAGGAGTGCCTGAGCGGCTGGCCTGGGAACAGGGCCGAGACCGTCCGTGGTAAAAGGTAAGCGGAGAGCGAGCCGCCATCTCTGTCTTTTGTCTACGCCGATCACTCTCCCCATTTTCGCCGGCCTTTTTGATCGTGTCGGCTGCTTTCCCTTCTCCGCCACGCGCGGTTTGATCATCAAACCCGTCCCGAAAGAGCTCGGGCCTTGTGGCGCCCGGTCTCCGAGACCCGTGTCCGTACATTCCCCCGTTGAACTAGTTACTGTTCACGGAAGCAAAGCAGGAAGCACGCGTTTTCTCAGCCTCTCGAAGACCAACTCAAGCACCATCTTTATTTCAAAATTAGCCTCAAAAAGGTTTTGAGAATACTTATTTTTTTTGTGGAGGGAGTGGGTATATTTCCTGCTTATCCTGCTCATAGTTAATACTTATGATTCCATGATGATTAATGTTAACTGACGATAGAAGTAAAAGTATGGACTACTTTCTGGTAGACGGAGCAGGAAATAGGGTACTTAATGTATGAGCTATCAGGGAAGAAAAGTATTACAGCGTAAATACTACTAGCTTTTAATTGTCCTTTGATTATATTTCTTGAAATCTAGTGACGTTTAGTAGCGTAGTAATTTAATGCAAGACATATCAAAATCAAGTTTTATATATAAATTAAGCAACTAGTGCAAAAAAGGGGAAAATCGTGAATTGTTGTGCCATTTCAGCACAGTGGAAATATCTCATGCGTAGTAGTTGTATGGAGCACCATGGTTCTTGTACAGGTGGATGAGAATACCAGTTTAGATGGTTATGTAGGAACTAGATGGGCCAAAAGGGCCTGTTTCTGTGCTGTACTTTTCTATGACTTACAAAGAATCCATATACATTAAAATTTTTAGTGGGTCATCTGTGCTTTTTTTTAAAGTGAGGCTTGCTTGTGGATTTAAATTCTCATTGTTTGTAGTTGCTTCTGTGAAGACAAGGTGTACTTACTATTGACTTTCTACAAGAAAATCAAATTTTGTTTTAATCCAGCATTAGAGCACAAATCTCATTACATCCCATTTGATAGGTTTCCCCTAGGATGGTAACACTGACGTTTATTTCTGCTTGTGTGGATTGCCACTACTTTATAACTACGGGTGGGTTCCAGAGCTGAGGTATTTTATGGTAGTAAGGTTGGAGTCTTCTGGATAGATCTGAGAAAATGATTGAAAGCAGTTGAGTCTTCAAAGAATTTGTTCAGGCATAAACCATATATAACCATATAACATTTACAGCACGGAAACAGGCCATCTCGGCCCTTCTAGTCCGTGCCGAACGCATACTGTCACCTAGTCCAACTGACCTGCACTCAGCCCATAACCCTCCATTCCTTTCCTGTCCATATACCTATCCAATTTTACTTTAAATGACAATACCGAACCTGCCTCTACCACTTATACTGGAAGCTTATTACACACAGCTCATTTACTCTCTGAGTAAAGAAATTCCCCCTCGTGTTACGCCTAAACTTTTGCCCCCAACTCGTGTCCTCTTGTTTGAATCTCCCCTACTCTCAATGGAAAAAGCCGATCCACGTCAACTCTATCTATCCCCCTGATAATTTTAAATACCTCTATCAAGTCCCCCCCCAACCTTCTATGCTCCAAAGAATAGACAGGTGCCCATTGATGTACTACTTGAATGTGAAGCACCACTTTGCATGTATTTTATAGCAGAATTCAGTGGTGAGGGAGGTATACTTCAGTGTTGAAATACATATTTTCAGTTAATGTTAAAACTTCAATTGTAATTAATAGCTCTTGACTACAGTGTGCATCTTTGAGATTACACCTACATTTATGTTGAAAGCATTCTCATTGAGAGAAATAAAATTAATTTGAAATGAAATTAATTGCTGTCTTTGGGATAAATTTGAGAGTGCAAGATTGTTTTCCCATTTCTTCTATGTCCTTCAAAGAGTTTATCTTTTAGTTCTACGGGAACATCTAAGTGTATTTCATTTTCTTATCAACTGATAAAAGTTAAGCAAGAGTCCACTCAGCACATTCTGAATTGTGAATGTAGAATTGGAGCAGTACAGGAATTGTAGGTTGTGTCTAATGCAAAAATTAATTTAATATTTATTCAATATTTCTGATTAATGTTTGATCTGTTAGTGTAATGTGATTAATAAGAAAGCATTGTAATACATGGATTGTTTCCATTTGCCCTTTCGGGTGTAATAGTTTATAGATCAATTTTTAAATAACATTTGCCTTGTTTCTTCACAGAAGCACATTTAAACGTAATTAAGTCAGATAATGATATTAGGGCAGAAGACCAATTTCAGGGGGTGGGGTAAGATTTTGTATTTTCACCGCTTGAGCCCTGGTGGATGAAGGCATGGCCACAACTAATGGAGCCATTTTAAAGTTGGGATGAGTGCAGCTACCCGCATACAGATCTCAGCAGTGAGAGTCATGATTATGGCAGTTTGGAAATGGTACCTTATTGTAGGATAATATTTAATATGATTGTTGAGCAGAACTTGTGATTTAGAACTGCAGAGCTTTTCAAATAATAGGATGTGACAGTTGCAGGCAATGTTAATGTCAACGAGTATCTATGAAGCATTAGGCAGTAAATGGGCTGAGGCAAGCACTGAGCTAGTGTTCAATAGTTTGAATGCTTTGATTTTGGATAATTGCCAGAAAGGGATGATTTCAGTGGCGTCCAAATGAGGATTGTGATAGGAACAGGCGAGTATTATATTTCTCAATTCCTGTTTTCTAGTGCTGGACAAGAAATCTCACAATTTAGGGACAGTAGAAGGTTAAGAAAGTTGAGGATACATCCATCCCTAATAACTGAAATTTGCTCATGAATCAGTGAAATCACCGCTTTTCCTTTGAATCAGATCAGTTAGTTGTCCATATTTTTAGATGCATGGTAGAAGCAGAGAAAAGTTGGCTTGGGATATTCAAGTGAATGTCACCATGTAATTTTCACAACCTTGACTGGGTAGGCCTGTTGTCTCTGCCTGCTCCTGCCCCACTGAACTCATGTTCTCCTACCTCAGTTCTGTTCTATCTCCCTTGGTTCTGTCCCTTCCTCCCTATATCCATGACGTTGCTTGTGCATTCAACCTCACGATTTTTCAATTCCCTGGCTCTGATTAGTTCATTTTCACCATGGATGTTCAGTCCTTATGCACTTCTCTCCCCTATCAAGAAGGTCTCAAACCTCACCGCTTTTTTAAGAAAAGAGTCGTCCTATTTCCCTCCACACCACTCTCTTCTGACAGAATTGGTCCTCACCCTCAACAATTTTTCCTTTGGCTCCTCCCACTTTCTCCAGACTTAAGGGTAGCCATGAGCATCTGCTTGGGCCCCAACTGTCCCTGCCTCTTTGTTCATGTACAACTGTCATGTTCAGAGCCTTTCCCAGTATACTCCCCAACTCTTCTGCTACATTGACAACTACAATGGTGCTGCTTCATGACCCATGCTGAGCTCATCAGTTTAATCAACTCCGTTCCCAGGGTGTAGCTTTCCTTTCCAGACATCAGAGATGTCCTCCTTTAAAGAACGGGGTTTCCCTTCCTTGCATCTTCCCACCCACCTGAGCGGTGATAGAGTTACCAGCCTCTTGAGCTTCCACATATAACGCATCATCCTCTGCAACTTATGACAACTCCAAAGGGATCCTACCACCAAACATATCTTTACCTCCAACTCCCCTCCCCACACACCTTGCTTTCTGCAGAGATCATTTCTCTGTGATTCTCTTGTGTGTTTATCCCTGCAAGTGGCCTAAGTGCTACACTTGCCCATTCATCTCTTCCCTCACTTCCATTCAAGGCACCAAACATTCCTTCCAGCTGAGGCAACTTGTGAATCTGCTGGGGTCATCTGTTGTGTCCAACGCTCACTAGTGGCCTCTTTTACACTGGTGAGACTTGTTGTACATTGGGGGATACTTCATCAAGTGCCTCTGCTCCATCTGGCAAAAGCCAACCATTTTAATTCCAATTCCCATTCCTGTACCGCAGCTGCCTCTTGTGCCAAGATGAGGCCACCCTCCGGATGGAGGAAACACCTTCTCTCTTCCATCTCCAACCTGGTTGCATGAATATTGATTTCTCCTTTCAGAAAACAAATCTCCCCACCTTTTTTATCCCCATTAAGACCTTTTACTTTTCACCTGTCCATTATTTGCCCAAGAGCCCATCCTTCTTTTTCTCTTATAGTCCACTCTTCTCTCCTATCAGATTCTTTCATATCCAGCCTTTACCTTTTGAAGCTACTTGGCTTCACTTAGCACCTTCCAGTTAGCCTCCTTACCCTCACCCCACTTTTTTATTCTGGCTTCTCTCCCTTTTTTCAGTCCCAAGTAAGCATCTCAGCTTGAAATATTGACAGTTTATTCATTTTCATAGAAGCAGCCTGACCTTCTGAGTTTCTCCTTTGTAATCTTAGATTTGTTGATGGTTCTTTTGAATATTGAAATATTCAATATGGGAGAAGGTTCTATTTATCCTTCCAGCTGTTTGAAAATCTTTGAAGGAGTGCAGCTGTGAACTTTTGCTGCACTTACAAAATGGCGGGGATAAATCAATTTCTGTTCAAGTTTTTCTGAAATAATTCCCTGGGTCAGGGGTTTCCAACCTTTTTTAAGCCATGAACCTCTACCATTAACCACAGGGTCTGTGGATCTCAGGTTGGGAGCCCCTGCTCCAGCTGAATAGTATGCCAGAGAGGATCAGTAGCTCCCTTCTAAGGGTACTTAAATCTGGAAAAATTCTTTCAGCATACATGTCCATAATTAAAATATTGGTTGTAAAACAGAATAGGGAGTGCCTGAAACAAGGTGTGATAGTAGTTGGTAAATTCCTTTCTCCCATATGGAGAGGCCATTTCTTCACATTTTAGATCAGCACTGAAGGTCAGCATTGTATTCAGTAATGCATGCAATGGAATAGAAAAGCCCTCTACTTGTATAAGGTTATATCTTTGAAATACTTTTGTTTTCCCCTAGCTTGCAGGACTAATATAACTAGAATCTTTTATGCTGGTGTCATTGCTTAGTCAACAGATACTTGTATTTGAGAAATAATCAAATAGTTACCTATTTCATCATTTGAAACTACTCTCATTGACCAAGTGGGTAACTATTTGGCCATTATTTTGCATTTCACTAAAGGTATGCTGGGAAGGGAAATGCTTTTTCTGTTTTGGTCAGGAACTGGCATATACTAAGGTTCTGAGTAAGGCTTTTACAAAAAGAAGCTTCTAAAAGGTGAGTAATGTTCTCTTGTTTTTAGCTTATGATTTATTTTGAGATTAGTTACAGATGGAAAATTTTATGCTATGTGACAGATTCTGTTAAGACATTTTGTGATTTATTTATCTCCTACATATTGCAGTTACCAAGAGCAAATTCAAATCTCTTATGTGGGAATTTTGGAGCTTCTGGGTTTAAAATGAAATATGAAAAATTTCCATCAATGCCTTGGACATTTTTTAATATGTAAGATAGCTTGATAGACAAATGTAGAGGTAATGAACATGACCAGAGTTTATTTTAAGGCAATTGTAGGTAAAGCACCAAAGTGGCTGGCTAGGCCAATTGTTATATTGGTGTTGAGTGCTTAGCAGAGCATCTTGGAGAACATCAGTAAGGAATGAAAAATTAGCATTAAAAGGCATGTATATCTGTGCTTTTGATCCTTTAATAGTTTAAATAGATATCTTTGAGGTCATTATGAAACCACTGTCCATTTTATGAAAGGCTCTATTAAGACATTTTAGGATTTGTGTCTTAATTCCCAAATCTGTTACAGAATAACCAGAGGTGTGAATAGCTACATAGATTAAAAATGAGTACATCCCTCATCCTCCAGTTCACAGTATCTCATCACTCTTTCAATAGCCTCAAATCACATCACCCTGAATATTTCATTTATTGTTTACTTGTGATTGTATGGTCTGACTTCCTGCTGCCCTTAGCATTAGATTTGTTTGCCTTCAAAGGGGATTGGAAGTAAACAGCAAGCTAATGGATTTTGATTTTTTTATATTTCAAATGTGAGATAAATGATCTAAGTGTTATCAGAATTGAGAGTGAAAATCGTGAATTTCCAACTTATACAAAGCTTACGTCAGGCTATGTTTTGAATACATTAAGTAGCTCTTAATGTAAATGATTTAAAACGGTTCTTATCGATGCCTATATGTGATATTTAGCTGAGATTTAAGTGATTGGTGTCATTTCAGGTTCAAATCAAATGAAGTGAAAGCCTTTTAAAATTTTATTTATAAGAAAGAATGTAGGGGGTTGACAGGCTGCATTGTTATTATTTCTGACAAGTATCAAGGTAGTGTAATAGAAGTTTTTATCCAATATCTAGCTGAACTGTCTACCCAATAGTCCTTAGTACTATTGTATCACTAGCCTTGTAGGTGCAAAGGTTAGCTGGAGAGGAATTCTGTCATGCTGTTGTCAAAGCTTGACATATGAACTGAACTTCATCTTTCAGAGTAGCATTAGCTCACTTTGCCGCATCACATTTAAACATTTTTCTTGATATACTTAGTAATATTTAACAAAGCACATTTAACAATAAAGATATACAGGAGACAAGTATTACCCGTTGTATGATTTATATAAGCAGACTTTGGAAAACATATTTTTCCTGTCTCTATTTCAGATCATTCCAGTTACTATTTCAGAAATTAGTGGCGGGGGAGCTCGAGTTCAACTAATTCATCTTGAGTTGCAAGGCTAGATTAAATTTTCAAACTCTGCATTTATCTAAGGGACAGAAATGTATTGGGATTTAGCATGGACTGAAGTTTGTCTTCCAGTGGTGTAATTATTTAAACAGCTGTTTGGTAAGGGGAATAAATTTGCTTGCTAATTAAGGGTCAAAGAACTGTTGCCATGTTCTTGGGCAATTAAAATATTATAATTTCAAGGCACAAATATTCAGTGTTGATCAGTATTAACTGATGTCCAGAAAATGCTTTGAAATACTTTCTGTCCAAGACAATTTAGATTTTTTGACATAGACCTTTTGCCTATTGATTAAGGAAGAGGGAGAGAGCACCAAACTCGAGGCAGTTTCCTGATTTTAATCCAATACTCCTCATCGTAACAGATTTTAAAAAGTTAAACACACATCAAGGAGTACATATTTATTGAAGAAATTTTATGAAAGGATTTTAAAAAATTAAAAGTAATGGAATTATTACACCTGCTGGAGTTTAGTTAGAAAGATGATAGGCTATAGTACAAATCCAGCAGATTGTAATCCCGTGCTTCATCCTACTGAATGTTCTTTTTTCATTAAGGTTAATATTGAAGAAATGGAAGAGTATTTTCCAAGAATGTGGAAGAATAATCAAGATAACAGAAGGCTAATCACAAGTATTGCAGATCAGAAAAATTTGAGAAATCAGAAAAAAATTGAATGGGAAATGAACAGAAGATTGGTCAGATAGAAGAGCTTGCATTTATAAGGCATTAATGAATTGTTTGAATTGGGAAGAATACACGGAGTATGAAAACTCTGAAAATGAAGAAATGAAGAAAATAGAAAGCAAGAGTGAACTAAAATTAAAAGAATCTGGAAAATTAAGAATCTGGAAAATTAAAAGAATCTGGAAGATTGAATGTGTCCTAGGTTAAGTAAAGTATGGTTTATGTTCACGTGTCTGTATGCTCAAGTTTTAGCATAAAATGCATGATTATTTAAGAAAGTTTCATAGAATGTTGGTGATTAGGTATATTTGTAGGGAATGTGTATTCTTTAGGAATGTGCAATACTTACTATGGGTTGAAGTCTTCTGTGCTTTATCAGGGGCCAAAATGACAGTAGTGAAGGATACCTTTTTGCCCCTCTGCTACTACCTGCGACAATAACTGAATTATAACTGTTCGCTATGAGGTTTAAAAGTTTCATAATAATTGTTGTACAATAAATAACTTTGTTCTGTCATACCAGGACTCCCGCTCACCATCAAAATCTCCAAGTGGAAGTGCTGGTCGTGCAAAATCTGAAAGTCGCTCTGCATCTCGCAGTCCATCGAGAGCCTCAAAGCGTTCAGAATCTCGCTCGCGATCAAGATCTAAATCTAGGTATGTATTTAGCAGGTGTAAGTGATTGATACATGTCCTTTAAAGTGCTTGAGTGCACATATGAAGAGTGCTGTAAGTATTGCTGATTGTTGTGTGTATGCTAATAACGAGTATTACAGTGAATCTTGGTTAATTGGGACATGGAAGCCAGTACATTTTGGCCCAATTAAGCAGCTGTCCCAATTAGTCAGTTTCATGGAAATAGTCAAAAAGGCTGAGTAATAAATTATGTATTTAAATGAAATACAGAACAAATTAGAACACTACCAATACTACTACGATACTATAAAACTGGATAGTTTCTAATGGTTATTGATGGAGGAGTTCGTCCAGTAAACTCTGCCATCTTGACTAAATGAACAAAATCAACACAGACATTGTGTAGATAATGGACTGTATTCATACAGTGCTTTTGCCAATTGCATCCTCCAAATCTTCACTTTCATTGTAACATTTAAGATGATTGTAGTTGTAAAATTATCAAACTCTAAAATTCTTTGTAGTTCTTAAAGTGAAGTAGTGAAATAGTATCATTTTCACTCTTGAGCCATTTCTGGCATCTCCAAGCCTCAATTCTTGTAACTGCAGTGAACAAAACAATTGCTGGAATTTGGAAATTAAAATCAAGTGTAGAATGCATGTGAGGCACAACACAAACTGGAAAGGTTGGTTATCTGAAATTATTGAATTGGATGTTGAGCTGAAGCTTGCCTAAATGTAAGGACGCATAACAGTCCAAGTTCCAGGTTAGTGAGTTGAGAAATGAGTGACTGGCAAATGGAAGCATTAGGTCACCTTTGCAGACTAAACTGGGTGTTCTACAAAGCGGGTTGCTAAATCTGCATTCAGTTCTTGGACCAATGGAAATGAATTGTTGCTTCGCTTGCTATAGTTTTGATTTTGATGCATGGATCACACAATTGAGGGAAATGTCATGAATAGCACATACCATGGAGCTGAAGAAGTTACTGAAAATAGGTGAGATATAGTCAACAGTTGAGTGTCTTAAGGGTTTGTGATAGTTACTGATTCCAAAGATATCCCCTGAGATGGAGATTAAAGGAATAATGTTTTTGATGCAAGTTATTTTATGAAGCAGAGTAGAAAATAAAGAAACATGGATAGTATTCAGCAAACATTTGTTCTGAAATTTATCACTGTACTTTATTTTATCTTACTGTGGTAGAAACTAGATGATGCATTTTCAAATATCTGTTCTTGTCATGCATTGTTGGGAAGAGTCATCTAAACCATGAGGTTGGGAAGATTTTTCTATTTCAGTGTTTACAGAAACAGGGTAGGTGGCTTGGCTTCCATATCGTGTTTCTCTTTAATTTTATTTTAACTAGAAAATGTAATAAACTAAATTTTCGTACAAGTTAGCTGAGGGAATGTTCTCCTCTGAACAATGGGTGGGTGGCTAGACTACTGCAAGCTTGCCCTGTTAGGTACTTTTAGGTGGTAATTGCTGCAACGTTGCCTGATCAGTGCATTAATTAGGTGAACTTTCAATGTCTTAATTACTTTAGTTATTTATGTTAAAGGCACAGCTCACGATTATACTTTACTGAAAAATGTGCATTATTGATTTGCAGATACTTGGCCTACACTAACTTGAAAAGTTCCATTGCAATAGAATAGAATGCAGAAGTTAATCCACGAGTGCCTATTATCATTTACAAATACAAATACTTTATTGTCACCAAGCAATTGATACTAGAGTGTACAATCATCACAGTGATAGTTGCTTCTGCACTTCGCGCTCCCTGAAGTACAAATCGAAGTAAATATAATAAAAATTTAAATTATAATCATAATTTAAATCATTTTGGGCCAGTGGTGAATACCTCCATGTGTTCACTGGAATTTCTTGCTAGAATTTGTTATTGGTGCATTTATTGACTGACGATGAAAGTTAAAAGTTGTTGCTTTTAATTATTTAAATATGTTTGTCTTTTAAAAGATCAGCTGATGTGTGAACATAATAGAAATGTATTTGTCTTTTTACCAGATCACACTCGCGGAGACATTCACACCGCAGGTATTCACGCTCCCGATCACGATCCCATTCACACCGAAGGCGGTCCCGCAGCAGATCTTACACGCCTGAGTATCGGTCACGGAGAAGGAGCCGCAGTCATTCACCAATGTCTAGCCGAAGGCGCCATGCAGGAAGTAGAGTAGGTTATTGTACTGCAGTACAAGCAATCGCATTGAGAAGGGGTGATTGATGCATTCCCTCAGCAGTGCATTGGTTTTATGTGGCTGACTTTTTCTTTTTCAGGGGAATGAAAGAATACCTGGCAATAACTGACCCCCCCCCCCCCCCCCACACCTCATTCAGATGCTTTAATGAAGCAAATACTTTTTTGAATACTGGTGTGATCAGCTGAAGTGTGCTTTTTTTTCCTTGAGCAGTGGTTTCAGTTTGGAACTCTATGCTAGCTCTTGTGACTTTAGTGATGATTCACACAAGTGAGTGGCCATTTGAGCAAGAAATTGTGTGTATTTGTAGAATTTAAATTGAGATAATTTTGTTAGGATGTATGAAGTTCTGAGACTTCAGCATTAATGCTGTGAAATCTAGTCCTGAAAAGTGAGTTATTAATGCTTTTTTTTCTTGTGCTGGGATTTTTGGGAAATTTTTGGACTACTGGCTTGGCTACTGTTGACATTGTCTTCACAACCCTCTGGTTTTAGATTTTTTTTTCATGAGCTGTTTGAGAATCTGATTCTCCCGCCACTGTTGTGAAGAGTTTTGTCAGTCTTGTCTGAGTTGATGGGCAGTATGCCACCTGATAGTGGAGCACTCCACCTTTATGGGAGGGGGAAAACTCATCCCGTCCATCTTGTCCTACAGACGGGCCATGTGTCGGCGAAACACGGAGGAGCATTGATAGTAGATGTGGAGAAGTCCGCTGCCAGGACTGCCCCGTCATCCCAGATGAAGGATGATTCCTGGAGGCGAGCAGCATATGGGAAGAAAGAAGGCAAACTCGGTTCTCAAAACGTAAATTAAAAACTTACTTTCAAACAAATTGATTGTTTCCAGATATCTAATGGGTGTGTTGTGCATTCAGTCTCTTTATAACAACATGTTTGATTGAATAAGGTTAATCATGGGAGCATAATTTTGGCTTGAAGATCTCAGCCAGAGGTCAAGAATGAGTTTATGGGGTGCAGAGTGACATGGTGTTAAGCCTTTTAAAAATAACTGGCGTTTAAGTCAGTATATAACCAATCATGGCTGTGAACCAAAGCAGGAGAACTCTCTCATCTGTATACAATATTACTACTGCAGTTCACCATATCATTTTGTTTCCTTCAACCACCTATGAATAATTTTTTTTCCTGACTAATTAAATGCCAGCGAAGCTGCCTTGCATTCTGCTTACATTCATTTACCCAGTACAATCACTATCCCACTATCCAGTGTAAATTGAGTTTGCACTTCACATCCACCCATGTTCTCACATCTTCTGCTTTACCCCCAAGTATTGTATAGTTAAGTGATTTGTGGTGTTTTATAGGAAGTAAACTGGAGCTAGTTATAAAGTGGACAGTGAACATTGAACAATAATACAGGGGAATGTTATTGTCTGCTGATTTGAACTGAAAGAATATCAACATGAACTGAGGTCATGTGGATTGCTGATTGTTACAGGATTAACCATTAAGCAACAACACGGAGAAAATCTGTTCAGTTATTTGGCATCCATGTTAATGTTAAAAATCTCAATTGAAGTTGTAGACATTTTGTGATAGCACTTTTACTGATGTCATAATACTAAAATATTTGATGTGATGTACAGCTGCCTGCCCAGTATTTGGTGTGCTGCATCTAGAGATGTTACAAAACCTGGGGGCTTGACATGGTTTGGAACTACAGAAGAAACTTCGGAGATTTTTAATTTGTAATACTGGTTCCAGATCAGTTGTGTGGATGTGTAAAACGAAGTCCAGTTTAATCTTTGGATGGTTCATTGTATATGTACATTGAGTAGAAGGATGATTTCTTTATTGAAGGAGCACATGGAAGGTCTTGAATGTCCGATGTTTTGGTAATGTGAATGCTAATGGTTTACTGTGTGCCTCTGCATGTAAGTGTATCTAATGTGTTTGGTTCCTGGTCAAAACTGCAGAGGTGGTTGAATTTTTTTCAATAAAAAAATCTTTAAATTTAAAATGCAGGTACTGATTATCTAATTATCTACATTGTAAGGTTATGTTGTAATAAGAAAAATCTTCATGGTGTATTGAATCAGGCCTGATAATTGGTGGCTACTAGGAAACTTAGAACACAATCAAATCCTTTGAACTAGACAATTTAGTGAGGGAAGTGAGTTATCAGAATATAAACCTAGTGCATATCTCAAGTTTAGTCTTCCTTCAATGCACTGGCAGCAGTGAGGTTCCTGTCATTAAAGGAGAAATGGTGGTAAGCAGTCTTGTGTTTGTACTTTGATTAGATGGTTTTGATGCATTTTGAGGCTGAGGTACTGCTTAGTTTCATTACGTCCTGGCTGTCTGTATTGCAGATTGAAATCCTATAGGTTATTGTCTTCTGATGTACAAAATGATAGTTGCACATCAGGAGACACTAGCCAATTGTGTGGAGCCTTGTCTCAGGGGTGTAGACTGATGTTATGGAGGCCTGCTGCTCTTCATTCTGGTGTGCAGTTGCTGCCTTTATCTCTATGCTAATTTATTTTTGTGATTCCTTGGCATTTGAAAGCCAGTAGTTAATAATACACAGGTGTAATTATGTTACTGTTTTTCACTTGTTTTTAGATTTTAAATGTATTCTTCAAATACACTGGTCTGATAAGATAATTACAAATACTAGAACACTGGACATTATCCAATCCTGCTTATCCAATTCTCTGTAGTGGCTTAGCTTTTATAAAGTGGTTCTAATTAAAGATCAGAAATAATTTTTAAGATTGTTTTGATACATCTGAGTGGCTTTCTAGGCCATTCTAAAGAGCAGTTGCTTTCAGACTTCGTTATGTAGGTCTAACCAGGTAAGCACTGCAGGTTCTCACTAAATCTTCATTGCTGCATTAGTTCCAGTCATAATCAATACTGCAACTATTACTAGATGAACCTGTAAACTCAACTCAATTAATTTTTTTGACATGGAGTTGATAGACTTTGACTTCAATAAACCAGAGACAGAAGACCACCTTTCTTTGAAATTGGAGATTGAGGGGGGAAAAAAAGTGGACGGTTTCTTGCAGTATCCTTGAAGGGCTAAAGTGAGGTTGTGTGATGCCACAAACACTCTTGGAAAATGGAGGCTGCAGTTTGTACTGTACCTTTTACTACAAGCCGAAACTGACTTAAGTTTGGTCTTGTGACCTTGTTACAGACCTACTGAGTACTTTCATCCTTGGGGAATTGACTTCAAAGATAGTTCCTGTGGTGTAGTTTTACATATTTCTAATATTAATTTTCCAGGCTAATCCAGACCCAAACACCTGCCTCGGTGTTTTTGGGCTCAGTTTGTACACAACTGAGCGGGATCTTCGTGAAGTGTTTTCTCGCTATGGGCCTTTGGCAGGTGTCAATGTCGTCTATGATCAGCGGACTGGTCGTTCAAGAGGATTTGCCTTTGTTTATTTTGAAAGGCTCGAGGATGCTAAAGAGGTAATCAGGGTGTTAATAGTTACTTATATTGTCACACTTTTAAGAAAGTTGATAATAAAGTGTTGTGAATTCTGTACAATTACATCTGAATCAACTGTTTTATTGATCATCATTCAAAATATAATAGCTTTCCCTTGATCATTGATTAGTAATACCGGAATATACCCTGCAGCACAAAGGGGGACAAAAGCACTGCTGCCTTTTGAGGCAGTTAGATGTGGCCCTACCAGCGATACTTTTCAGCAGCTTCAGTAAAGCATCCCTCCCACTCCGGGCATTCTCTCTTCTCCCTCTCATCAGGCAGGAGGTACAAAAGCTTGAAAGTGTGTACAACCAGGCTCAAGCACAGCTTTTGTCCCACTTGAACAGACCTCCTTTACATTAAAGATGAATTCTATGGTAATCTGTCTCCATGATATTAGCACCTTAATATCCACCTGCACTGCACTTACTCTGTTACACTGTATTGTGCATTCTATTATTGCTTTTCCCTTGTTCTACCTTGTACTGATGTTTTGAAATTGTATGGGTGACATGCAAACCTTTCGAAAATATTTTCCACTGCATTTTCATACATGTCATATTCTAATTCAAGTATTCATTGCAATGCTGAGAAGGTTTTATCACTGGGACTTGTAATTTTGTTTTCTGTTAACTCTGCAGGCAATGGAACGTGCTAATGGGATGGAATTGGATGGTAGGCGGATTCGTGTAGATTATTCTATTACAAAGAGGCCCCACACTCCTACTCCTGGAATCTATATGGGAAGGCCAACTCAGTAAGGAAGAAGACTTTAATGATTTTAAAATTCTTGTGTTCCATTGTGGATTTTTTGTAATTAAGAGTTTTCTGATTCCCATTATTAGCAGCAGTGGAGGTGGTGGTGGTGGAGGGCGTCGCCGGGATTCTTACTATGATCGAGGCTATGATAAATATGATCGATATGATGATCGGGATTATGATTATCGATACAGGTAAAGTATTTTATAATTTAATATTTTATCAAATCCATCCTTCCCTTGCCGTATTTATCTCAGTTATTTTTTTAAAAAATATTTTCCCCAGTTCTGGTAAAGGATTTGACGTGAAATGCTAGTTTACTTTCTGCAAATACTGTTGTGTTAGGGCACCCTTACTTCAGCTTGTTTTTCCACCTCGAGTCAACTTTTCTTGTGCATCCTGTCAAAAGTACAAACTTCTCATTCAGCTTATTATTTTGTTGCCATCAAATACAATTTGTTAATAACTTGTCTTATAACTTATTGTTTCTGAGGTTAATGTGTTAATTTAGCAATTGTATATTTTTTAAATTCCATGGAGTCTCCTACAGCTGGGCTATGGGTAGGTAATCACGCTAGATGTCAATAGGAGTTTTTTGTAGTTTTTTGGGTGCTCTGGTTTCCTCTCTTGTTCCAAAGACCTACAGGTTAGTAATTGGTTGCAAAGGTGTTACTGGGTGGGCAGGTTCATTGGGCCAGAAGGGTCTGTTACTTACGAAATAAAAGGAGTTGAATGCTAAGTTTACTTAAACATCTTTTCCTTTTTAATTTGCTGTTGAAGGACATGGGGTTCTCTAATAAACCAGCATTGCTTAAAGGAAACCACTGTATTGGATATTTTTATAATCCAGGCATCTAGATTGTAAAAGTTTGTGTAAAATCAATTGGGGTATTTCTCTACTTTCTTCACACCACCTTAAAATCGTCATGACTGTCCCGGAGATGACTAATCAACTGGTCATACAGTGAATACTCACCTTTTGCTTGGGCATTGATAATAATGAAGTTATTTTACTCAAAGTTGCAATGCTCATTATTTAATTCACTTCTTTAATGAGAATTTTCACATAACCATGTAAGAATTCAGCATACAAGTATAATGGGTATCTACCAACATTAAAATCTTATGGTAGTTCAACCTTATTTCATTACAGTAGACGACGATCTCCATCACCTTACTATAGCAGAGGATACCGATCACGCTCAAGGTCTCGTTCTTATTCACCTCGTAAGTACTACAATTGAATTAACTTGTCTAATATGTGCCTACGCAAATTGAATTAAAAAGCTGGGCATGATAAATTTTAGTAAATCATATTGTTATTAATTAATGTCACAATTATACCCCATTTTCTGGTTCTCTGTCTAGGAAGTTCTGTTGTATTTGTTGCAATTGGACAGTCTGTTATTATGAAATTGCTCCTCAATGCACGTATCCTCGTGAAGAGAATCTTGCATTAAGATTAGCTTTCATTGTTCTGAGCTCCATATATTTATCCCAATTTCACTGTTCTGATAGAAGGAATGAACCCAGAAAACCTTCTCAAACAAACTCCAATCTAAATATATTCCTCATGGGATAAAAGTTGTATTAGTGCCCTTCAACGTCCTGTACTGTTTCAGAGATTCTTTTTCTGCAGACATACTTAGCAAATCTATAGTACAGTTAACTGAACTGTAAACACTGGGAACTGTTAACTGTAAGGGGGAAAGAACTGCAAATCCAGATATAAATAAATAGCAATAAATAATGAGCATAATATGAGTCCTTAAATGAGTGTAGCTCTTCCCTTTAAAGAGCCTTATGGTTGAGAGGTATAACTGTTCTTGAACCTGGTGGTGCAAGTCCTGAGGCACCTGTACCTTCTACCCAATGGAAGCAACAAGGAAAGGGCCTGGCCTGGCTGGTGAAGATCTCTGATTGATGCAACATTTCATGTAGATGTGGTCAATGGTTGGGAGAGTTTTACCATGATTTACTGGGCTGAATCCACTATCTTTTGCAGGATTTTCTGCTCAAATGCATTAGTGTTTCCATACCAGGACATAATTCAGTCAGCACACTTTCTATAGAAGTTAGCCAGGATTTTCAATGACATGCCGAACCTATGCAGAATCTTAAGTAGAGGCGCTGTCGTGCTTTCTTCGCAATAATAATTATATGATGGGTCCAGGACAGGTCCTCTGAGATGGTGCCACCCAGGAATTTACAGTTACTGACTCTCTCCACCTCTGATCTTCTGATGATTGCTGGTTCATGGACCTCTGGTTTCCTCTGCTGAAGTCTACAATCAGTTCTTTGGAGTTATTGACATTGAATGAGAGGTGGTGGTTACACCACTCAGCCAAGTTTTCAGTCTCCCTCTTGTATGCTGATTCTCTGCAGGCTGCAAGAATTTGTCTCATTTGTATTCTCTCTTCAACTTCAAATGCCTGTATGCTAATGTACAAACCCCATTTCCAGAAAAGTTGGGATATTTTCCAAAATGCAGTAAAAACAAAAATCTGTGGTATGTCAATTCACGTGAACCTTTATTTAACTGACAAAAGTACAAAGAAAAGATTTTCAATAGTTTTACTAACCAACTTAATTGTATTTTGTAAATATACACAAAGTTAGAATTCGATGGCTGCAACAAAAGTTGGGACAGAGGCACGTTTACCATTGTGTTACATCACCTTTCCTTTTAATAACACTTTTTTTGGATCTGAGGATACTAATTGTGGTAGATTTGCAATTCGAAATTTTGTCCATTCTTGCTTGATACAAGACTTCAGCTGCTCAACAGTCCATGGTCTCCGTTAGTTCCAGATCCTTGTACCTGCTTCTATTTTACTCACTCCATTTAATCTAAAGGTTCTAGATTGTAGCTTGTAGGTAATTTTTTCATTTGCAGATGCATAATAATGTCGAAAGCTTACACTCCAGCTCACCAGATTTGAGCAAAATACCTTTGTGTATTTGAAGGTTTATGATCCCCAGGAGATTTCACATATAACAGGCACAATGCATCACCTCACGACTGATCACTTCCTTTAATTGGTAATTAATACTTTATGTGCTGTTTGTAATTATATTTACTGCAGTTAATCAAGGTACCAGTTTTAAAACTGATTTTATCCTACAGTATAGTTTAGAACTAACCCTTCCATGATCAGGGTGGGATTGAAAAAGCTGACCTTCCTGTGATATCAGTCTTGGCTTGTTGCTAGTACCTTAAAATGTCCTTTTCTAACCTAGGGTCTCTTGTCTTGAGAGTGTGAGAATTAACAAATTTCATATTCAGTACCCTGCAAAACTTGTGCATTCTATGCTACAATAACTATTAACCATGTTGTATATTTGTAAGGTTCATTGTTGTATAAATTTGTTTTGCAGGTCGTTACTGATCAGACTCTACTGCTTGCTGGACAACTGTCTAAAAGATTTTTAATCTACGTGTTACAGCAACTTTTTTTTGAGGGTGGGGTGGGGTTAAGATTTTGGTAGTTGTGCATGATAGTTTCTGTGGCTATATAACTACTTTGGAAAGCCATTCTAAAAGCTACTTGCTGGAACTGATTTATGTAAGTTCATAACTTGATGTAAAGACTCTGGCTGGAATTTAATGGTTGGTAATCTTTTCATTACCAGCTGCAGGTTGTTTTTTGAACATGCAAATGCCAATATTCAGTAGTTTTGTCATGTTGTTTGACTTTGTCATTCAATTGTGTTTACTGTTTAAAGCTGTCCTAAGTTCTGTTTTTTTATAATCCTTTCAAAGATCAGTATATACATTTTACAAAATAACTTGAAAATGTACAAAACAGTGGATTGTTAGAATGTCGTTTTTGGAAGATACTTTGATTCAAGTTTGGAGCCTACTGATCTGACTGGGTAATAGTGGAATATTGCATTTCTGCCCTGGATTGAAAGTATGATGTGAGAATTGTCTTCACAGTTGTAAAGGATTATATGAATTAAATTGTTTTTTAGTTAATGGTGTCTATGTTTTGACCTGCAATATAGTCCCTGCATTGACCAACTGCTATAATGTACAACACTTTACTGAATATTAAAAATGCCTCCTGAATGGGAGGTAGGAAGGATCATTTATTTGTTTTTGGATAGTCTGATTTTTAACTATTTGATACAGGGGAACCTTTCTAGAAATAGTTAGACTCCAGACACCGTATACATGATGGTGCTATCTATCTTCCATAGATACCCTAAAACTGCAGGAAACATACAGTTGTGATGGTAGGGGATTTTAATTTTCCACGTATTGATTGGGACATCCATACTGTTAAGGTCGAGAGAGGTTAGAGTTAGTAAAATGTGTTCAAGAAAGTTTTCTAAATCAATATATAGAGGTACCGATTAGAGGGGATGCAATATTAGATATTCTATTAGGAAACAAGTTAGGATAGGTGACTGAAGTGTGTGTAAGGGAACACTTTGGTTCCAGTGATCATAACACCATTAGTTTCAACTTGATCATGGATAAAGATAGATCTGGTCCTCGGGTTGAGGTTCTAAACTGGAAAAAGGCCAAATTTGAAGAAATGAGAAAGGATCTAAAAAGCATGGATTGGGACAGGTTGTTCCCTGGCAAGAATGTCATTGGTAAGTGGAAGGCCTTCAAAGGAGAAATTTTGAGAGTGCAGAGTTTGTATGTTCCTGTCAGGATTAAAGGCAAAGTGAATAAGAATAAGGAACCTTGGTTCTCAAGGGATATTGGAACTCTGATGAAGAAGAGAGAGATGTTTGACATGTATAGGAAACGGAGCAAATAAGGTACTTGAGTATAAAAAGTGCAAAAAAAATACTTCAAGAAATCAGGAGGGCTAAAAGAAGATATGAGATAGCTTTAGCAGTCAAGGTGAAGGATAATCCAAAGAGCTTCTACAGGTATATTAAGAGCAAAAGGATAGTAAGAGATAAAATAAGCCCTCTTGAAGTTCAGAGTGGTTGGCTATGTATGGAAAACAAAAGAAATGGGGGAGATCAAAAAAATTTTTTTGCGTCTGTATTTACTAAGGAAACTGGAATGGAGTCTATGGAAACAAGGCAAACAAGTAAGGAGCTCATGGAACTTATACAGATTAAAGTGGAGGAGATGCTTGCTGTCTTGAGGCAAATCAGAGTAGATAAATCCCCAGGACCTGACAGGGTATTCCCTCGGACCTTGAGGGAGACTAATATTGAAATTGCAGGAGCCCTGGCAAATATATTTAAACGGTCGGTATCTACAGGTGAAGTGCCGGAGGATTGGAAGATAGCTCATGTTGTTCCATTGTTTAAAAAAGGCTCTAAAAGTAATCCAGGAAATTATAGGCCAGTAAGTTTGACGTTGGTAGTAGGTAAATTATTGGAAGGAGTACTAAGAAATAGGATCTACAAGTATTTAGATAGACAGGGATTTATTAGGGAATGTCAATACGGCTTTGTGTGTGGTAGGTCATGTTTAACAAATCTATTAGTTTTTCAAGTAGGTTACCCAGGAGGATGAAGGGAAGGCAGTGAATGTTGTCTACATCGACTTCAGTAAGGCCTTTGACAAGGTCCCACATGGGAGATTAGTTAAAAAGATTCAGTCGCTAGGTATACATTGTGAGGTAGTAAATGGATTAGACATTGGCTCAATGGGAGAAGTCAGAGAGTGGTTGTGGAGGATTGCTTCTCTGAGTGGAGGCCTGTGACTAGTGGTGTGCCACAGGGATCAGTGCTCGGTCCATTGTTATTTGTCATCTATATCAATGATTTGGATGATAATGTGGTAAATTGGATCAGCAAATCTGCTGATGATAAAAAGATTGGAGGTGTAGTGGACAGTGAGGAAGGTTTTCAAAGCTTGCAGAGGGATCTGGACCAGCTGGAAAAATGGGCTGAAAAATGGCACATGGAGTTTATTACAGACAAGTGTGAGATATTGCACTTTGGAAGGACAAACCAAGATAGAACATACAAGGCAAATGGTAGGGCACTGAGGAGTGCAGTAGAACAGAGGAATCTGGGGATACAGATAGAAAATTCCCTAAAAGTGGTGTCACAAGTGGATAGGGTCGTAAAGAGAGCTTTTGGTACATTGGCCTTTATAAATCAAAGTATTGTGTGCAATTTTGGTCATAATTACAGAAAGGATTTTAATAAGGTTGAAAGAGTGCAGAGAAGGTTTACAAGGATGTTGCCGAGACTTAAGAAACTGTTACCGAGAAAGGTTGAATAGGTTAGGACTTTATTCCTTGGAGTGTAAAAGAATGAGAGGAGACTTATAAAATTATGATGGGTATAGAGAGAATGCAAGCAGGCTTTTTCCAGAGGCTAGGAAAGAGAAAAACCACATGGGTGAAGGGGGAAAAGTTTAAAGGGAACATTGGAGGGCTTCTTCACATAGAGTGGTGGGAGTGTGGAACGAACTGCCAGATGAAGTGAATGCGGGCTCACTTGTGACATTTAAGAAAAACTTGGACAGGTAGATGGATAAGAGGGGTTTGGAGGGATATGGCCCAGGTGCAGGTCAGTGGGTCTAGGCAGAAAGATGGTTCAGCACAGCCAAGAAATTATGATGGGTATAGAGAGAATGCAAGCAGGCTTTTTCCAGAGGCTAGGAAAGAGAAAAACCACATGGGTGAAGGGGGAAAAGTTTAAAGGGAACATTGGAGGGCTTCTTCACATAGAGTGGTGGGAGTGTGGAACGAACTGCCAGATGAAGTGAATGCGGGCTCACTTGTGACATTTAAGAAAAACTTGGACAGGTAGATGGATAAGAGGGGTTTGGAGGGATATGGCCCAGGTGCAGGTCAGTGGGTCTAGGCAGAAAGATGGTTCAGCACAGCCAAGAAGGGCCAAAAGGCCTGTTTCTGTGCTGTAATGTTCTATGAAGCAGTCTGGGGAAATGCATCTAATAGTACAATTTCCATTGTTTAGAAATGGTACATATTGAGGCCACATTGTCCATTGTTTCCATGTGGAAAGTGCTGATGACAGGACACTGAACACTGGACTTTTAACCTCTGTCTCACCAACTCAATTACGGGGGGTCACTGACCCTCAAACCTCTTGCCTGCACCAAATTCCTATCCTGGAACCCACCAGCAACTCGCTACCAGTCTTGTTTCTCCTTTTGAAAATGTGCTGTATGGAGCTACTCCGCAAGTACCTGTTACGTTGCTGAGCAAATCTCATCCATGCTAGAAAATGTTTCTCTTAAGCCATGTGCTTCATCATTACTGCTAAGTTTGTTATTTACACCACTAATTGCACCTCTTCAAAACAATTCCTGTTTAAATGTAGTTTACCATTAACAAATCTGTGCTGACTTTTGAAACAGAACAGTAGGCTCTTTGCAGACCTTTTAACCTACTCTTAAGTTCATTTTTACTCTCTCTGCCATCACCATTGGGTAGTGCATTTCATGCATCTATGATTCTGTGTGTGTATGTATGTATATGTGTATATAAATACACACACAATCCTGTCCCTCCATGCCTCTTGAACACCTTTCAAGTCACCTCCTCCTCTTCTATCTAAGGCATACGGTCTAAACCAAGGAGCATCTGTCACTTTTTAAATAAAGGAATGGTATTTACAGTTCTCTACTTTCCTGTGCCAGCCCTGAATCAATATGCCTTTGAAAGACTGCTGTCAGTATCTCTGAGACATGCCTCCATTTCTTGTGATGTACCCCCAACTTTTGCTCTTAATTTGTATGATAGCTCTGCTCTCCTTCATGAAGTACCTCTTCCCTTGTACAGATGCAAGATATTTAGTACCAAACAGTGTTTCAATGTACAGGTTCATATTTTTATCCTGTCACATTTAGCTATTTATACATCTAGAACACCTTTGGATTCTCATTGATACTGGTAACTGGCCACCTTTGTGATTAATTGTTCATTAGATTTTTTTTGGTCTTTGGCATGTATTCCTCATTGTTGGAACATTCTTACCAATCGAAGTTTGTTTTATGTGCTTTGAATAACTGCTTCTATTACAAGTGACTTTATAAAAATAACATTCCAGCTCTAAAGAATTTGGAAGGTAACAAAACTGGCCATTTTATTAGAGCAGTGTAATCCAGTGTGGTTTTCTGCTCCCGGCCCATCCATTTAAAGGGTTAACGTGTGTTCGGAGATGCTCTTCTGCGCACCGTTGTAATGTGGTTATTTGAGTTAGTCACCTTCCTGTTGGCTTAAACCAGTCTGGCCATTCTTCTCTGACCTCTCGTTAACAAAGCATCCTCACTCACAGAGCTGCCTATCACTGGATTTTTTTTGCCCTCTTGTCATTGAAATTTATATTGACCATTGTCCTTGTGTTGCAATACTCATCTAGTTTTAACACAACGTGCCATTTTTGAATGGATCTCATCTCATTTCAAAACTGGAATTTTGACAAATGCTTTGGTAAAATCCAATACACTTGACTGGATCCCTGAAATTTTAGTCCACTTGGGAATTACTTCTTTAGCTACACCTTACAAGATAAATCCTTTACGTCATTTACAAAGAGCTTTGAGAATTCAAAGAGGTAGCCAAGAGAGATTCTTCCTATTTAAATCTCCATCACAATCAGGTTTAATATCACTGACATCATCATCATGTTCTGTGTCGTATGATGTGGGTGACCATGGTCTTCCAACTACTAACCATGATTGTTGGCAAATTTTTCAACAGTCATTTGCCATTCCTACCTTCATGACAGTGTTCTCAAGACAGGTGACTCCAACCATGATCGAGTGTTGGTGAGCAGAGTGATCTTGGGATTTAAAGTTCATAGCTCCTTGAAAGAGGCTTCAGGTCCAAAAGGTGGTTAAGAAGGCTTATGGAATGCTTACTTTTATTAATTAAGACATTGAGTTCAAAAGTCAAGAGGTTATGTTGCAACTTTATAAAACTGGTTGAGCCACACCTGGAGCATTACCTACAATTCTTATTGCCCCACTATAGGTAGGATGTTGAAGCTTTGGAGAGGGTGCAGAAGGTTTACTAGGATCCTGTCTGGTTTAGAGGGTATGTGCTATCTTGTGAAGCTGGATAAATGTGAGTTGTTTTCTCTAGACTGCCTGAGACTGAAGAGAGATCTGACAGATTTATAAGATTCAGAGGCATAGACCGGGAGCATCTGTTTCCCAGGGTTAAAATGTCTAATACCAGAGGACATGCATGGAAGAAAGGGGTATTTTTTTTACTCAGAGTGGTGGATGCCTAGACTGTGCTGCCTGTTATGGTTGCAGAAGTAAAAGCATAAGAGGTTTTTAAGAAACAACAACACACACAAAATGCTGATGGAACGCAGCAGGCCAGGCAGCATCTATAAGAAGCACTGTTGACGTTTTGGGCCGAGACCCTTCGTCAGGTTTTTAAGAGGTGTTTGGATAGGCACATGGATATGAGGAAGATGGATATGGATGTTGTATAGGTAGGAGAGGCTAGGAGGGATTAACACATTTGATTTGCTTTTTAGCTGATTCGGCACATTATGGACTTAATAATCCGTTGCTGTACTGTTCTGTTCCATGTGCTAATACTTTTCAGAGATTGTATGCCTGACATCAGTGATCACATGAGCATGATTCAGGGACTAAGCAGGTGCCACATCTTGCCAAGGCTGAGCTGCAGGCTAATGGAGCGAAGGAGCGCCTTACACATTTAGTAGAGATGTATCTCCACCCTGCTGTTCCATTACTGACATATATCATGAAATTTGATGTTATGCAGCAGCAGTATATTGCAATGCACAATAAAAATAAATTACAATAAAAAAATATTTTATAAAAATTAGTGTAAAAAAAGTGAAATTTAAAAGTATATTGAGGTACTGTACATGGTTTCATTGTCAGTTCAGGTATCTGATGATGGAGGGGTGAATCTGCTCCTGAAACACTGATTCTGTATCTTCAGGCTCCTGTACCTGTTTCATGATGGACGCCACCTTTTGAAGATGTCTTTGATGCTGGGGAGGCAAGTGCCCATGATGGAG
The DNA here is from genome assembly GCF_030144855.1 of Hypanus sabinus. Classification (NCBI taxonomy): domain Eukaryota; kingdom Metazoa; phylum Chordata; class Chondrichthyes; order Myliobatiformes; family Dasyatidae; genus Hypanus; species Hypanus sabinus. Next base: position 957,068 of record NC_082725.1, on the reverse strand, counting down.
CTGGCTGAGTTACAGCTTTCTGCAGATTGGTTCTTAGACAAATATCTCAGTGTAAATACCCAGCCAGGCAATAACATGATGTTTGCTTGACTTTTATAAATCCCCCAAAGTAGTAGTATACATTTGTAAGTCCTTCTGAAAACATTGACTTGGATGGTTTGCCTCCCCTGGTGGCTGCCTGATCCTTATGGAGCTCAAGGTAAAGGAACCCTGAGGAGGCAGTGATCATGGTAAAATATAATTCACCCTGCAATTTGAGAGGGAGAAAATAAAATCAGATGTATCAGACAATCACTGCAATCCGGCTTAAGTTCACTTTCAGGGTCTAACTTTTGAATTGCCTCTACGACCTGGCACTTTTGCGGTGTGAACTGGAATCTTGAAAGTACAGGATGGTTGTGCCATGATGTGTACAGGCCGAGCGAGACAATGTTTGGCTGATGAGATGATTCAAAGCAGCAGAAGCAAGACAGGGCCCATATGCCTGAGAGCAAGTTAAGGTTTGACCGACTTGAGTGCCGGGCCAGATGGAAAAGGTTAAGCTTTCGGGCTGGAGGCAAGGGATGAACAGTGTTCGGCTCACTGCACCGTGTGGTTTACTCGTCTCTGCACTGAACTGAGACTGTAACCTGCAAATAACAAGTGTTAGGAGCCTGTGGTCTCACACTGTGGACGATCACTTTAAGAGCGCCTAAGGGAGGCGGGACTATGACGTCAGTCACAGGCTGTCGTGATCTATGCCGATTAAAATAGAGAGAGAGAGAACAGCTACTCTCGCAGTCTTCGCAAGACTTGGAACAACGAGCTGCCGGGGCAAGTTTGCTCCAGAATGTGTGACTGTCACTTCGGATAGTACAAAGGAGTGGATTTTGGGGATATCTTGTGGGACCACTTGTGTATCCCTTGCCTGAGGATGTTGTGTGGTAACATACAAGACAATATTCCTGTGACAGGTCACTTTCGGAGATAATTGGTATGTGGAATTGGAACGACACCGACAGACAAGATCTAAAGCGACTGTTAGCTTGTTCCCAGCGTGGAACCTGTGGAATACTTCGTACTTTTCTCTCCATTACAATGTGGATTGCAAATATCTCTCATCATTTATTATGAACTTTCCTACTTCACCATCTCAAGACTCTAAGCCTTGTTCCCCCAAGTTTGAGTGCTATATTTACACACATATATACACATAACACTGTTAACTTTTGTTTACAGTATCTTGGTTGAGTTACTATATTATAAGTGGATACAAATAAAGATAGTGCTACTCCTTGATTAGCTGTAGTGATGATTGACTTCATGTCTCTGGACTCACTTGTGAATTTCCGTTCCAAATGTTATTTGCTTACATGATTGTATGATTTGCTTTTTTTCTGTGCATTGGGTGTTTGATGTCTTTTTTTGAAATGGGTTCTGTTGGGTTTTTTTTGTGGCTGCCTGTGAGGAGACAACTCTCAAAGTTGTATACAGCATGCATACTTTGATAATAAATGCATATCAGACCATAAGACATAGGAGCAGAATAGGCCATTCTGCCCATTGAGTCAGAAAACGATCAACTTCCACCTTAAATATACCTACGGACTTGGGTTCCACTGCAGTCTGTGGCAGAGCATTCCACAGATTCACTACCCTCTGGCTATGAAAATTCCTCCTTACCTCTGTTCTAAAAGGTCGCCCCTCAATTTTGAGGCTGTACCCTCTAGTTCTGGATTCCTCCATCATAGAAAACAACCTATCCACATCCACCTTATCTTGTCCTTTCAACATTTGGTAAGTTTCAATGAGATCACCATGTATTCTTCTCAATTCCAGTGAGTACAGGCTCACAGCTGCCAAATGCTCCTTAAATATTAGACCCTTCATTCCCGGAGTCATCCTCGTGAACCTCCTTTGGACTCTCCAATGACAGCACATCCTTTCTGAGATATGGGACCCAGAACTGTTGACTATACTCCAAAAGTATATTCCAGTTAAAAGCAAGAGCAGTAAGGGTGGGAAGAGCCAGCCATGGATAACTAAGGACATGGAAGAAGGCATCAAACTAAAAAGCTCGTGCATACAAAGTCATCAAAAGTAGTAAGGAACTGGAAGATTGAGAAAACTTTAAAAAACAACTACAAATCACTAAGCAAGCAATAAAGAAAGGGAAGTTAGATTATGAAAATAAACTAGCACCATACATACAAATAGTAAAAGTTTTTATAATTATGTAAAGCAGAAGAGGGTGGATATAGTGAACATAGGTCCCTTGGATAAGATGAGAAGGGGGTATTGATATTGGGTAATGAGGAAATGGCAGTGGCTTTGAGTGACTATTTTGGGTTAGTCTTCATGATGGAGGACACGTCTAACATGCCAAAGAGAGAAGTTAATGGATGCAATGGGAGGTGAGGACCTCGATACAATAACTATCACTAAAGAGGTAGTGCTGAACAAACTTGTGGGCCTGAAGATAGACAAGTCCTCTGGTCCTGATGGAATGTATCTGAGAGAAATAGTAGAGGCTTTGGAGATAATTTAACAAAATTCTCTGGACTCTGAGCAGATCCTGGTGGATTGGAACATGGCAAATGTTATTGCACTGTTCAAAAAAGGATGTAGGCAAAAGGCAGTTAACTATAGGCCAGTTTAATAGCTGTAATTGGGAAAATGCTTGAAGTTATCATTAAAGAAGAAATAGCGAGGTATCGGGAAAGAAATGGATCCATCAGGCAGGCGCAGCATGGATTCAGCAAAGGCAGGTCCTTTTTGACAAACTTACTGGATCTTTGAGGATATAACGAGCGCAGAAGGGAACAGATGAAAATTATTTAGAAACATAGAAAACCTACAGCACAATACAGGCCCTTTGGCCCACAAAGTTGTGCCGAACATGTCCCGACCTTAGAAATTACTAGGCTTACCTACAGCCCTCTATTTTTCTAAGCTCCATGTACCGATCCAAAAGTCTCTTAAAAGACCCTATTGTATCTGTCTCTGCCACCGTTGCTGGCAGCCCATTCCACGCACTCACCACTCTGAGTAAAAACTTACCCCTACATCTTCTCTGTACTTACTTCCCAGCGCCTTAAACCTGGGTCCTCTTGTAGCAACCATTTCAGCCCTGGGAAGAAGACTATCCACACAATCAATGCCTCTCATCATCTTTCCACATCTAACAGGTCACCTCTCATCCTCCGTTGCTCCAAGGAGAAAAGGCAGAATTCACTCAACCTATTCTCATAAGGCATGCTCCCCAATCCAGGCAACATCTTTGTAAATCTCCTCGGCACCCTTTCAATGGCTTCCACATTCTTCCTGTAGTGAGGCGATCAGAACTGAGCACAATACTCCAAGTGGGGTCTGACCAGGGTCCCATATAGCAGCAACATTACCTCACAGAGTCAACCTGCGCAGCTGCTTTAGCATCCTATGGACTCAGACCCCAAGAACCCTCTGATCCATTAATACTATATTCTGACATATTTGACCTACCAAAATGAACCACCTCACACTTATCTGGGTTGAACTCCACCTGCCACTTCTCAGCCCAGTTTTGCATTCTATCAATATCTCACTGTAACCTCTGTAACCTCTGACAGCCCTCCACTTGTGTCATCAGCAAGTTTACTAATCCATCTCTCCACTTCCTCATCCAGGTCATTTATAAAAATCCCAAAGAGTTAAGGGTCCTAGAACAGATCCCTGAAGCACACCACTGGTCACCAACCTCCATGCAGAATATGACCCATCTACAGCCACTCTTTGTCTTCTGTGGGCAAGCCAGTTCTGGATCCACAAAGCAATGTCCCCTTGGATCACATGCCTCCTTAGTTTCTCAATAAGGCTTGCATGAGATACCTTATCAAATGCCTTGCTGAAATCCATATACACTACATCTACTACTCTACCTTGATCAATGTACTTAGTCACATCCTCAAAAAATTCATTCAGGCTATTAAGGCATGATCTGCCTTTGACAAAGCCATGCCGACTATTCCTAATCATATTATGCCTCTCCAAATGTTCATAAATTCTGCCTCTTAGCATCTTCTCCATCAGCTTACCAACCACTGAAGTAAGACTCACTGGTCTATAATTTCCTGGGCAACCTCTACTCCCTATCTTGAATAAGGGAACAACATCTGCAACCCTCCAATCCTCTGGAACCTCTCCCGTCCCCCATTGATGATGCAAAGATCATCGCCAGAGGCTCAGCAATCTTTCCTCGCATCCCACAGTAGCCTGGAGTACATCTCGTCCAGTTCCAGTGACATAATCCAACTTGATGCTTTCCAAAAGCTCCAGTACATCCTCTTCCTTAACATCCACATGCTCAAGCTTTTCAGTCCACTGTAAGTTGTCCCTACAATCGCCAAGATCCTTTTCTGTAGTGAATACTGAAGTAAAGTATTCATTAAGACCCTCTGGTTCCATACACACTTTTCCATGGTCACACTTGATTGGACCTATTCTCTCACATCTTATCCTCTTGCTCTTCACATATTTGTAGAGTGCCTTGGGGTTTTACTTAATCCTGTCCACCAAGACCTTCATGGCCCCATTTGGCTCTCCTAACTTCATTCTCCTAAGCTCCTTCCTGCTAACCTTATAATCTTCTAGATCTCTATCATTACCTTTTTTTTAACCTTTTGCAAGCTCTTCTTTTCTTCTTGACTAGATTCACAACAGCCTTTGTACACCACAGTTCCTGTACCCTACCATCCTTTCCCTGTCTCATTGGAATGTACCTATGCAGAACCCCACACAATTATCCCCTGAACATTTGCCACATTTCTTCCGTACGTTTTCCTGAGAACATCTGTTTCCAATTTATGCTTCCAAGTTCCTGCCTGATAGTAGGCCTCTACTGTCAAGATGAAGTCATACTCAGATTGGAGGAACAACACCTTATATTCCATCTTGATAGCCTCCAACCTGATGGCATGAACATTGATTTCTCTAACTTCCATTAATGCCCCTCCTCCCCTTTTTACCCCATCCCTTATTTATTCATTCATTATCCCCCTTTTTTTTTCTCTCTCTCTCTCTGCCCCTCTCACAATCACTCCTTGCCTGTTCTCCATCTCCCTCTGGTGCTCCCCTCCCCATTTCTTTCTCCCTTGGCCTCCCATCGCATGATCATTTCCCTTCTCCAGCTGTGTATCCTTTTTGCCAATCAACTTTCCAGCTCCTCCCCCTCCTGTCTACTCCTATCAATTCAGATTTCCCCCTCCTCCTCTCACTTTCAAATCTCTTAATATCTTTTCTTTCAGTTAGTCCTGACGAACAGTCTTGGCCCGAAACGTTGACTGTACTTCTTCCTATAGATGCTGCCTGGCCTGCTGCATTCCATCAACATTTTGTGTGTGTTTCCTGCCTGATAGCCTGATATTTCCCCTTACTCCAATTAAACACTTTCCCAACATGTTTGTTCTTATCCCTCTCCAAGGCTAAAGTAAAGGAGAATTGTGATCTCTATCTCCAAAATGCTCTCCCACTGAGAGATATGACACCTGACCAGATTCATTTCCCAATACCAAATCAAATACAGTCTCTCCTCTTGTAGGCTTATCTACATATTATGTCAAGAAACCTTCCTGAACACACCTAACAAACTCCACCCCATCTAAACCCCTCACTCTAGAGAGATGCCAATTGATATTAGGGAAATTAAAATCTCCCACCACAACAACCCTGTTATTATTACACCTTTCCAGAATCTGTCTCCCTGTCTGCTCCTCAATGTCCCTGTTACAATTGGGTGGTCTATAAAAAAAACCGAGTAGAGCTATTGACCCCTTCCTGTTCCTAACTTCCACCCACAGAGACTCTGTAGACAATCCCTCCATGACTTCCTCCTTTTCTGCAGCTGTGACACTATCTCTGATCAACAGTGCCACACCCCACCTCTTTTGCCTCCCTCCCTGTCCTTTCTGAAATATTTAAAGCCTGACACTTGTAACCATTACTGCTCCTGAAACATCTAAGTCTCTGTAAAGGCTACAGTATCATAGCTCCAAGTACTGATCCATGCTCTAAGCTCATCTGCTTTGTTCATAATACTCCTTTCATTAAGATAGACATATCTCAAACCATCAGTCTGAGTACGTCCCTTCTCTATCACCTGCCTATCCTCCCTTTCACACTGTCTCCAAGCTTTCTCTATTTGTGAGCCAACCACTCCTTCCTCCGTCTCTATCGTTCTGTTCCCACCCCCTAGAGATTCTAGGTTAAACTCTCCCCAATAGACTTTGCAAACCTCCCCACCAGGATATTGGTCCCCCTCAGATTCAAGTGCAACCCATCCTTTTTGTACAGGTCACACCTGCCTCAAAAGAGGTCCCAATGATCAAGAAATCTGAAATCTGCACCAACCCCTCAGCCACACATTTATCCTCCACACTCTATTCCTACTCTCACTGCTACGTGGCACAGGCAGTAATCCTGAGATGACTACCTTTGTGGTCCTGCTTCTCAACTTCCTTCCTAATTTCCTGTAGTCTGTTTTCAGGACCTCCTCCTTTTTCCTACCTATGTCGTTGGTACTAATAGGTACCAATGACGTACGTATTTTGTTGCTTACCTTGATTTGAGCTAGAGAACAGGCATGAGAAAACACAGGCAAAGGTTCAAAGTAAGTAAGTAAGAGAGTTTCTAGCAAGTTTCTTTTTGTTAGTGCATAGTTAGTGCACTGAGGATGGATCCTGAGGTAGTGGTATGTTCTTTGTATAAGATGTGGAACGTTGGGAGACCTTCAGTCTCCCAGATAACTGCATCTGCACAAGATGCTGCTCCTTAAAGACCATGTTAAGGAACTGGAGCTGCAGCTGCATGACCTTCAACTCAAACAGAGGAGGTGGTAGATAGAAGCTACAGGAAGGTACTGGATGACTGTCAGGAGAGGGAAAGGGAATAAGTAACCAGTGCAGAGTACTCCTTTGGCCATTCCCCTCAACAATAAGTATACTGTTTTGGATACTGGGTGTGGGGATTGACCTACCAAGGGGAGTCACCGCAACCAGGTCTCTGGCACTGATTCTGGCTCTGTGGGGAGAAGAGTACCATAAGGGTCTTAAGGTCTAGGACTGCAGTAGTCATAGTGGATTCTGTAATTAGAGGAGTAGACACAAGATTCTGTGGATATGAAAGAGATACCCAGATGGTATGTTGCCTCACAGGTGTCAGGATCAGGAATGTCTCAAACTGGGTTCACAGCAATAGTTGGTGTTGTTGTATGAACAACATAGGTAGGAAAAGGGAAGAGATCCTGAAGAGAGATTTTAAAGAATTAGGTAGAAAGCTGAAAAGCAGGATCTCCAGGGTAGCAATCTTTGAATTGCTGCCTTTGCCATGCCTCACTGAGGGTAAGAATAGGATGGTTTGGCAGATGAATGTGTGGCTAAGGAATTGGTGCAGGGGGCAGGGTTTCAGATTTCTGGATACTTGAGATCTCTAACATAGGAAGATATGATACAAACAGGAAGGGTTACACCTGAACCTGAGTGGGGTGGGGGGAGGGCAATATCCTTGCAGTTAGGTTTGCTAGAGCTGTTGAGGAGGGTTTAAACTAATTTAGTAGGGGGATGGGAACTGGAGTGATACAATTGAGGATAGGGCAGTTGGTATACAAGTAGATACAGTGTGTAGTGAGACTCAGGAAGTAGAGGCAAATGTCCAGAGTAAAATTGCAGTCAGTGGGATGAGTTAAAGTGTAACAGGGGGCCAAAATCAAAAAGAGTGTTGAATACAGGATTGAAGGTGTTATATTTGAATGCACACAGTATACAAAACAAGGTAGATAAACTTGGAGAACAGTTTCAGATTGGCATGTAGGCGTCACTGAACCATGAATGTAAGAGGACTATAGCTGGGAGTTTAATGTCCAAAGTTACACATGGTATCAAAAGGACTTGCAGGGGCAGAGCTGCTTTGCTGGCAAAAATGAAATCAAATCACTAGAACGAATTGATATAGAGTTGGAAGGTGTTGAATAATTGTGGAAAAAGCTAAGTAACTGCAAGGGTAAAAAGACACTGATGGGAGCTGTATATATATATATATATATATATATACTCTCAAACAGTAGTACGGATTTGGTCTACAAATTACAATGGGAGATAGAAAATGCATGTAAAAGGAAATGTTATAATAGTCATAGGGGATTTCAATATGCAGGTAAATTAAGAAAATTAGGTTGTGCTGGATCTCAAGAGGGGGAGTTTCCAGAATGCCTATGAGATGGCTTTTTAGAGCAGTTCATGGTTGAGCCCACTAAGGGTCAGCTATTCTGGATTGGGTGTTGTCCAAGGAACCAGAATTGATTAGAGTGTGCTTAAGGTAAAAGAAACGTTAAGAGAAAGGTGAACAAAATATGATCCAATTCACCTGGAAATTTGAGGAGAGGCTAAAGTCAGATGTATCAGTATTACAGTGGTGTAAAATTGAATTACAGAAGCATGAGAGGAGTTTGCCAGAATTGATTGGAAAAGAACACTGGCAGGAATGATGGCAGAGCAGCAATGGCTGGAATTTCTGGAAACAATTCGGAAGGCACAGGATATATCAAATAGGAAGTAGTATCATCCCAAAATAGGATTAAGTATTCTAAAAGAAATATGACATAACCTTGGCTATCAAGACCAATATAAAAGCTAAAGAGAAGCCATACAATAGAGCAAAAGTTAGTGGGAAGTTTGAGGATGGGAAGCTTTTAAAAACCAACAGAAGAGAAATAAAAAGGTCAGTAAGATGGTAAAGATGAATATGAAAATAAGCTAGCCAATACTGTTAAAGAGGATACCAAAAGTTCCTTCAGATACATAAAGTGTAAAAGAGAACCAGGAGTGGATATTGGACTGCTGGAAAATGATGCTGGAGAGATAGTAATGGGGGGACAATGAAATAGCAGATGAACTGAATAAGTAATTTGCAACAGTGTTCCTTGTAGGAGACACTAGCAGTATTGTGGAATTTCTGGGTTTCAGGGGTCATGAAGTGTGTGAAGTTACCATTACTAGAGAGAAGATTCTTGGGAAACTGAAAAGTCTGAAGATAGACTAGTAACCTGGACCAGATGGTGTACATCCTAGGATTCTGAAAGAGGTAGCTGAAGAGCTTGTGGAGGCATTGGTAAAGAGTCCTCACTTGGAGGATTATGAGCTGTTTTGGACCCTTTATCTTAGAAAGGATGTGCTGAAACTGGAGAGGGTTCAAAGGAGGTTCACAAAAATGATTCCAGGAATGAATGGCTTATCATATGAAGAACATTTGATGGCTCTGAGCCTGTATTCACTATTCAGAAGAATGAGGGGGTGACCTCATTGAAACCCATCGAATGGTGAAAGGCCTTGATAGAGTGCATGTTGAGAGGACATTTCCTATAATGGGAGAGTCTAAGACCAGAGAACACAGCCTCAGAATAGAGGGGCATCCTTTTGGAACAGAGATTAAGAGGAATTTATTTAGCCAGAGAGTGATGAATCTGTGGAATTCAATGCCAGAGGCAGCTGTGGAGGTCAAGTCTTTATGGATATTTAAGGCAGGGGTTGATAGATTCTTGATTGGTCAGGGAATGAAGGGATATGGGGAAAAGGCAGGAGATTTGGGCTGAGAGGAAAATTGGGATCAGCCATGAAATGGCGGAGCGGGTTGATGGGCCAAATGACTTAATTCTTCTCCTGTATGTTATGGTCTTATGTGGAAAATAAATCACAAAAGAGATAGAAAAGGCATGTCGGAAGGGAAATGTTATGATAATCATGGAGGATTTCAATATGCAGATAGATTGGGAAAATTAGTTTGGTGCTCCAGATTCCTAAGGAAATTTGTAGAATGCCTGCAAGATGGCTTTTCAGAGCAGTTTCTGGTTGAGCCAGGCAGTTTTGAATTGGATTAAGAAGATTAAGGTGAAGGAATCCTTAGGAAGCAGTGATAGAATTCACCCTGTAATTTGAGAGGGAGAAGCTAAAGTCAGATGTATCAGTATTACAATGGAGTAAAGAGAAATGCAGAGCAGCGAGGAGCTGGCCAAAGTTGATTGGAAGGGGACACCTAAAGGGATGATGGCAGAACAGTAAAGGCTGAAGTTTGTGGGAAAAATTCACAAGGCACAGAATAGATACATCCCAAAGATGAAGAAGTATTCTAAAAGGATGAGGCAACCATGGCTGACAAGGGAAGTCAAAGAAAGCATAAAAGCAAAAGAGAGGGCATATAATATAGCAAAAATTAGTGAGAAGATTGGGAAGTTTTTAAAAACAAACTGAAGGCATAAGAAGAAAAACCAGAGAGAAAAGATGAAATATAAAGGGAAACTAGTCAATAATATAAAAGAGGATACAGAATTTTTTTCAGATATAAAATGATTAGAAGAGAGATGAGAGTGGGTATTGTACCGCTGGAAACTGATCCTGGAGAAGTAGTAATGGGGGACAACAAAATGGCAGAGGAACTTAAGTATTTTGCATCACCCTTCACTTTGAAAGACATTAGTAGGATGCCAGAAAGGTGAGAGTATCAGGGGACAGAAGTGATTGTTGTTGGTATTACTAAGAAGAAATGCTTGGGAAGCTGGGATGTCTGAAAGTAGATAAGTCACCTGGACAAGATGGACACACCCCAAGGTTCTGAAACAGGTTGCTAAGAGATTGTGCAGACATTAGGTACGATCTTCTAAGAATCACTAGATTCTAAAGTGGTTCCTGAGGACTAGAAAATTGCAAATTTCACTCCACTCTTTAAGAAGGGAGGGAGGCAGAAGAAAGGGAATTATAGACCATTTAGCCTAACTTTAGTGGTTGGAAAGATGTTGAAGCCTATTATTAAGGAGAAGTTTCAGAGTACTTGGAGGCACATGATAAAATAGGCCAAAGTCAGCATTGTTCTCCAACTGGAAAACCTTGCCTGATAAATCTGTTGGAATTCTTTGAGAAATACCAGGTAGGTTAGACAAAGGAGAGTCAGTGGATGTAGTCTATCTGTATTTTCAGAAGGCCTTTGACAAGGTGCCACAAATGAGGCTGCTTGACAAGATAAGAGCCCATGGTATTACAAGAAAGGCATTAGCATGGATAGCAGATTGGCTGACTGGCAGGAAGCAAAGAGAGGGAATAAAGGAGGCCTTTTCCGGTTGTTCTGCAGGGGTTAGTGTTGCAACTGCTCCTTTTCACTTTGTATGTCCATGGTTTGGATGACAGAATTGATGGCTTTGTGGCCATGTTTACGGATGATATGGATAGGCGGGTAGTGTTGAAGAAGCAGGATGTCTGCAGAAGAGCTTAGACAGAATAGGGGTAAATGTAAAGTAGTGGCAGATGGATTGTACTATAGGGAAATATATGGTCATGCACTGTGGGGAGAAAATTCAAAAATCAGAGGTGCAGAGGGTCTTAGGAGCTCTTGTGCAGGATTCCCTCAAGATTAACTTGTAGGTTGAGTCAGTGGTAAGGAAGTATTGAAGTATTGTGAACAGTTTTGGGACCCTTATCTAAGAAAAGATGTACTGGCATTAGGCAGATTTCAAGGGATGTTCATGAGAATAATCACAGGAATGAAAGGGTTAACATAAGGAGCATTTGATGACACTAGGCCTGTACTTCCTGGAGTTTAGATGAATGATGGGGCATCTCTTTGAAACCTATCAAATATTGAAAAGTCTAGATGAAGTGAATGTGGAGACGATACTTCCACTAGTGAGGGAGTCTAGAACCAGAGGGCACAGCCTCAGAATTGAGGGACATCCATTTAGAACAGAGAAGAGGAAACATTACTTTAACCAGAGGGTAGTGAACCTGTGGAATTCATTTCTACTTTCAAGGGCTGACATGGAATGGACCCAAATGCAGGACGCAGACACTGAAGTACTAGGGGTAGGACAGGATGAGGATGGCATGGCATGCAAGGGGTAATGCAGATGGGGCTGGATCCCAGAGGTCAGGCAGGCAGAGCAGGATCCCAGAGTTCCGACGAGGCAGAGCAGGATCCCAGAGTTCGTGGCAGGCAGAAGAGGCCCTTGGGGCGGGCGCATAACTCCTGGGCAGGGCCGCCTCCCAGGCAGGAACACGGAGGCCCGGGCAAGACACGGAACCCTGGGCAAGTGCGGGCACAACCCGTAGGGAGCAATGTGTGGAAAGGGTCGGAGTCCTCAGGGCGGGCCACGTGGATCCCGCACAGGGTCCCCTCCCAGGCAGAAGCATGGAGGCCCGGGCAAGACACGGAACCCTGGGCAGGTGCGGGGCACAACCCGTCGGAATGAGGGAAGGAAAGGGTAGGAGTCCTCAGGGCAGGCCGCATCCTGGGCAGGACCGCCTCCCAGGCGGAGACATGGAGGCCCGGGCAAGACACGGAACCCTGGGCAGGTGCGGTGCACAACCCGTCGGAATGAGGGAAGGAAAGGGTAGGAGTCCTCAGGGCAGGCCGCATCCTGGGCAGGACTGCCTCCCAGGCAGAGACACGGAGGCCTGGGCAAGACACGGAACCCTGGGCAGGTGCGGGGCACAACCCGTCGGAATGAGGGAAGGAAAGGGTAGGAGTCCTCAGGGCAGGCCGCATCCTGGGCAGGACTGCCTCCCAGGCGGAGACACGGAGGCCTGGACAAGGTGCAGACACCTGGGCAGGTGCGGGGCACAACCCATCTGAGGTGAGGGGTAGGAAGGGAACAGAGTCCCTCCGCCGGGCAACGGCAAATGGCCTGGCTTCCCCAACAGAGGCAAGGGGCAGGAAGGGGCAGAACCACCCGTAGGGTAACGGCAACAGCCTGGCTTACCAGACAGGTGCAAGGGACAGGAAGGGACAGAATCACCCAAGGGGTAACAGTGATGGCCTGGCTTACCCGACGGAGGCAAGGGAACAGAAGGGAGCTGGGTCCAGGGTGAGCAGCAGGACTACCGTAATACACTGGTAAATTTGGAAAGGCAACCGACAGCGTGACAGCACGGGCAAGGCGAATAAAGCAGAACAGCAGGACCAGCAAACATGAGAGAAGCAGGGGAACAAGACCAACTGGACAGAACAGATACAGAGCAGGCTGGCAACCAGAGCAGAGCAGGGTTCAGAGCCGGCGAAGCAGGTTAAACCAGCTTCAGAGCAGGACAACCCCCCAACTAGGCTCAGTCCCCGAGCCCCTTATAAACACCTGCCCCCTAATAGGTGACAGGTGTACCTCCTTAAGCCAAGATGATCCAATGGCTCTGGGTGACGGGAGGGCTGGCTGCAAGGCCCGGAGTCCGGAGTCTGCAGACCGGAGCAAGGCCCGGAAGGCGGGCTCCAGACCGGACCCTAACATCTACAGGCAACTACAAAAGAACACTTCAGAAAGAAATCAGGGGGTCTAAAAGAAGGCATTAAGTTGCTCTAGCAGATAAGGTGAAGGAGAATCCTAAGGGATTCTACAGATATGTTAAGAGCAAAAGGATTGCAAGGGACAAAAATGAATCTCTGGAAGATCAGAATGGTAATTCAGGTGAGGAGTCAAAAGAGACAGACGGGTGAGATCTTAAATAATGTTTTTGCATCTGCATTTACTCAGGAGACGAACACAGAGTCTATAGAAGTGAGGCAAAGTGGCATCGACTTCATGGAGCCTGTGCAGATTACAGAGGAGGAGGTATTTGCTATCCTGAGGCAAATCAGGGTGGATAAATCCTCAGAGCCTGACCAGGTGTTCCCTCGGACCCTAAGGGGAGGCAAGTGTGGAAATTGCTGATGCCCTACCAGAGACATTTAAATCATCCTTAGTAACAGATGAGGTACCAGTGAACTGGAGGATAGTCAATGTTGTTTCACTGTTTAAGAAAGGCTCGAAAAATAAACCAGAAAATTATAGGCCAGTGAGTCTAACATCATTTGCGTGGAAGTTATTGGAAGTTATTCTAAGAGACTGGGTATACAGTATAAGAATTTGAATGGATACGGACTGAGTAAGGATAGTCAGCATGGCTTTGTGCATGGTAGGTCATGTCTAACCAATCTTATAGTACTTTTAAAGGAAATTGCCAAGAAAGTGGATGAAGACAAGGCAGTGGATGTTGTCTACATGGACTTTGGAAGACATTTGACAAGGTCCCGTATGGGAGGTTGGTCAAGAAGGTTCAGTCGCTCGGCATTAGGGCATTACCCTAATGAGAGGTAGTAAATTCAGTTAGACATTGGTTTTGTGGGAGAAGTCAAAGAGTAGTAGTAGAGGGTTGCCTCTCTAACCGGAGGCCTGTGACTAGTGGAGTGCCACAGGGATCGGTGCTGGGTCCATTGTTGTCTGTCATCTATATAATGATCTGGATGATAATGTGGTTAACTGGATCAGCAAATTTGCAGATGACACCAAAAATGGGGATGTAGTGGACAGTGAGGAAGACTATCATGGCTTGGAGAGGGATCTGCATCAGAAGGAAAAATGGACTGAAAAATGGCAGATGCAGACAAGTATGAGGTTTTGCATTTAGAGATTTCCTAGTGGTGACTGATGGAGTAGTAGCAATCTCCTGTTGCTCTAACTCTAATTATCTTACTATTTCCAACCTGTCTTGAAACTTCCTTTTTAAGTGTGATATTTTTTCTTTATGGATACATCAAGGGGTGGCAGAGGTACTAAAAAGGATGATCCCCCTGCTTCTTTGGATTTTGTTATGGATTTGCTGCAAAGTCATACACAAGAAGCTCCGAGAAGTTTCAACAATTCAGCTCTGAATTTAAATAAATAGATGGTAAATTGGATTCTATTCAGCAAACTCTTAATGAACACGATAAACGTATAAAAAATAATGAAGCAATGTTGTTGTCTCTGGATACGGAAGTGGATGAACTGCAAAAGCTTTGTGAAAAGCAATTGAAACTCAATGAAAAGTTAAGACAGAAGATTATCAACATCGAAAATAGAACTAGAACAAACAACCTACAGGTTCTGGGTCTCAAAGAATTAATCAAAGGTAATCATCCTATGGAATTCTTTGCAAACTTTCTGCAAGAATTATTTCAGGAAATTTTGGCATCTTTGCCTATGATTGATCGAGTTCACAGGTTTAGACCTCCTAACAGAAATAGACCAAGATCAGTAATAATTTGTTTTCATGAATTTAAAACAAAGGAACTGTTAATACACGAATCTTGTCGAAGAGGCATGATTGATTATCATGGTGGCAAGATTAGAATTGTTGAAGATTACTCGCCTGAGGTTATGCAGGAACATGCTAAGTTCAAAGAATTATGCGTGAGTTTTTTAACAAGGGTTTTAAACCCTACCTTTGCCATCCAGCTCATCTCAGAATCACACGTAAAAATGGCTCTTTCGAATGGTTTCATTTGACTATTGAAGCACAAAGGTTTTTAAAATCTGAAGGCTAGCTGTTTAGTCTGTCCTTACATAAAAACACAAGATTAAATGAAAAACTTTAAATTCATAAATCCCATCAAAGGGGCATGATTCGTTATAGGGTGGAATATTAAGATTCTCAAAGACTATTCGCTTGAGGTTATGGAGGAATGTGCTAAGTTCAAACAGGCTTTGTTGGAAATTTTTAACAATGGTTTTAACCCATCCCTTGGCTACCTAATTTGACTGAAAATCTCATTAAAGATGGACCCTTCAAATGGTTTCGTTTGAATGCTGAAGCATAAAGATTTTTTAAAGTTTGAAATCTAACTGCTTAGCCTGTTTTTTCATGAAGATATAAGATTAAACGTTTAATGTCCTTCTGTATGAATAATGGTATCTTTTACTTTTGGTAAACCTTTGTAACTAATTTTCTTTTGTATTTTTAATACTGTATTTTTGATATACAAAAATTGAATTTCTTGTTTGGATATTGTTTAGTCTCGGTTGGAATATAAACAACCTTAAAACTAATTGGAGCAATCGCCAGGTTTTTTTGGGGGGTGTCCGTAGTTGTAGATGCTGGCTTTCTATTTGTTGGTTCTCTTTCTTTGGGAGGTGGGCGGGGGAGAGGTGGGTGGGTTTTTTTCTCAGAAGCGGTTTTTGAATTTTTTTAGCCAACTTGTTGCTTGGTTACCATTTCTCAAGGTTTATGGATTGGTTTTAACTTACATTTTAACCCTTCCTTTAAATAATACTAAAAATGGACCAAACTAGTAATTTACTCAGTTTTAATGTGAAAGGGTTAAATCACCCTGACAAACTTAATAAGACTTTTGCTTATATTAAGAAATTTAAGGTCCCTATTATTTTTTACAAGAAACTCACATATGCAAATGTGATCATCTACGTTTTTTTAGCCATTGGAACAGTCTTTGTTTTCATTCATCTTTTCAGGCCAAATCTAGAGGAGTTTCGATTCTTATAGATAACAAACTTTCCTTTGTCCAACATAACATAGTATCTGATACTAATGGACATTTTGTTATAGTTTCAGGAAAACTATATAATAAATTAATAGTATTTGCCAATGTGTATGCCCCAAATGTAGATGATCCAGGATTCTTTGAGCTTTTTTTTGTTTTTACCAGATCTGAGTCTTTATTCTTTGGTATTCTTTTATTCTTTATTCTTTAACTGCTGGCTAGACCCAATTTTAGACCGATCATCTTCTAAACCAGCATCTCTTAATAAATCAGCTTTGTTTATTCAATCCTTTTTTTATTGAAATGTGGTATTGTTGACATTTGGCCTTTATATATCCTTTAGATAAAGGGTACTCATTTTTATCCCATTTTCATCATACATATTCCAGGATTGATTTTTTTAAATTGATAGTCAAATGATTTCAAAATGATAGTCAAATGAAGAGTATTGCCATCTTCAGAAGTTTTCCGATGACTCGGCCATAGCTGGATGCATCAGCAAGGGAGATTAGGCGGAGTACAGCACTATGGTGGGAAACTTTGTCACATGGTGTGAGCAGAATCATCTGCAGTTTAATGTGAAAAAGACTAAGCAGCTGGTGGTGGACCTGAGGAGGGCTAAGGCACCAGTGACCCCTGTTTCCATCCAAGGGGTCAGTGTGGACATGGTGGAGGATTACAGATACCTGGGGATACGAATTGACAACAAACTGGACTGGTCAAAGAACACTGAGGCTGTCTGCAAGAAGGGTCAGAGCCATCTCTACTTCCTGAGGAGACTGAGGTCCTTTAACATCTGCTGGACAATGCTGAGGATGTTCTACGAGGCTGTGGTGGCCAGTGCTATCATGTTTGCTGTTGTGTGCTGGGGCAGCAGGCTGAGGGTAGCAGACACCAACAGAATCAACAAACTCATTCGTAAGGCCAGTGATGTTGTGGGGGTGGAACTGGACTCTCTGACGGTGGTGGCTGAAAAGAAGATGCTGTTCAAGTTGCATGCCATCTTGGACAATGTCTCCCATCCACTCCATAATGTACTGGTTAGGCACAGGAGTTCATTCAGCCAGAGACTCATTCCACCAAGATGTAACACTGAGCGTCATAGCAAGTCATTCTTGCCTGTGGCCATCAAACCTTACAACTCCTCCCTTGGAGTGTCAGACACCCTCAGCCCATAGGCTGGTCCTGGACTTATTTCCACTTGGCATAACTTGCTAATTATTATTTAATTATTTATGGTTTTATATTGCTATATTTCTACACTATTCTTGGTTGGTTTGACTGTAATGAAACCCAATTTCTCTCGGGATCAATAGAGTATGTCTGTCTGTCTGTCTGTTCATCAGTTTGTTCCTGTGAATATAAAAAGATTGCTGTTTCAGATCATGCTCCTGTATTTCTATCTTTAAATATCCCTGGTCTTCCTCAAACAAACAGAATTTGGCATTTTAATACAAAGTTGTTATCTGATAAGGAATTTCTAAAATTTAAAGAGAGTTATATTATTTTGTTTTTTGAAGAGAATGAAAAGGAAGAGACTTCTAATCTTATTGTGTGGGATACTTTCATGGCCTATATTAGAGGACAGATTATTTCCTATACTGCGAGTGTTAAGAATAAAGCTAATAAAGAAAGAATTGAATTAGCCAATCAACTGAAACAATTAGATCAAAAATATGCTATAGCTTCAGATCCTATTTTATATAAAAGACATGTTGAAATTAAAACTAAATATGATCTTCTGTTAACGTATCCAATTGAAACTCAACTTCTTAAAGATAAAACTCAAGTTTACATTCACAGAATTAAATCAGGCAAAGTAATGGCCAACCAATTAAAAATTCTGTAGTTAAATGACAAATTAAAGAAATTTGCAAATCCAATGGTGATAAGATAACTGATTACTCTGAAATAAATGATACCTTTAGATAATTCTATTCTAAACTTTATAATTTTGATTCCCCTAAAGATAATACTGTAATGAATAATTTTCTAGATCAATTACATATCCCAGAACTTTCTGCAGATAATTGTAAACAGATGGATCAACCCATTTCTTATGAGGAAATCGTCGAGGCTATACATTCATTACACTTAGGGAAGGCTCTGGGGCCAGATGGATTTTCTGGAGAATTTTATAAGGCTTTTTCTTCATTAGTTATACTGCAGTTACACTTAGTCTTTTTGGATTCTTTCAAACTGGCTTGCCTCAATCTTTCTATGAAGCCTCTATTTCGCTTATCCTAAAGAAGAATAAGGACCCAACTGAATGCTCTTCATATAGGCCAATTTCATTACTCAGTGTTGATACTAAAATCCTTTCTAAAGCTCTGGCTCATAGGATTGAAAGTATTCTACCTTCTATTATTTCTGATGATCAGACTGGAGTTATTAAATCCTATTTTAATATATGCTGTGTATTAAATGTTATTTACTCTCCCTCCCAGGAGATATTGGAATGT
Source organism: Hypanus sabinus (assembly GCF_030144855.1). Classification (NCBI taxonomy): domain Eukaryota; kingdom Metazoa; phylum Chordata; class Chondrichthyes; order Myliobatiformes; family Dasyatidae; genus Hypanus; species Hypanus sabinus. The sequence continues at coordinate 938,328 of NC_082725.1, read as the reverse complement.
GTGATATCCTTAGATGCTGAGAAGGCCTTCGATTGGGTTGAATGGAATTATTTATTTAAAATCTTAGAAAAATTTAATTTTGGACCAGATTTTATTCATTGGATTAAATTACATTATCTATCTCCTGCTCGGGTTGTTAGTAATTTTCAAAATTCCAAACCATTTAAACTTCATCACGGAACTAGACAAGGCTGTCCATTGAGCCCTTTGCTCTTTGATCTGGCTTTAGAACCCCTTGCCATTGCTTTTCAAGAATCTAATGATATCTGTGGTATTTTAAGGAGCGGTATTACTCACAAAATTTCGTTTTACACTGATGCTATATTGCTGTTTATCTCTAATGTGGAGACCTCATTACCTTGTGTACTTTCTTTACTTTCCTGTTTTAGCCAGTTTTCATGATATAAATTGAACCAACCGAAGAGTGAATTAATTCCTTTAAATAATTTGGTATCAATTAATACTAATCTTTAACAGTTGAGGATCTGGATACAATTTAGAGAACACTTTGGTTAATTGAGATTTTCCCTTCAAGTGCCATTTATTCTATTTTTTTAAACCCTCCGTGACTGATATAGTGTTTAAAGAATGGGACAGGTTGGGTATTAACCTTTTCTCATTTCAGCAATTGTCAGCTAAATATAGCTTACCCAAAACTCACTTTTTTAGATATTTACAAATCAGAGACTTTTTAAGATCTCAATTATGCACATTTCCTATAATCTCAGTTAAGAACTTACTAGATGTAATTTTTAGTTTGACAACTTAACATAATGGTTCAATATCTAATATTTATGGTATATTCCTGGAGACGAAGAATGGTCCTTTAGACAAAATTAAGAATCTCGGGGAACAAGAGTTACAAACATTAATATCTGAGAAAAATTGGAATGAAATTTTTAAACTGGTTAATACTTCATCGCTATGTGCTCTTCATTCCCTCATACAACTTAAGGTGGTACATAGAGCTCATATGACAAAGGATAAGCTATCTCATTTTTATTTGGATATATCTCCATACTGTGACAGATGTAATAATGGAGAAATTTCATTAATTCATATAGACAATAGACAATAGGTGCAGAAGTAGACCATTTGGCCCCTCGGGTCTGCACCGCCATTCTGAGATCATGGCTGATCATTCACTATCAATACCCAGTCCCTGCCTTGTCCCCATATCCCTTGATTCCCCTATCCATCAGATATCTATCTAGCTCCTTCTTGAAAGCATCCAGAGGATTGGCCTCCACCGTCTTCCGAGGCAGTGCATTCCACACCTCCACAACTCTCTGCGAGAAGAAGTTTTTCCTCAACTCTGTTTTAAATAACTGACCTCTTATTCTCAATCCATGCCCTCTGGTACTGGACTCTCCCAACATCTGGAACATATTTCCTGCCTCAATCCTATCAAATCCTTTAATTATCTTAAATGTTTCAATCAGATCCCCTCTCAATCTCCTCAATTCCAGCGTGTACAAGCCCAATCTCTCCAATCTCTCTGCGTAAGACAGCCCTGCCATCCCAGGAATCAACCTAGTGAATCTACGCTGCACTTCCTCAATTGCCAGCATGTCCTTCCTTAAACCTGGAGACCAAAACTGTGCACAATATTCCAGGTGTGGTCTCACCAGGGCCCTGTACAAATGCAAAAGGACAGCCTTGCTCTTGTACTCAATTCCCCTTGTAATAAAGGCCAACATTCCATTTGCCCTCTTCACTGCCTGTTGCACTTGCTCATTCACCTTCATTGACTGATGAACTAGGACTCCTAGGTGTCTTTGCATTTCTCCTTTACCTAACTCTACACCGTTCAGACAATACTCTGCCCTCTTGTCCCTGCTTCCAAAGTGGATAACTTCACATTTATTCACATTGAATGACATCTGCCAAGTATCTGCCCACTCACCCAGCCTATCCAAGTCTCCCTGTATTCTCCTAACGTCCTCTTCGCATGTCACACTGCCACCCAGTTTAGTATCGTCAGCAAACTTGCTGATATAGTTTTCAATGCCCTCATCTAAATCATTGACATAAATCGTAAAGAGCTGTGGTCCCAATACAGAGCCCTGTGGTACCCCACTAGTCACCTCCAGCCAGTCCGCGAAACACCCATTCACTGCTACCCTTTGCTTTCTATCTGCCAACCAGTTTTCTATCCATGTTGAAACCCTGCCCCCAATGCCATGAGCTCTGATTTTACTCACCAATCTCCTATGTGGCACCTTATCGAATGCCTTCTGAAAATCTAGGTACACTACATCCACTGGCTTACCCTCGTCTAACATCCTTGTTACACCCTCAAAAAACTCCAACAGATTAGTCAAGCATGATTTGCCCTTGGTAAATCCACGCTGGCTCGGCCTAATCCTATTACTGCCATCAAGATATGCCACTATTTCGTCCTTAATAATGGACTCAAGCATCTTCCCCACAACTGATGTTAGGCTAACAGGGAGATAGTTCTCCATTTTCTCCTTCCCTCCCTTCTTGAAAAGTGGGATAACATTAGCCACTCTCCAATCATCAGGAACTGATCCTGAATCTAAGGAACATTGGAAAATGATTACTAATGCATCCGCAATTTCCTGAGCCACCTCTTTTAGAACTCTCGGATGCAGACCATCTGGACCCAGGGATTTATTAGCCTTCAGTCCTATCAGTCTACTCATCAGAATTTCTTTCCTAATGTCAATCTGTTTCAATTCCTCTGATATCTTATGACCCTGGCCCATCCATACATCTGGGAGATTGCTTGTGTCCTCCCTGGTGAAGACAGATCTCAAGTACGCATTAAATTCTGTTGCCATTTCCCTGTTTCCCATAACAATTTCTCCCAATTCATTCTTCAAGGGGCCAACATTGTTCTTAACTATCTTCTTTCTCTTCACATAGCTAAAAAAGCTTTTGCTATCCCCTTTTATATTCCTGGCTAGACTGAGCTCATACCTGATTTTTTCTCTCCATATTGCTTTTTTAGTTAAGATCTGCTGTTCCTTAAAACTTTCCCAATCATCTGTATTCCCACTCATCTTAGCCCTGTCATACTTCTTTTTCTTTAATGCTATACAATCTCTGACTTCCTTTGTCAACCACTGTGGCCCTTTCCCCCTCTTTGAATCCTTCCTTCTCATTGGAATGAACTGCTTTTGCATCTTTTGTATTATCCCCAAGAATATCTGCCACTGCTGATCCACTGTCTTTCCTGCCAGGGCATCCGCCCATTTAACTTTGGCCAGCTCTTCCCTCATGGCTCCGTAGTCTCCTTTATTTAATTGCAACACTGACACCTCTGATCTGCCCTTATCCTTCTCAAATTGTAGATAAAAACTTATCATGTTATGATCACTACTTCCTAAAGGCTCCTTTACTTCAAGATCACTTATCAATTCCTGTTCATTACACATCACCAAGTCCAAAATAGCCTCATTCCTGGTCGGCTCAAGCACAAGCTGGATGTTCTGGATTTGTCCGAATCTTGAAAAATATTGGAAGGAAGTTTTTCAAACTTTTTCCTTACTTTTTAAAGTCAATTTTAAGCTTAACCCTCTGTCTGCCCTATTCGGTATTGTTGCAGGACAAGATATTAAGCTGAGGGCATATTTTGGCCTTTATTTCTCTTACAGCTAGGAGGACACTTTTGTTTAAATGGAAAAATGTTTTTCCTCCTACTTATGGTCAATGGTTATGCGACGTTATGTCATGTTTAGATTTAGAGATTTGTTGTTCAATTTATGAATCTCATCAAGACTTTCAAACACCGTGGGGTCCTTTTCTGAATTATTTTCAAAACTGTCAATTCGTTGTTTAAACTTAGATGTTGGCTATTATTAATTTTTACTATATGAGAAGGTATTTTACCTTCTTTTCTCCTTAATGAACAGCTTTGGTCTTGGTAGGGGTTAGATTCTTTTTCTTGTAATATATTAGTATAGTTCAATATAACTATTGATTAACTTCTATGAATACAGAGTATTGAGATTATTATTGTGAATAGATAAAACGTAATTGGTAGTTTTTAAATTTTTTTTTGACCTTTTTTATACATTTTCTTGTACTCTTTATTCTTCTATGTAGAAACTAATAAAAATATTGATAAGGTTTTTCATTTCAGTAGGACCAACCAGGATGGGTCTTACACAGTGAACAGTCGGACACTAAGGTGTGTGGTAGAACAAAAGGATCTGGGCATACAGGTCCATAATTCATTGAAAGTAGTGTCACTGTTAAATATGGTCATAAAGAAATCTTTTGGCACGTTGGCCTCGTAAATCAAAGTACTGAGTGCAGGAGTTGGGATTTTATGTTGAAGTTGTGTAAGACATTGGTGAGGCCTAATTTGGAGTATTGTGTGCAGATTTGGTTACCTACCTATAGGAAAAATGTAAGTAAAGTTGAAAGAGTAAACAGAAAATGTACAAGGATTTTTCCGGGTCTGGAGGACCTGAGTCATAAGTAAAGATTGAATAGCTTACAACTGTATTCTTTAGAACGTAGAAGATTGAGAGGAGACTTGATTATATAACCATATAACAATTACAGCATGGAAACAAGCTATCTTGGCCCTTCTAGTCCATGCGGAATGCTTACTCTCACTTAATCCCACTGACCCGTACTCAGCCCATAACCCTCCATTCCTTTCCTGTCCATACACCTATCCAATTTTGCTTTAAATGACAATACCAGACCTGCCTCTACCACTTCTACTGGAAGCTCATTCCACACAGCTACCACTCTCTGAGTAAAGAAATTCCCCCTCATGTTACCCTTAAACTTTTGCCCCCAAAGTCTCAACTCATGTCCTCTTGTTTGAATCTTCCCTACTCTCAATGGAAACTCTATCTATCCCCCTCATAATTTTAAATAGCTGTATCAAGTCCCCCCTCAACCTTCTATGCTCCAAAGAATAAAGACCTAACTTGTTCAATCTTTCCCTGTAACTTAGGTGCTGAAACCCAGGTATTAATCTAGCAAATCTTCTTTGTTCTCTCTCTATTTTCTTGACTTCTTTCCTATAATTTGGTGACCAGGACTGTACACAGTACTCCAAATTCGGCCTCACCAATGCCTTGTAGAATTTTAACATTACATCCCAACTACTATACTCAATGCTCTGATTTATAAAGGCCAAAAGATTTCTTCACCACCATATCCACATGAGATTCCACCTTCAGGGAACTATGCACCATTATTTCTAGATCACTCTGTTCTACTGCATTCTTCAATGCCCTACCATCTACCACGTATGTCCTATTTGGATTGTTCCTACCAAAATGTAGCACCTCACACTTATCAGCATTAAACTCCATCTGCCATCGCTCAGCCCACTCTTCTAACTGGCCTAAATCTCTCTCTGCAAGCTTTGAAAACCTACTTCATTATCCACAATGCCACCTACCTTAGTATCATCTGCATACTTACTAATCCAATTTACCACCCCATCATCCAGATCATTAACGTACATGACAAACAACATTGGACCCAGTACAGATCCTTGAGGCACACCACTAGTCACTGACCTCCAGCCTGACAAACAGTTATCCACCACTACTCTCTGGCATCTCCCATCCAGCTACTGTTGAATCCATTTTACTACTTCAATATTAATACCTAACGATTGAACCTTCTTAACTAACCTTCCACATGGAACCTTGTCAAAGGCCTTACTGAAGTTCATATAGACAACATCCACTGCTTTACCCTTGTCAACTTTCTTAGTAACCTCTTCAAAAAATTCAATAAGATTTGTCAAATGTGACCTTCCACGCACAAATCCATGTTGACTGTTCCTAATCAGACCCTGTCTATCCAGATAATTATATATACCATCTCTAAGAATACTTTCCATTAATTTACCCACCACTGACGTCAAAATTACAGGCTGATAATTGCTAGGTTTATTCTTAGAACCCTTTTTAAACAATGGAACCACATGAGCAATACGCCAATTCTCTGGCACCATCCCCGTTTCTAATGACATTTGAAATATTTCTGTCAGAGCCCCTGCTTTTTTTTACACTAACTTCCCTCAAGGTCCTAGGGAAGATCCTGTCAGGACCTGGAGATTTATCCATTTTTATATTCCTTAAAAGCGCCAGTACTTCCTCCTCTTTAATTGTCATAGTTTCCATAAATTCCCTACTTGTTTCCCTTACCTTACACAATTCAATATCCTTCTCCTTAGTGAATACCGAAGAAAAGAAATTGTTCAAAATCTCCCCCATCACTTTCAGCTCCACACATAGCTGTCCACTCTGATTCTCTAAGGGACCAATTTTTCCCTCACTATCCTTTTGCTATTAATATATCTGTAGAAACCCTTTGAATTTATTTTCACCTTACTTTCCAAAGCAACCTCATATCTTCTTTTAGCTTTTCTAATTTCTTTCTTAAGGTTCTTCTTCCATTCTTTATATTCCTTGAGCACCTCATTTACTCCATGCTGCCTATATTTATTGTAGATATCTCTCTTTTTCCTAGCCAAATTTCCAATATCTCTTGAAAACCATGGCTCTCTCAAACTTTTAACCTTTCCTTTCGACCTAATAGGAACATAAAGATTCTGTACCCTCAAAATTTCACCTCTAAATTACCGCCATTTCTCTATTACATCCTTCCCATAAAACAAATTGTCCTAATCCACTCCTTCTAAATCCTTTTGCATCACTTCAAAGTTAGCCTTTCTCCAATCAAAAATCTCAACCCTGTGCTTACTACAAATATAGACAATAGACAATAGGTGCAGAAGTAGACCATTCGGCCCTTCGAGCCTGCACCGCCATTTTGAGATCATGGCTGATCATCTACTATCAATACCCGGTTCCTGCCTTGTCCCCATATCCCTTGATTCCCCTATCCATAAGATACCTATCTAGCTCCTTCTTGAAAGCATCCAGAGAATTGGCCTCCACTACCTTCTGAGGCAGTGCATTCCAGACCCCCACAACTCTCTGGGAGAAGAAGCTCTTCCTCAACTCTGTATTAAATAACTGACCTCTTATTCTCAAACCATGCCCTCTGTTACTGGACTCTCCCAGCAACTGGAACATATTTCCTGCCTCTATCTTGTCCAATCCCTTAATAATCTTATATGTTTCAATCAGATCCCCTCTCAATCTCCTTAATTCTAGCGTGTACAAGCCCAGTTTCTCTAACCTCTCTGCGTAAGACAGTCCAGACATCCCAGGAATTAACCTCGTGAATCTACGCTGCACTTCCTCTACAGCCAGGATGTCCTTCCTTAACCCTGGAGACCAAAACTGTACACAATACTCCAGGTGTGGTCTCACCAGGGCTCTGTACAAATGCAAGAGGATTTCCTTGCTCTTGTACTCAATTCCCTTGTAATAAAGGCCAACATTCCATTAGCCTTGTTCACTGCCTGCTGCACTTGCTCATTCACCTTCAGTGACTGATGAACAAGGACTCCTAGATCTCTTTGTATTTCTCCCTTACCTAACTCTATACCGTTCAGATAATAATCTGCCTTCCTGTTCTTCCTCCCAAAGTGGATAACCTCACACTTATTCACATTACACATCATCTGCCAAGTATCTGCTCACTCACCCAGCCTATCCAAGTCACCCTGAATTCTCCTAACATCCTCATCACACGTCACACTGCTACCCAGCTTAGTATCATCAGCAAACTTGCTGATGTTATTCTCAATGCCTTCATCTAAATCGTTGACGTAAATCGTAAACAGCTGTGGTCCCAATACCGAGCCTTGTGGCACCCCACTAGTCACCACCTGCCATTCCGAGAAACACCCATTCACCGCTACCCTTTGCTTTCTATCTGCCATCCAGTTTTCTATCCATGTCAATGTCTTTCCCCCGATGCCCTGAGCTTTGATTTTACCCACCAATTTCCTATGTGGGACCTTATCAAATGCCTTCTGAAAATCGAGGTACACTACATCCACTGGATCTCTCCCGTCTAACTTCCTGGTTACATCCTCGAAAAACTCCAACAGATTAGTCAAGCATGATTTACCTTTGCTAAATCCATGCTGGCTCGGCCCAATCCTATCACTGCTATCTAGATATGCCACTATTTCATCCTTAATAATAGACTCTAGCATCTTCCCCACCACCAATGTCAGGCTGACAGGTCGATAGTTCTCTGTTTTCTCCCTCCCTCCTTTCTTAAAAAGTGGGATAACATTAGCCATTCTCCAATCCTCAGGAACTGATCCTGAATCTAAGGAACATTGGAAAATGATTACCAATGCATCCGCAATTTCCAGGGCCACCTCCTTTAGTACCCTAGGATGCAGACCATCTGGACATCTAAGAGATTGCTTGTGTCTTCCTTAGTGAAAACAAATCTAAAGTACTCATTAAATTCTTCTGTCATTCCGCTGTTTCCCATAACAATTTCACCCAATTCATTCTTCAAGGGCCCAACATTGTTCCTAACTATCTTCTTTCTCTTCACATACCTAAAAAAGTTTTTGCTATCTTCCTTTATATTCCTGGCTAGCTTGCATTCGTACCTCTTTTTTTCTCCCCGTATTGCCTTTTTAGTTAAGTTCTGTTGTTCCTTAAAAATTTCCCAATCATCTGTCCTCCCACTCACCTTAGCTCTGTCATACTTCCTTTTTTTTAATGCTATGCAATCTCTGACTTCCTTTGTCAACCACTGTGGCCCCTTTCCCCCCTTTGAATCCTTCTTTCTCTGGGGGATGAACTGATTTTGCACCATGTGCATTATTCCCAAGAATACCTGTTATTGCTGTTCCACTGCCTTTTCTGCTAGGCTACCCATCCAGTCAACTTTGGCCAGCTCCTCCCTCATGGCTCCATAGTTTCCCCTGTTCAACTCCAACACTGACACCTCTGAGCTGCCCTTATCCTTCTCAAATTGCAGATAAAAACTTATCATATTATGATCACTACCTCCTAATGGCTCCTTTACTGCAAGATCACTTATCAAATCCTGTTCATTACATAACATTAAATCCAGAATAGTCTTGTCCCCGGTTGGCTCTCGTACAAGTTGTTCCAAGAATGCATCCCATAGGCATTCTACAAACTCCCTATCCTGGGGGTCCAGCACCAACCTGATTCACCCAGTTCACCTGCATGTTTAAATCCCTCATAACTACTGCAACATTACCTTTGCCACATGCCAATGTTAACTCCCTATTCAACTTGCACCCAATATCCATGCTACTGTTTGGTGGCCTGTAGACAATATCTCCTACCTCCTTGCAAATTTGCTCCTCCAATTCTCGCTCCCCATTGGGTGGTCTATAATACACCTCTATAAGTGTTACTACACCTTACCCATTCCTTAATTCCACCCAAATAGTCTCTCTAGATGAGCCCTCTAATCTATCCTGCCAGAGCACCGCTGTAATATATTCTCTGACAAGCAATGCAACACCTCCCCCTTTTGTCCCTCCAATTCTATCATACCTGAAGCAACAAAATCCAGGAATATTTAGTTGCCAATCACACCCCTCCTGCAACCATGTTTCACTGATAGCTACAACATCATATTTCCAGGTATCAATCCATGCTCTAAGCTCATCCACCTTTCTTACAATGCTCCTAGCATTAAAATAAATGCATTTAAGAAATTCTCCACCTCTTCCTCTCTGTTTATCTCTAACAGTACAAAGAACTTTACTGTCTTCTTTTTCTTCCTTCTCCCATACATCTGTTCCTACACTCTGGTTCCCCTCCCCCTCATATCTGGTTTAAATCCACTGGAGCCTCTCTAGCAAACCTACCTGCAAGAATATTTGTCCCCCTCCAGTTCAGATGTAAACCGTCCAGATGGAACAGGTCCCACCTTCCCTGGAAAACTGCCCAATTATCTATAAATCTGAAGCCCTCTGTCATGCACCATGTCTTCAGCCACGTGTTGATCTGCACTATCTTACCATTTCTAAACCCATCTGCACGTGGCACTGGTAGCAATCCTGAGATTGCTATTCTGGAGGTCCTGTCCTTTAACCTGGCACCTAGCTCCCTAAACTCACCTTTCAGGACCTCCTCACTCTTCCTACCCACGTCATTGGTCCCTACATGGACGACGACATCCAGCTGCTCTTGAGAATACTAAGAACTCTATCTGAGATATCGCGGACCCTGGCATCAGGGAGGCAACAGACCATCCGGGATTCTCGATTGCTTTCACAGAATCTCCTATCTATCCCCCTAATGATCAAATCCCCTCTTTTCTACTGCTCTACTACTACTGCTCTCCTCTTTTCCCTCCTTCCCTTCTGAGCTGAGGGCCCGGTTCCAGTCTCGGTGCCAGAGACGCAACCACTGCAACTTGTCCCCAGTAGGTTGTCCCCACCAACTGTATCCAAAACGGTATACTTGTTGATGGGAATGGCCACAGGGGTGCTCTGCTCTTCCTGTCTATTCCCCTTCCCTCTCCTGACAGTCACCCAACTACCTGTCTCCTGACTCATAGGGGTGACTATCTCCCTGAAACTCCTGTCTATTTCTATCTCTGCCTCCCAAATGGTATACAAAATTATGAAGGGTATAGATGGCATAAATGCAAGCAGGCTTTTCCCACTGAGATTGGATGGGACTACAACCAAAGGTCATGAGTTAAGGGTGAAAGGTGAAAAGTTTAAGGGAACATCAGGGGAAATTTCTTCACTCAGCGGGCTGTGAGAATGTGGAATGAGCTGCCAGCACAAGTGGTGCATGCAATTTCAATCTCAACATTTAAGAGAAGTTTGGATAGATACATGGATGGTAGGGGTATGGAAGGCTATGGTCCCAGTGGTTGATGGGAATAGGCAGTTTAAGTGTTTTGGCATAGAGTAGATGGGCTAAAGGGCATGCTTCTGTGCTGCATTCTTTTGTGTCTCTATGACTATGTGCAGGCTAAGTCATTAGCCTGAGTTAACAGAGAAATATCTGAGGCATGTAAGAATGGAGCAGTAGTTATTGAGGGACTTTAACCTGAACGTAGATTGGGTATATTTAAGGCACAGTTTGATAGGTTCTTGATTAATCAGGTCATAGAACATAGAACAGTACAGGCCCTTCAGCCCACAATGTTGTTCTGACCCTTAAACCCTGCCTCCCATATATCTCCCCTCCTTAAATTCCTCCATATGCCTGTCTAGTAGTCTCTTAAACATCACTAGTGTGTCTGCCTCCACCACTGACTCAGGCAGTGTATTCCACACACCAGCCACTCTCTGAGTAAAAAACCTTCCTCAAATATCCCCCTTGAACTTCCCACCCCTTACCTTAAAGCCATGTCCTCTTGTACTGAGCATTGGTGGCCTGGGGAAGAGGCGCTGGCTATCCACTCTATTTATTCCTCTTAATATCTTGTATACCTCTATCATGTCTCCTCTCATCCTCCTCTCCAAAGAGTAAAGCCCTAGCTCCCTTAATCTCTGATCAAAATGCATACTCTCTAAACCAGGCAGCATCCTGGTAAATCACCTCTGTACCCTTTCCAATGCTTCCACATCCTTCCAGCGACCAGAACTGGACACGTTACTCCAAGTGTGGCCTAACCAGAGTTTTATAGAGCTGCATCATTACCTCGCGACTCTTAAACACTATCCCTCGACTTATGAAAGCTAACACCCCTTAAGCTTTCTTAACTACCCTATCTACCTGTGAGGCAACTTTCAGGGATCTGTGGACATGTACCCCCAGATGCCTCTGCTCCTCCACACTACCAAGTATCCTGCCATTTACTTTGTACTCTGCCTTGGAGTTCGTCCTTCCAAAGTGTACCACCTCACACTTCTCCGGGTTGAACTCCATCTGCCACTTCTCAGCCCACTTTTGCATCCTATCAATGTCTCTCTGCAATCTTTGACAATCCTCTACACTATCCACAACACCACCAACCTTTGTGTCATCTGCAAACTTGCCAACCCACCCTTCTACCCCCACATCCAGGTCATTAATAAAAATCACAAAAAGTAGGGGTCTCAGAACCAATCCTTGTGGGACACCACTAGCCATAATCCTCCATTCCGAATGTACTCCCTCAACCACGACCCTCTGCTTTCTGCAGGCAAGCCAATTCTGAATCCACCTGACCAAACTTCCCTGGATCCCATGCCTTCTGACTTTCTGAATAAGCCTACCGTGTGGACAACGAGGACATAAAGATCCTAGTCAGAGGCTCAGCAATCTCTTCCCTCACCTTGTGGAGCAGCCTGGGGAATATTCTGTCAGGCCCCAGGGATTTATCCATCCTAATGTATTTTAACAACTCCAACACCTCCTCTCCCTTAATATCAACATGCTCCAGAACTTCAACCTCACTCATATTGTCCTCACCGTCATCAGGTTCCCTTTCATTGGTGAATACTGAAGAGAAGTATTCGTTGAGAACTTCGTTCACTTCCACAGCCTCCAGTCACATCTTCCCATCTTTATCTCTAATTGGTCTTACCTTCATTCCTGTCATCCTTTTGTTCTTCACATAATTGAAGAATGCCTTGGGTTTTCCTTTACCCTACTCGCCAAGGCCTTCTCGTGCCCCCTTCTTATTCTCTTCAACCCCTTCTTAAGTTCCTTTCTTACTACCCTATATTCCTCAACAGCCCTATCTGATCCTTGCTTCCTAAACCTCCTGTATGCTGCCTTCTTCCACCTGACTAGCTTTTCCACTTCACTTGTCACCCATGGTTCCTTCACCCTACCATTCTTTATCTTCCTCACCGGGACAAATTTATCCCTAACATCCTGCAAGACATCCCTAAACATCGACCACATGTCCATAGTACATTTCCCTGCAAAAACATCATCCCAATTCACACCCGCAAGTTCTAGGCTTATAGCCTCATAATTTGCCCTTCCCCAATTAAAAATTTTTCTGTCCTCTCTGATTCTGTCCTTTTCCATGATAATGCTAAAGGCCAGAGAGCGGTGGTCACTGTCCCCTAGATGCTCACCCACTGAGAGATCTGTGACCTGACCCGGTTGGTTACCTAATACTAGATCTAGTATGGCATTACCCCTAGTCGGCCTGTCAACATACTGTGACAGGAATCCGTCCTGGACACACTTAACAAACTCTGCCCTGTCTAAACCATTGGAACTAATCAGGTGCCAATCAATATTAGGGAAGTTGAAGTCAACCACGATAACAACCCTGTTATTTTTGCACCTTTCCAAAATCTGCCTCCCAATCTACTCCCCAGTATCTCTGCTGCTACCAGGGGGCGTATAGAATACTCCCAACAGAGTAACTGCTCCCTTCCTGTTCCTGACTTCCAACCATACTGACTCAAAAGAGGATCCTGCTACATTACCCACCCTTTCTGTAGCTGTAATAGTATCCCTGACCAGTAATGCCACACCTCCTCCCCTTCTCCCTCCCCTCTCTGTTGCTTTTAAAACACTGAAATCCAGAATATTGTGAATCCATTCCTGCCCTGGTGCCAGCCAAGTCTCTGTAATGGCCACGACATCATAATGCCATGTATGTATCCAAGCTCTCAGTTCATCACCTTTGTTCCTGATGCTTCTTGCATTGAAGTACACACACTTTAGCCCTTCTACCTTACTACCTTTATACCCTTTATTCTGCTTCTCTTTCCTCAAAGCTTCTCTATATGTTAGATCTGGCTTTACTCCATGCACTATACTTGCAGTTCTCACACGACTTTTATCCATCTCCACCTCACTATCTGCTCTAACTCTCTGGTTCCCCTCCCCCTGCAAATCTAGTTTAAATCCCCCAGAGCAGCACTAGCAAACCTCTCGCAAGGATATTAGTCCCCCTCCAGTTCAGGTGCAACCCGTCCCATCAGAACAGGTCCCACCTTCCCTGGAACAAGGCCCAATTGTCCAGAAACATGAAGCCCTCCCTCCTGCACCAATTCCTTAGTCACGTATTTAGCTGCATTATCTTCTTCTCTCTAGCCTCACTAGCACATGGCACGGGTAGCTATTCTGAGTTTACAACCATGGAGGTCCTGTCCTGCAACTTTGCACCTAACTCTTTAAATTCTCTTTGCAGGACCTCCTCCTTCTTCCTATCCACATCATTGGTCCCTACATGGACCATGACATCTGGCTGCTCACCTTCCCTCTTGAAAATACGGAGAACTCAATCCGAGATATCGCGGACCCTGGCACCAGGGAGGCAACAGACCATCCGGGAATCTCGATCTCTCCCACAGAACCTCTTATCTGTCTCCTAACTATCAAATCCCATTTCACTACTGCTCTCCTCTTTTTCCTCCTTCCCTTCTGAGCTGAGAGTCCAGTCTTGGTGCCGGAGATGCGACCACAGTAACTTGTCCCTGGTAGGTCGTGCCCACCAACGGGATGCAAAACGGTATACTGATTGTTGATGGGAATGGCCACAGAGATGCTCTGCTCTTCCTGTCTATTCCCCTTCCTTCTCCTGACAGTCACCCAGCTACCTGCCTCCTGACTTTTAGGGGTGTCTATCTCTTTGAAACTCCTGTCTATTTCTGCTTCTGCCTCACGAATGATCCAAAGTTCCTCCAGCTCCAGCTCCAGTTCCCTAACTCAGTTTGTCAGGAACTGTAGCTGGATGCACCTTTTGTAGGTGTAGTCATCAGGGACAATTGTGGTCACCCTGACTTCCCACATACTGCAAACAGAGCACCAGAATGCCCTAACTGCTGCCTCCATTACCTACTTCTAAGCTAATTAGAGTTATTAAAGGAGCTTACCTGTCCTTACCTCACTGGGAGCAAGCCCACCCTCAGCCTCTGGAGCCAAAGCCTTACTACTCTGTCTCCCACTACCCCATCACCTGCTCCGTTAATCTGCTTGCTTTTTAAACTCTCCTGCTGTCTCACAGGCCGACCTTCATGCGGTTGCGTAGTCGTGCCCCATTCAAACTGCCGAAGAAAGGTCATCAAAGATTTTTGAGAGAAGGCAGAAGAGTGGGGTTGAGAGGGATGATTGATCAGCAATGATGGAACAGCATTGCAGACTTGATTGGCCGAATTGCTAAACCTGCTCCTCTGAATTCTGATCTTATTGACTTATGATATTAAACCTGATTCTGATTCCAATTGCGACATTTGCACATGGCTCAAGGATTGATGTGGGAAAAGTGGGTTTGAATTCATGGGAAACTGGAGAAGGAGGGAACTGTATCAATGGGACAGGTTCTATCTGAACCATGATGTGACCTGGATCCTGGTGAATCGCATAGGGCTGTGGATAGGGCCTTAAACTAACTAGTAAGTGGGTGGGTTCAACAAATTGGAGAAGTATGGATAAAGTAAAAGAGAAAAGTGTGGACAAAGATAAAAAAAAAACAAAAGTTAAAAACAAGAAAAGTAAGGGTGAAGTGCAGAAAAGTCAAGTGCATAAGAGACAAAGATGAGTAGATTTTAAAGGCACAGTAAGTGTAAGGGCACTTTTATCAAAATGCCTGTAGGATTCATAACAAGGTCAGTGAACTTGTGGCACAAATTATATGAAGGGGTATGATTTAGTGCCATTACAGAGATGTGGTGGAAGGGTGGAGAGGATTGGGAATGAAATGTCTAAGGATATCAGCTAATACGGGAGGATAGGAAGGAAGGTAAGGGAGCTGGGATAGCGCTCTTAACTAAAGATGAAATTAGGGCAATAGTGAGAGAGGAGATATCTAAGAAGCAAAATGTTGAATCCATCTGGGTAAAGGGAAAAAATCACTGGTGGGAATCGTCTATAGGCCACTGAATAATGATATTACAGTGGCACAGGCAATAAATGGAGAAATATCTGAGGCATGTGAGAATGGAACAGCAGTTATCATGGGGGACTTTAACTTGCACATAGATTAGGTGAATCAAGATGGTCGAAGCAGCCTTGAAGAGAACTTCATAGAATGCATATTTGATAGCTTTCTTGAACAGCATGTTACTGAACCTACAAGGGAACATGATGTCTTAGATCTGGTCTTGTGCAATGAGGCAGTTAAAATTAGCAATCTTGTAGTTAGGGATCCTGTAGGAAAGAGTGATCACAATATGATTGAATTTTTCAAACAAATGGAAGGTGCAATAGTTTGACTGAAAACCACTGTATTATGCCTAAACAAGGGAGACTACAACGGGATGAGGGAGGAGTTGGATGGGGAAGACTGGGAACACAGGCTATATCATGGGATGGTTGAGGAGCAGCGGAACTTTCAAAGGAATTTTTCACAGAAGTATATTCCAGTTAAAAGCAAGGACAGTAAGGGTGGGGAGAGCCAGCCATTGATACCTAAGGAAATAAAGGAAGATATCAAACTCAAAGCTTGTGTGTACCAAGTTGCCAGAGTAGTGGGAAACTGGAAGATTATGAAAACTTAAAAAAGCAACAAAGAACTACTAAGCAATCTATAAAGAAATGGAAGATAGATTATGAAAATAACTAGCGCAAAATATAAAAACAGATAGTAAAAAGTTTATACAATTATATAAAGCAGAAAAGGGTGGACAAAGTGAATGTAGATCCCATGGAGGAGGAAAAGGGAGAACTGATATTGGGTCGTGAGGAAGTGGCCGAGGCTTTGAATTACTATTTTGTGTCGGTCTTCATGGTGGAGGACTCCATGCAAAAGAGAGATGATATCGATGTGATGGGAAGTGTAGACCTCAATACAACAGCTATCACCAAAGAGGCAGTGCTAAGCAAACGTGGGCCTAAAGATGGACAAGTCCCCTGGTCCTGATGGAATGTATCCCAGGGTACTGAAAGCAATGTCAGAGGTTATAGTTGAGTCTTTGATGATAATTTACCAAAATTCTCTGGTCTCTGGGCAGGTCCTAGCAGATTGGAAGAAGGCGAATGACATGCCACTGTTCAAAAGAGGATGTAGGCAAAAGACAGGTAACTAAAGGCCAGTTAGTTTAACATCTAAGGTAGCTGGGAAAACCGAAGCCTCATTAAAGAAGAAATAGCAAGGCATCAAGAAGGAAATGGATCCATCATGTAGACGCAGCATGGATTCAGCAAAGCCAGGTCCTGTGTGACAAACTTACTGGAGTTCTTTGAGTATATAATGAGCACAGTGGATAGAGGGGAACAGATTGACGTTATTTGCTTGGATTTCCAGAAGGTGTTTGATAAGATGCCACATAAAGACTTATCCATTAGATAAGGATGCATAGAATTAGGGGTGATGTATTAGCATGGATAGAGGATTGGTTAACCAATAGAAAGCAGAGAGTTTGGATGCATGGTTGTTACTCTGGTTGGGAATCAGTGGGGAGTGGTGTGCCACAGGGTTCGGTGCTGGGCCTGCAAATGTTCACGAAGTATATTAACGATCTGGAAAAGGGGACTGAGTGTAGTGCATCTAAGTTCACTGATGATACTAAACTGAGTGAACAGCAAATTGTACAGAGGATACAGAGAGATATAAATAGGTTAAGTGAGTGGGCAAGAGTCTGGCAGATGGAGCACAATGTTGGTAAATGCAAGGCCATCTACTTTGAAAGGAAAAATGGAAGATCACTTTATTATTTAAATAGTAAAAGATTGCAGCATGCTGCTGTGCTGAGGGACTTGGGAGTGCGGGTGCAGCAGGCTATCAGGAAGGCAAATGGAATGTTGGCCTTCATTGCTAGAGGAATTGAATTTAAGAGCAGGGAGGTTATGTTGCAACTGGACAGTGTACTGGTGAGGCCACACCTGGAGTACTGCGTACAGTTCTGGTCTCTTACTTGAGGGAGGATATAATGGCTTTGGAGATGGTGCAGAGGAGGTTCACCAGGTTGACTCCAGAATGAGGGAGTTAGTCTATGAGGAGAGATCGAGTCTCCTGGGACTGTACTCGCTGGAATTCAGAAGGATGAGAGGAGATCTTATAGAAACATATAAAATTATGAAAGGGCTAGGTAAGAAAGAGGCAGGACTGATACATGAGTCTAGAACTAAGGGCATACCCTCAAGATTTAGGGGAGTAAATTTAAGATGGTGATGAGGAGGAACTGCTTTTGCCACAGAGTGGTGAATCTGTGGAATTCTCTGCCCAATGAAGCAGTGGAGGCTACCTCAGTAAATGTATTTAAGAGAAGGTCTTTGTATAGTGGGGGAATTAAGGGTCATGGGGAAAAGGCAGGTAGGTGGAGATTAATCCATGATCAGATCAGCCATGATTTTATTGAATGGTGGAGCAGGCTCGACAGGTGATATGGCCTACTCCTGCTTCTATTTCTTATGTTCTTATGAACTTAATTACCATGCTTTTGTAAAACAATGGTACAATAGTTTCATGCTGTTTGTAAACAAAAATGTAACATCAAACCTCAACTTAATTTGATACAAAATGTTTGTCATACTTTAAAAACAAAAGTTAATTCTTCCCCAAATGGATCACATCTCCAGTCTCCCTTTCTTACAAATGAAACTCTGCAGTTCTTATCCGAAATAAAGGGTACAAGTCTCTTACAGGATTTGCTCACTCTGCCTCTTCTTCTCCGGATGGTTCGGGTGGGGATGGTAATTCAGGTTAACTTTATATGATTCAGGAACTTGATAGCCAGATACAAATAGGCGATGCTGAGCCTTAATGCGATGGTCTGGTCAGCCCTGAAGCAGGGTACACACAGCTCTGTCGGCAGTGTGCCACCTGGGAACAACAGAGAGTAAGACCACAAGACCATAAGACCCATCGAGTCTGCTCTGCCATTCAATCATGGGCTGATCTAATTCTTCCAGTCATCTCAACTCCCCTACCTTCTCCCCATACCATTTGATGCCCTGGCTAATCAAGAACCTATCTGTCTCTGCCTTAACTGCACCCAATGACATAGCCTCTCAATGATGCCCTTACCCGCATTTCCTCCATTTCCCACACCGGCCCTCACCCCATCCTCCCGTCACCACAACGGGGACCGTGTTCCCCTTGTCCTCACCTACCACCCCACCAGCCTCCGGATCCAGCATATTAACCTCCGTAACTTCTGCCACCTTCAACAAAACCCCATCACTAAGGACATCTCTCCCTCTCTACCCCTCTCTGCTTTTCGCAGGGATTGTTCTCTCCATGACTGCCTGGTTCACACGTTCCTCCCCACAGATCTCCCACCTGGTACTTAACCCTGTAAGTGTAAGTGCTACAGCTGTCCTTACACCTCCTCTCTTACCACCATTCAGGGCCCCAAACAGTCCTTCCAGGTGAGGCAACACTTCACTTGTGAGTCTTTTGGGTAATCTATTGCATCCGGTGCTCCCGGTGCAGCCTCCTCTACATCAGCGAGACCCGACGCAGATTGGGGGACCGCTTCATCGAGCACCTCACAACAGACACAACAGACAGGATCTCCCGGTTGCCACCCACTTCAACTCTGCTTCACATTCCCATTCGGATATGTCCAAACGTGGCCTCCTCTACTGTAATGATGAGGCCAAACTCAAGTTGGAGGAGCAACACCTCATATACCATCTGGGTAGTCTCCAGTCCCTTGGTATGAACATCAAATTCTCCAACTTGCAGTAATTCCCTCCCTCTCCCTTCCCCCATCCACTTTCACTCTGTCTCCTCTTCTAGCTGCCTATCGCCTCTCTCATGATTCTGCCTTCTTCTACTACCCATAGTGCTTTCCCCTTACATTCCTTCTTCACCTCTCCTGCTTATCCCCTCCCTGCTTCCCCTCCCCCACCCTTTGATCTTTCCTCTGATTGGTTTTCCACCCTCCCCCCACCTTCTTTCTGGGGCCCCTGCCCCTTTTTTCTTCAGTCCTGACGAAGGGTCTCGGCCTGAAACATTGACTGCTCACTTCAATGGATGCTGCCCAACCTGCTGAATTCATCCAGCTTGTTTGTATGTGTTGACAAGGCCTCCACAGCCACTCGTGGCAATAAATTCCACAGATTTACCACCCTCTGACTAAAGTAATTTCTCCACATCTCTATTCTAAATGGACGTCCTTCAATCCTGAAGTCATGCTCTTTTGTCTTAGAATCCCCTACCATTGGAAATAATTTTGCCATATCTAATCTGTTATGGCCTTTAAAATTTGGAATGTTTCTATGAAATCCCCCCCCCCCCGATTCTCCTGAATTCCAAGGAATACAGCCCAAGAGCTACCAGACATTCCTCATACAGTAACCTTTTCATTCCTGGAATTATTCTCATGAATCTTCTCTGAACCCTCTCCATTATCCTTTCTAAAAAAAGGAGCCCAGAACTGCACACAATACTCCGTGTGGTCTTACGAGTGCCTTATAGAGCCTCAACATCACATCCCTGCTCTTGTATTCTATACCTCTAGAAATGAATGCCAACATTGCATTCACCTTCTTCACCATCGTCTCAACCTGGAGATTAACCTTTAGGGTATCCTGCACAAGGTCTCCCAAATCCCTTTGCATCTCTGCATTTTTGAATTCTCTCTCCATCTAAATAATAGACTACCCGTTTATTTCTTCCACCAAAGTGCATGACCATACACTTTACAACACTGTATTTCACTTGCCACTTCCCCTAAACTATTTAAGTCTTTCTGCATGCTCTCTGTTTCCTCAACACTACCCTCTCCTCTTACTTTGAATGACTTTGCCCTCACAGGTCTCTGTGGCAATGAATTCATCTGATTCGTTACCACCCTCTGGCTAAAGAAATGCCTCCTCGTCTCTGTTCTAAGAAGAGAAACTCTTTGCTGAGGTGACAGCCCTTCTGCTCGGAGTAGCTCAGGGGGCGGAGGAGTGTTCCATCGGCAAATAATTACAGTTAGTGATTCCACAGGCTCAAGTCAAACCCCTTTTCTCCCCCTGCAGAGGCTAGTGCAGCAGATATAATGGACCATAAAGGAATAGTGAGGTCCTGTTCATGGACCATTCAGAAATCTGATGGTGGAAGGGAAGAAGCTGTTCCAAAAACGTTGAGCGTAGGTATCTCCTCCCTGGATGTAATAATAAGAAGAGAGAATGTTCCAGGTGGTGAGGATCCTTCATCCTGGATGCCATTTTAGTAGGCACTGCCTCTTCAGGATGTTCTTGATGGTCTGGATAGTTGTGCCCA